>NC_051397.1:35686004-35688504 GCF_015228065.2 Penaeus monodon | reverse complement strand
AAAGAAGGTGCTTTAGCTATTATTTTACGTACCTTGATTTAAATAGTATTGGAAATTTAAATGTAAAAAACATACTATCCTTTTCCCTCACGCTAATTTTGATTTACGTCCGGTATCCCATCTACGGCCGCGGTGGCCGAGTGTTTAGAGCATCGGACTCAAAACTGTCACGATGGCGATCTTAGTTTGGGGGTTCGAGTCACCCGGGGGCGCGTTTTTCCCTTGGGCAAGGAACTTCCCTCGATTGCCTACCTAGCCACTGGTGGGCAAACCAGCCCAGTCAGTGGGGCCAGAAGGGTAAATAGATATGGTGACTCGAGAAAAACACTGGGTGGAAAGGCAAAGGGGAAACCACCGTCTAAATTTTTCCAAGAAAATCATGGAAACCATACGCCAACGTCCCCTTTTAGGGCGGGCCTTAAAAAAAAAAAATCTATGGCCCCGAGGATTAATTATAAAACTTTTTTTTTCTTTTACATTTTTTTACGATGTCGACATAATTGTGTGTTTGGTTATGAAAATAAGTCCATCTATTTGATTTTGTTTCTGATGCAGCGAGCATTTGCAAGAAAAACGATAGACAGTATTCAGTTGTTAGTCTCTGTGGCTGGCGTTCCGTTGCCGCGTCGGTTTTGTCAAACTTCCTTTCTCCTCGACTTTGAACTTATTTTTATTGAAGATCTTCACTGGGTTAGAGAAGGATTATGGTTAAAAAAGAAAGAAAGAAAGAAAAAAAAAATAAAAACGTTGACTTTGAGTTCCTTTTGACACGGACGCCTCATTTTCACTTGGGAAGTTAGTAAGCAAATTATTTTTTTAAATGATTATGCGTGTGTGTGTATGGCTGTGCGTGCGTGCAGATACAGCGTGTGTGTATGTGTTTACGTGTACCTGGACGTATGTGCCTGTGTGTGCGTGGCTGTGAAGATGCAATATGCAACCATATAATTGTTTTCACGTGAATGTACGTGGATGCGTGTGCAGTATGCTCCCATGTACGTGTTTTTCTCCTACGCGAATCTGTCCGTTCTACACGACTACACAAATTTCACCCATCTACGTACTTTATGAAGAGAACAGAGGCACCTCTATTCTCATCATCAGAGGTGAGATATATCAGCTTTAAAGAGGAACTCTCACCCAGAGACCGAGTCACATTTTTTGTTTAAAATGTACATTTGGGTCACGTGGGACGGACGCCGGGAGCTAAAATGTGTTTCTCCATTTATGTTTCTCCATTTATACAGTTCTTCATTTACATGCTTCTCTACTGCCTAGGAACTACACTATTATTTCTCTTTATGGATTCCACAATGAACCTGTCGCCTCTATGATTTACGTGATTGATATTGCTATCAGGAATGATATAAATCTTGGTTTGTTTATTTTTCTATTCACAAAATTGATACAAGCAATTAAAAGAGTATACGAAGGAAAAGGTCAGAGAGAGAGAGAGAGAGAGAGAGAGAGAGAAAAGAGAGAGAGAGAGAGAGAGAGAGGAAAGGGGAGATGGAGAGAGAGAGAGAGAGAGAGAGAGAGAGAGAGAGAGAGGAGAGGGAGAGAGAGAGAGAGAGAGAGAGAGAGAGAGAGAGAGAGAAGAGAGAGGGGAAAAGAGGGGAGGGAGAAGAGAGAGGGGGGGGGAGAGGGAAAAAAAGAGAGAAAAAAGAGAGAGAGAGAGAGAGAGAAAAGAGAGGGGGAGAGAGAGGGGGAAGAGAGAAGAAGAGAGAGATGAGAGAGAGCTGAGAGTAGAGCGAGAAGAGAGAGATTAGAGAGAAGAGAGAGAAGAGCGAGAGGAGAGAAGAGGAGAGGAGAGGAGAGAGAGAGGGAGAGAGAGAGAGAGAGAGAGAGAGAGAAAGGAAGAGCGAAAGAAAGAAAAGGGAAGAGCGAAAGAGAGAGAGAGAGAGAAAGACAAAGAGAGAAAGAAATAAGGGAAGAAAAAGAAAACGCGAAAGAGAGAGAAAAAGAAAGAGAGAGACGAGAGAAAATACCATCGACTAATGTAGTTCCCTGGTCGCCCCGCGTCGGGTTGGCGAGCACACGGCACTTTACTTCTCACCCTCTGTCGCTTATCCTGACTCTCTCTCTCTCTCTCTCTCTCTCTCTCTCTCTCTCTCTCTCTCTCTCTCTCTCTCTCTTCTCTCTCTCTCTCTTTCTCTCTCTCTCTCTCTTCTCTCTCTCTCTCTCTCTCTCTCTCTCTCTCTCTCTCTCTCTCTCTCTCTCTCTCTCTCTCTCTCTCTCTCTTTCTCTCTCTTTTTCTCTCTCTCTTCCACATATAAACACACCTACTACCATCTCTCTTTCACCTTCTCCCCTCTCCCACTCTCTCCTTTCCCTCCTCTCTTTCTCTCTCTTCGTTCGTCCTCCCTCCCTTCCTCTAACTTTCTTTCTCCCCTGCCTGAACTTCTGTCGAATCAATGACATTCGCCTGTCATTTAATTCATCGCATGACAAGCCGGCTTTGACACTCTCGTCCTCCTCCCCTCTCCTCGCTTTCCCCTCA
>NC_051397.1:35673504-35676004 GCF_015228065.2 Penaeus monodon | reverse complement strand
GAGCGAAAGAATCAGAGAGAGAGAGAGAGAGAGATGAGAACGAGAGAGACGAGGAGAGGAAGAGAGAAGAGAGAGAGAGAGGGAGAGAGAGAGAGAGAGCGACGAGAGAGATCGAGAGAGAAAGAGGAAGAGAGGGTATATGATTAAGAGAGAGAGACGAGAGAGAGAGAGAGAGAAGAGAGAGCTGAGAGGGAGAGGGAGGACGAGGAGGGAGAGAGGAGAGAGAGAGAAGGAGAGAGGGAGGAGAGAGAGAGGAGAAGAGAGAGAGAGATGGAGAGACGACGCGAGAGATGAGAGCGAGAGAGAGAGGATAACGAGAGAGAGGAAGAAGATAGAGAGGGAGAGGGGGGGTGGAGAGGAGAGAGAGAGAGAGAGAGAGAGAGACAGAGAGAGAGAGAGAGAGAAAGAGATAGATAGATAGATAGATATTTTCTAGAAGATAGAGAGAGAGGAGAGAGATAGAGAGAGAGGAGAGGAGAGGAGATAGAGAGAGAGAGAGGAGAGGAGGATGAGGAGAGAGAGGACAGAGGAGAGATGAGAGGCAGGAGAGAGAAAGAGAGAGATGGGAGAGGAGACTGAGAGAGGAGAAGAAGAGAGAGAGAGAGAGAGGGATGAGGAGGGAGGAGGAGAAGATGAGATGAGAGAGAGAAAGAGATAGATAGATAGATAAGATGATAGGAGAGAGAGTGAGAGACGCGAGAGAGAGAGAGGGGAGAGAGAGAGAGAGAGATGAGAGAGAGGAGGAGACAGAGAGATGAGACGAAGATAGATAGAGGAGAGAAGAGAGGACGAGAGAGAGAGGAGAGAGAGATGGAGAGAGATGACGAGAGAGAGAAGATGAGAGAGAGAGAGAGGGAGGATGGAGGGACGCGAGAAAGGAAAGAGAGAGGGGGGTGGAAGAGAGGGAGAGAGAGAGAGAAAGGAGCTAGATAGATCGATACTAGTTGATAGATAGATAGATAGATAGAGAGATAGATAGATAGATAGATAGATAGAGAGAGAGAGAGGAGATGAGAGCGAGAGCTGAGAGCGAGAGAGGAGAGAGAGAGAGAGATGAGAGAGACGATGCAGAGAGAGAGAGAGAGAGAGAGAGAGAGAGAGAGAACAGAAGAAGAAGAGAATACCAGAGACCAAGAATTCGGAATGAAGAAATGCATTCGCAGAAAAGGGTTATTTTGCCTGGAACGGCTGCATTGTGACACAGCTAAACATGCCCTGATCCTTACAATCCGGATGAATTCTATCTGCTTCTGGGGCGTGGGCGGGCCTGGGCGTGATATGTGGGGCATGTGGGCGTGGGAGTAGATCTATGTGTTACATGGAGATTTTGTAATGGCAAGGGAACAAAACGCATTTTAATAGAAAACAGATTTTTTTGGTAGAAGAATACACGATTTTTTTCACGACTTTCAATGTGAATATTATATTTTATAAGTGTAATATTTATATTTATAAGTGTGATATTTTATATTTATAAGTATGATATTTATATCTATAAGTGTAATATTTATATTAGTAAGTGTAATATTTATATTCATAAGTGTAATATTTATATTTGAATGGTAAAACACCCTTCCGTGTTGATACTATAGTAGAAAGACCCACAATACAAAAACTAGATTTATTGAAAATGAGACTACAGTTTCGAAATCCACCTGGATTCCATTTTCAGGTCTGATAAACGAAGACATCAGCATAGGAATTCGTCGGTAAAAAAGGAAGAGAAGGCGTTTTAGATGAACATATAAAAATTGGGATCACGCAACATGCCATTTTACATAAAGGATCCCTTGTTTTGATGATACTGCAATCAGCTTATCCAGATGAAAATGTTTTTGACATTACGATTTAATTAATTCTGAAATTCGAGTGTTTTCGAGTATGATAAATTCTGCATTTGTTTACGATTTACAGCTTCTTACAACGGAATTCCAGAATGACATCGCATACATGACACAGGTCCGTATTTTTGCCATCCTTAGGTCACAACTCAAAGGAGGATGAATAGGGAGAGGAGGAGGAGGAGGAGGAGGAGGAGGAGGAGGAGGAGGAGGAGGAGGAGGAGGAGGAGGAGGAGGAGGGGAAGGGGAAGGGAAGATAATGAAGAAGTGAGGGTAAGGAGAAGGAGGAGAGGAGTTAGAAAATACGTAAATATAGACACTGATGCCAACAGATCTAACAAAATTTTCAACTATAAAAAAACAACTTAACTCGATTTTAAAACCAGCAACCTTATTTTCTGTTCTCTCTATTTTTATTTTAGGGTACATTGAGGCACATTATTTTATTAAGGAATTCCTCTTAGATAATGTATGTGAACCTGTGATGTGCCTTATCCAAGTAATGATTATGTAAAACCTTGTATATACACACAACAATATATGTATATATATATACTTTCTTTCTTTCTTTTCTTTGTTTTAAGCGTTTTTTTTTTTTGCTCGCCATGCAAAACTTTATTTATTTATTATTTTATTCATTTATTTATTTTCTATTCTCC
>NC_051397.1:35662639-35673404 GCF_015228065.2 Penaeus monodon | reverse complement strand
CAGAGGTCATGAGCGCTGTGGGCGTGGCTTAGGTCAATGCACGGGCAAGAAACCCCATTGGTCACCTTTGTCGGCTAGGGGGTGTGTCATCGAAGGCATATGACCAATCTGAGAAGAGAGAGAGAGAGAGAGAGAGAGAGAGAGAGAGAGAGGAGAGAGAGAGAGAGAGAGAGAGAGAGAGAGAGAGAGAGAGAGAGAGAGAACCAACACGAGGAAAAGAGGGCGGAAGAGGGAGAGATAGGGAGAAGGGGAAGTGAGTGCAAACAAGAGTTCGTCCCAGCGGTCACTTGTCTCCCCTCCCTCGCCTCCCCTCGCCCCCCTCGCCCCCCTCGCCTCCCTCGCCTCCCTCGCCCCCCTCGCCTCCCTCGCCTCCTCTCTTCACCTTGTAAGATCTTAACTTCTTGGAATCTCCTTCCCCCTCTTCCTTCCCATTCAACTCTCTCTTTCCCTTCTTTTATTATTGTTCTTTCCACTATCGTCTTTTTCCTTTTCTTTTCTTGTTTTTTTTCTTCTTTATATTATCATCTCTTTTTATGTTTTTTTTCCTCTTCTATTTTTTTTTAGATATTCTTTGCACGTTCGTCTTTTTTTTTCTTTCTTTCTTTCTTTCTTCTTCTTCTTCGTTTTCTTTTCTCATCTCATTTAATCTTTTTTTTCTGCTTTTGGAGTTTTTTCCCTTTTTTCGTTATCACACTTTTTTTTCCTTTATCTCTGTTTTATTATTTATTATCTTTAATAGAAGAAAACCCCTTCTATGGACTTTTTTGGGGCAAATTATTAAATATGTCTATCTGTCTATCTATATGTCTATCGATCTATCTTCCTACCTACCTACCTATATATCTGTCTATTTACCTGTCTATCTATCGATTTGTCTATCTATCAATCTATCTGCCTATCTCTCTATCTATCTAAATCCCACATCACGTATCGTCCTTTCCATCTTTCTCCCTCCCCCTCTCCCTCTCTCTTTCTCCCTCTCTCTTCCTTATCTCTCTCTTCCTTAACATCTCTCCCTAAATCTAATATACCTCGAATCATCCTCCCTCACAACATTATCCTAAATTTTCCCGACACCCATTTGCATACAATCAAAATACAGCCAACAAACTAAAATCCTCTTCAATACGCCTATTACCAACGCATTTTCTAACTCTCCTGTCTCTCCTCTGCCTATTAACATCTGCAACAAAGTAAGTTTGCTATAATTTCACCCCCTTTGTTTGCATTCCCGCGTGACTGATAAGATCTCATGTTCTCGGGAATTCTGACAAAGGAGAGACGAGAAGTAAGGGTTTCTTCTTGTTATTGTTATTATTGTTATTGTTAATTAGCTACTATTACGTTTGTTACTGTTATTATTACTTTTATTATTATTGCTGTTGTTATTATTATTATTATTATTATTATTATTATTATATAATACATCATCATCACATCATCATCATCATCATCTCACACCCCCCCATCATCAAACCCTGTTTTATTATTATTATCATTATCATTATTTATCTATCCCTTATCATCAAATTTTCCAAACATCATAGTCTTCATAACTTTCAAATTTTATTATTTATTATTATTTTTATTTATTATTATTATTATTATTAATTATTTTATCATTTTATTCTCATTATTTTTTATTATTATTATATGATCATTAAATTTTTAATTTAAACCCCCCTTTTAATTTTTATCATTATTTTTTCATCATAAAAAAAAAAAAACCCCTTTTTTTTTTTTTTTTATTTTTTTTTTTTTTTTTTTTTTTTTTTTTTTTTTTTTTTTTTTTTTTTTTTTTTTTTTATTTTTTTTTTTTTTTTTTTTTGCCAATGCATTATAACTCCCCCCTTCCTATTTCCCCAAAATAAACCATTTTTAAATTGGGCCCTAAAAATGCTTTCCCCCTTTCCCCCCAACATCATCAACATCAGCGTCAAAAAACATTATCATTAGTACGATTATCATCAATACGTTGTTAATGTTATTATTATCATTTCCCGTTATATTACCACTGTTATTGTTAACGTTATTTGTATTAAACATTATCATTCTTAAACCCAAAAACCTTTTTATCTTAAATTTTAATTTAACTCAAATAACATCATTAATCTTTAACATCTTATCAATTTAATAACCTCATATCATTATCAATTCTCCCTCTCAAAAACATACCCTCATTTCCCTCTTATCATCAATAACATCCCTTAAACATTTTCATTTTTATCATCAAAAACATCATCATCATTTACATCTTATCATCAATAACATCATTATCATTTCATTCTCATCATCAATAACATCATCATCATTTACATCTTATCATCAATAACATCATCATCATTTTACATCTTATCATCATAACATCATTATCATTCTCATTCTCATCATCAATAACATCATTATCATTTACATTATCATCAATGTTAATGTATTCAATCATTACCATCATCATTATTAACATGATTATCTTTACTGTTTCAATTACTTTCCTCAGAGAAGGAGACGGAGAAGTGGTAGATAGATAAATAGATAGATAGATAGATATAGAGAGAGTTAGATGCATAGATGAATAGATGTACAGACAGGTAAATAGTAAGAAAGATAGACAAAGTGGCAGGCAGACAGACAGATAGATAGTAAAATATACAGACAGACAGACAGAAAAGCAAACAGCTAGACAGATAGTTAGGAAGATAGATACATAGAGACAGATAGATAGATAGAGCCGATAAATAGACGGATAAAAAAGTCTCTTTATATAATATTAGAAAAAAAAAAATCAAAATCAGAATTAATTAGAGGCCTTATAAGTGTTTTTTTTTTATTTTACTATTGTGGATATTGACTTTTTTAAATTGGATTTTTATTCTTAATATTCATTTAGATATTTATTGTTCTCAGAGTTAATAATACACATAGATATATGAAGCAGTAGATCCATAAATTGAGATATCGATAGGTAGATAGATGGCTCGATAGAAAAAGAGAGAAAGAGAAGAGAGAGAGAGAGAGAGAGAGAGAGAAGGGGAGGGGGGAGGGGGAAGAGAGGGGAGAGAGAGAGGAGAGAAAAAGAGGGGGAGGAGAGAGAGAAAAGACAGACCAGACAGATAGATAGAAAAGATAGAGAGAGTCAGAGAGAAATATATATAATATATATTTTATTTTATATTATTATATATATATATATAATATAATATATATATATATATATAATATATATATATATATTATATAATTTTTGATAATAAAAAATATATGTGATATATATATATATATATATATTTTTATTATATTTTATAGTAATATATATATAATATATATATAAAATATATATTATATATATTATTGTTTTGTGTTGTGTGTGTGTGTGTTGTGTGTTTTGTGTATACATGCATACTTTACACACACCCCACACACACACACACACACCACACACACACACACAAAAACCACACCACATATATAAATATATATATATATATAATATATATATATATTATTATAATTATTTATACTATATATATATATATATTATATATATATATATATATATATTATATATATTATTATATGTTGGTGTGTGTGTGTGTGTGTGTGCGTGTTTCTATATCCATACATAAACCCCCACCCCCCCAAAACAATGCAAATCGAGGGCATCCCGAAATCCGTACCCCCACCCCCCTCCCACCCCACCCACCCCCACCCCCCCGCGGCCCCCAAACATCGGCAGGGAATTCTCCGCATTTCGGTCTCTGTGGCTTCACTCTCGTCGCGAATTTCCGGAATCTGTATCATGCGTGAGGCGCTGATGTGCGTTATTATAATTGAATTGACTTCGACGCAGAACAGGCTGAAACAATGGCCATCTGTGGCTTCGGAATCCGCGGGCTTTAAAGTATGCCAAGAATTTCATGTTTGTTTTTTGTCTTCTTTTCATTTTATTTATTTTCTGTTGTTAGATTTTGAGGAGGGAGGGAGAGAGAGGAGGGCGCAGGATTGAAAAAAAAATTATTTATTTATTTATTTATTTATTTATTTTTCTATTGCTGAGAGAGAAAGGGGACGGGGGGGGGACATGAACAAACTCATGAGTTTTTTTTTTCTTCATTCGCCGAGTTTTGAAAATATTTTGATATTTTGGGGTAAATATTTTCTTTTTTATTACATGGAAAAATTATAATATTCCCAAATTTTAAAAACATTCAATTTTTTTTGATATTTTGGGGGAAATTTTTTCTTTATATGCGAAAGATTGATAATATTTAACTTTTAATAAATTTTTAAATTTTTTTTGATATTTTGAAATGAATTTTTTCCTTTTTATACATGAATGATAATAAAATTCAAAAAATTTTAATTACAACAAAATTTTTTAATATATTTGATAATGGGGTTTTAAAGAAAAGGAAAAAAAGGAAAAAAAAAAAATTTTAAAGAGGGGAAAAAAAGGAAAAAGAAAAAAAAAGTGAAAAGAAAAAAGGGGCAAAAAGAAAATTAAAAAATTCCCCCCCCCCAAAAAAAAAAAAAAAAAAAAAAAAGGGGGGGGGGGGGGGAAAAAAGGGGAAAAATAAGTAAAAAAAAAAATTAAAATTGGGGTTAAAAATGGGGTAAAAAACAAAATTAAAAAAAGGATAATGGGGCCCCCTTTAAAAATAAAAAAAAAACAAAAAAACCAAAACCCCCCCCCCCCCAAAAAAACAAAAGGAAAACCACCCCAACGGGGGAAGAGAGAGGAGAGAGAGAGAGGAGAGCGAAGAGAGGCGAAAAAAAAAAAAAAAAAGGGAGAGAGGGGAGAGATATTAGAGGGGAAACGAAGGGGAGGGGGGGAGAGCAAGGTGGGGGGGAGGAAGGAACAAAAAAAAAAAAAACCCTTAGTATCCTTTCGAAAAAAAAAAAATGCCTCCCCCACAATTCACATTACTTTTGTATCCGTCAATCTCTTTTTCCCCATATCCAAAGGGGGGCTCTGGGTTAAAAGTCCCTTTGCTTTTTTCAAAAGGGCCCCTTAAAAAATGGTGGGCCCTTATTGGGTTTTTTTAAAATTTTGTGAATCTTTAAATTTTCTTTTGCCCTCCTCCGAGTAAAATGCTGTAAACCTTTTTCACCCAAAATAAACAATGGGGAGGTTTACTACCCTTTCGCGGGGGCCCAAGTAAAGGGGACGTAGGGTATTAGAAAGAAAAGTAATGTGTTTGTGTTTTTTTTGTTTTTGTGTTGTGTGAAAAAAGGGGGGAGAGGAGAGAGAGAGAGAGAGAGAGAGGGGGAGAGAGAGAGAGGAGGAGAGAGAGAGAGAGAGGGAGGAGGGGGAGAAGAGAGAGAATGGGAAAAGGGCAGATAGGGATATATAGAAAAAGGATCAAGGGAAAAAAAAGGGGAGAGAAAACGAAAAGAAAAATAGATAAAAGATAGATAGATTGAAAGAAAAATTTGAAGATATAAAGAAGAGATTGATAGATTGATTTGAAAACACCAAAAAACACCCAAAAAGAGGTGGAAAGAAGAGAGATTTGATAGACAACCAAAAAGATTTAATAGACAGATAGGTAGGTAGAAAGAGAGAAAACAGGTAAAATAAATGATTGCAAGGAAATCTTTTATTTATACCCAGACATTCCTGGGCAAGTTTTCAAAGCATCCAAGAAAAAAAAATTAAAATAAATTATAACTGAGAAAAAAACGAGATGAAAAAAAAGAAAAATAGGGGAAAAAAAAAAAAAATGAAAGAAAAGGGAAAGAGAAATAAAAAAAGGGGAAAAAGGGAAAAAGAAAAAGGAAAAAAAAAGGAAAAACCCAAACAAGAAAAAGGTTTAACCCCCCCCCCCCCTCCCCCCCCAAAAAAAAAAAATTTATAAAATGATAAAAATAAAAATATAGTAAAAAATGATGAAAGATGTGATTGATGAATTTTGATGATGTGATGATGATGATTATGATGATGATGAGGATGATGAGATGATGATGATGAAAAATTAAAATAAAAAAAAAAAATAATAATAAATATAAACCCCGAATTGGCCCAAACAAACAACAAAAACAAACCCAAAAAAAGTGCTAGTCTCCCCCGATGATCCCCCTTTAAAAACCCCCCCCCCCCCACCCCCTACCCCCCCTCTCAATTTGGGTTCTTTGGGGAAAACCCTCACGAAAGTCAAAATATTTGGGGGGGATTTTACTCCGAAATTTTCTTTATTTTTCTTTTTTCCCCCATTCCTCTCCTCCCCGTTCTCTTCTCCTTTCCCTTTTTCCCCTTTTCCCTCTCTCCTTTTTTCCCCCTTCTCCTCTTTCTTTCCCCCCTCCCCTCCTCCCCCCCCCCCTTTTCCTCTCTCCCCCCCCCCCTTCTCCCCCCTCCCTTTCCCCCCCCCTTCTCCCTCCCCTTCCGCCCTTCTCCTCTCTTTTCCCCCCTTCTTCCCCTCCCCCCCCCCCCTTTTCTTCTCCCCTTTTCCCCTTCTCTCTCCTTCCCCCCCCTTTTCCTTTTCCCTCCTTCCCCCCTTTCCCCCTCTCCCCCCTTTCTCTCCCCCCCCCTTCCTCCCTTTCTCCCCCCCCTTTCCCCCGGGGGGGGGGTTTTTTCCCCCCCCTTTTTTTTTTTAAGGGGGAAAAGGGGGGGAAAATTGGGGGGGGGGGGGAAGGGGGTGGGGGGGGGGTGGGGGGGGGGGCGGGGGGGGGGGAAGGTGGGGGGGGTTGGGGGGGGGGGGGTTCAGATGTTTTGTCAAACCCCAATAAAAATTTTATAGTGATTTATTCGGTTAATAAAAGATAAAATGATTTGTACCCCGACTACATTAATTTTCTATCATATATGTTTTTAATACTCAATGTTATAAATTGGGGATTTTTTTAGTAAAAAAATAAAAGAGATTAATAATAAAGATATCCAAAAAAAGATGATGGTGCAAATATTTCTTGTACCCAATAGGGAAAATATAAAGATAATAAGAAACAGTAATAATAACTACCATTCCATTGGCAAAATCAGCGTAGTCATTGGGAAATTTTATCCTTTTTCCCCGGGCATAATCAAATAGCTTCTGTAAGGCCCTAAAAGTCCCTTTTGAATTTAAAAAACCCTTTTCCAAAACTTTTCTGCCAAAAAAAAATATGACACCAAAGGGAAAGTAACTGGGTTCCCAAAAAACCTTAAAATGCCCACCCAAAAATAAAAGCGATTTTTTTTTTAAGTAAAAAAAATAAGGGCCTCTCAGGGGGGGAGGAGGGGGGTTGGGGGGGAAAATTTAAATTACTTTCCTTAAATACCCGTATAAAAATTGCCCCTGACCTTCACGAAAATTTTTTCAATAACATAAAAGTTGTATCCAAAAAATAAAAAAACCCTTTTTACTGCTAAAAAAGCCTTTAAAGGGTAAAGGAAAAATTTTACAAGAGGCATATGGGAAACTCCATTTGTTTTTTTAAAACTTTTTTTTTTTCTTGAAAATGCAACTGGGGTTTTAAAGGAAATTCAATTCTTATGAAAATCAAGGAAATTTTTGTTTTTTGGGTCCAACTCAACCTACGACATTTGCCCCCAAAAAAGCGGGGACCCTTCCCCTGGGCATTAGGCCACCCTAAACCCCTTTTCTGCAAAGTAAAATCCCCCTGATCGTACATTTGGGGGTTTGGGCTCGGGAAAAAACAGCTCATCCCCCCCCTTCCCCCTTTTTTTTTTGGCCCATTTTTTTTGCTTTTTTCCAAAGGGCCCCTTTCCCCAATTAGAAAAATTCCCTTTCCAAACATGGGGGAAGAAAAAAGGGATTCCTGATTAAAAACACAAAAAGGGTTTGGCTTCCCATTTCCCAAATTTACGTGTGTCTCTTTTTGTAAAAGGGGCCCAAAACCCTTTACCCTCCCTAACATCCCCGACCAAGGGAAATAACTTCGGGTTTTTAATTTGGGGTCGGGACAATGAAGTAACATAGAGGGCTATCCCAAAACCCTGTGGGTTTTTAAATTTTCAAAATTTTTTGATGTAGGCCTTTCGGCTTTGGTTTTGGCTATTTCATCATACATTTCCACTGAACCCAAAGGCTCTGTAATGCAAATGTGAGCTTGCCAAGATCACTGAAATTATTATCATTTAACAACTGTTTTGCTTACTCTTGAAATCTGTTCAATAGTCAAATCTTCCTCGACCGTCAGTAGACACTTGCTTATCTTTCAGTTGAAGATTTCTTGAGTAAAATAAATTTGGAATTGTTCCTACAAGTACACAGGTAGCTCCACATTAAATAAAAAAAATGTCAACACGAGTCTTGTTGTTATGCTCTGGAATGATTTTGTAATATGTAGTTTCTTTAGTCCACCCTCCTTCAAAGCCTTCTCACCCTCAGTTAATATGTCCTCATCAACTGAAGGCTGGTGCGTTTATTACATATTCTTTTGGTATACACTTTCATCTATAACATAAGGATCGGCATGTTCATGTTAATACACTAGAATCCTAAGTTTGTAGTGAATTAAGATGGATATGTCGATGCTTATGATATAGATGAACGTTATATTTAACTAAACATTTAACAAACGCACTGCTACCAGTTATGGAAAGGAACTATAGATGATCCCAGACACTCCAGCTCTTGTAAATAATTAGAAACCAGCCATAAAAGCCTTTATATGGAACCATCATCTCATCAACTGATAACTGAACCCCGTGCTCTAATTTCAAGTTCTGTCTCATGTTTTCAATCACTGGTTTAGTTTTGTAACAGCGATCATTTGAATCCCGGCCATACCGTTGTCATTATAGTGAAAGTATCTATGTAGCTTCTTACAGTTATTAATGGGAGTAAACATTGCGTGCTGTGTTCAGTAATCAGTATGTCATAATCCAGCAGACGTGTGAACAAATGAAACTGAGATGAAATCCTGAATTTCTGTAGAACTAGTGTTGACTGAAAAATATTGTCTCCACAGGGTACGCAAAGTTAATCTATTCAGCTATGAATAAGGAAATAAAAGATATATAATCAAAACACTTCTTGAAATAATGTAGAGCAGACTCTTCTTCATTTGCCGTTGGAATATACGATACTCATTTGTATATTAACATCACATTCATTTTTTCTCCATTTGTATACACTATCACGGTTCTCAGAAACCCCACTTCTTCCCTTTAATCTCCCTTGTGAAGTAGTTGGCGTGGCAGTCTCATCTTTCAACATCATTTGCGTCGGTATTCTGAGGTACATAATCTTTATCTTCTGAATCATTATTGACGTCAAATAATGTAGATCTTTCCTCACCTGACTCTTATCATATCTTATTCTATCATATCATATCTGATTCAAAAGTAACATTTGATATGACTATATGACTATTGCGAAAGAGACAGTTCTTCCATACAAAGGTCTTGTTGTAAAACGTTTAGCCGTTTTCTACAGGAAAGAAACAATAACATTAGTTCTCTGACAAAGGGACATACAATATTAATCATCAACACATATGATTTCATAGGTAAAGTGTTTGGACATTACTCAACCGCGGTTTGATTATCTACCTGTAGAGAAAGAGAGATAACCAACACGATCTGAGCTGATATGTCTATCTACTGAGTGTAAAGATCTGTTTATCTCAAGGGCATTGGCAGCTGACTCCAGGGAGAATTTGAGTCCAACGTTCTCAGGGTCTTGTAAGCCAGACTAATAAACTGCCATCGACTCCATCAGCAAGAATCGTAATATACGGTTTCTCCTCAGTGTCCAAGTTCTCAGTATTAGGGATTGCTCAAGATCCCAATCTCCAGCCAAATGAGTGGTGCCGATGCATCTATATCCTCTACCGGCTCCTGTAAGATACAGTTCTGCCTAGTTCTAATGCAGTCACCAATGGTCTGTCAGGTTGCCGAGCTATGAAATGGTTAGAGACGGCCACGGAAACCAACAAACAGCCTTCCTCCCTGTCTTGGGCAGTTACTGAGTGGCCGGTTCTCAAGTGGACCCGGAAGGTAACCTCGACTAATCTATGAAAAACTCTGTACTAAGTATATATGTATATATTCATATTATATGTGTATATATATCATATACATTGTCCGAGGTTTCCGCTCATTTAATAACCTATATAGTATTTCGTTCAGTGACAAGATCTCTTATTTAACAAACATGTCGGAAATTACCATGGGCTAACCTCTTGTTCTTTTCTTTTATCCTCTGGGGAATAAATTGTAAACTGCCATTATAATCAATATTATTTTTTAAAATATATATTTTTTTAATATAATGTATATATATAAAAATATATATTATATATATATATATATATTATTTTAATTATATATATATATTATATAAAATATATAATTATATTATACCCACACACATAAAAATCATACATACATACATACTACATATTAATATATGTATATGTAAAGTATATATATATATATATATATATATTTTATATATAAATTTTATATATTAAAAATATATATATATAATATTTATTATATTATTTTATTATATTATTATAATCCAATTGTATCCGCCCGGGGGGGCATGTCCCCCGGGGTCAGGGGAAATTGGGGGTAGTGTTGGACCGGATAGTGTAAACCCGGGGGCATATAGCCCAGGATAATACAGCCCAAGGGATGCAGCCTAGGGTATGTAACCACGATGGGGAGGCTTCCACCTTCATGCAAAATATGGAAGATTGAAATACGAACCGGTTTGTAATAAAACTTACATTAAGTCACTAAAAACATTAAAAATTCGGTCACTTCCTTTGTAATCAAATAATGTTTGTCTTTTTTTTACCATTTTCAGAAAATAAA
>NC_051397.1:35650139-35652639 GCF_015228065.2 Penaeus monodon | reverse complement strand
CCCCTCATCCTCCTCATGCCGTTGTAGGCTGCGGGAAGCTGGTGAATCTCTGTGGGACGTTTAGGCCTGTGTCGGCGTATCCATGGCGTGTGCAGCGTTGGTCGATACTCCTGGTGACTCTCCTTCCATGGGTGATGAACTTTTTGGAGTAGGATGATGACTTGGGATTCCGTGGCCAGAGGTATGACCATTTTAATAGTTTGGGGATTACCTCCCCCTCATACGTTATAATGACTCTCTGGGTCATCATTCCATTAACCTTCATGCGTCTCGCATGAATGATGCGTTCATTGTACGCAGTCATTTCTCCTTGGGACATAGATTTCCCTTGGGACATCGAACACAATGACGTTAGTACACTTTCCCTTCCCCCAAAAACCCTGTCTTTTTAAAACACTTCACCACCTGCACCGGTAGTTGTAATATGAGCCAGATTTTTTTCGTTCTTGCATCTGACTTCAACGTTATTTCTCCCAATTTTCAGTTTGATGATCATTGTGTCTTATTGTAAAGGGTCCATTTTTAGGGCCCGAGAGACCCAGCGATACTTATCCCCATGTGTGCGAAGCTTTGTATCGTTCTTAAAATGCGCGCACAGGTGTCCCGGGAGGCGTAAGTTCCACAGAAGCAGTAGCTGCATCTTTGCTTTTTTCTTCAGCCTCTCCTGGGCCCCACCAACACCATCCTCACTGAGGATATCATATATCCCCGCGGTTTCCATTTGCTGGTTCGTCGCCATCGTCCCATCAGTGGGCGCGGTCATTTCCCGACCACGTAGAGGCCGACCTGAGTGCCTGTCCTTGAACATAAACAGTTACACACACGGGTCGGTTACGGTGCCTAGCAGCACATGTGGGAGTGTGCGTAGGAGCTTCCGCTTTTAATTTTAACATTTGTTCTTTGTATCACTTTAGAACTTATTATTATGTGAACATTACCACACACTGGATCAATATACCACTGACAGGTTTGTGAATTCCTGATTGTCAAGGTATCGCAGACCCTTTAAGGAAGGTCACAAGGTCACGTTCTTAAATTGTAGTGTCGAGAGAGAGAGAGAGAGAGAGAGAGAGAGGAGAGAGAGAGAGAGAGAGATAGATAGATAGATAGATAGATAGAGAGAGAGAGAGAGAGAGAGAGAGAGAGAGAGAGAGAGAGAGAGAGCAATATTTTGTCAGAATTCTGTTGACACGCTTTCATCTACCCACATCTGCTCGCAATTAACATTTACAAGTGCGATTTCAACAGTGCCGCTCACCAGTACCATCTCACTAGTGTCACTTTGCGAGTGCCACTTCACCAGTGCCACTTTGACAGTGCCACTTCGACAGTACCATTTCTCTCGTCCCGTTTCGCCAATGCCCTATTTTCAGTGCCACTTCGACAATGCCACTTTATAAGCGCCACTTTACAAGCACCACCTCTTCAGTGCCACTTCTTCAGTGCCACCTCTTCAGTGCCACGCTCGGGGAGCCGATCCCGAGAGACGGCTTCGAACCATGCCCTAATGCAGACGAACGACCAGAGCAGGACAGAGATTGGCAGCGAGACGAAAAGGGTTTCTTGCTTGTGACTCCGATATTCTCAGATCGATGGATGCGAAGGAAGAAGAAGGGGAGGAGGAGGAGGAGGGGGAAGAAGTGGAAGAAGAAGAAGAAGAGGAGGAGGTGGAGGAAGAGGAGGAGGAGGAGGAAGACAAAGAGAAGGAGGAAGAAGAAGAAGAGGAGGAGGAGGAGGAAGAAGTGGAAGAAGATGAATAAGAAGAATAAGAAGAATTAGAAGAAAAAGATGGAGAAAAAGAAGAAGAAGAAGAGGAGAAGGAGGAGGAGGAGGAGGAATACAAAGAGAAGGAGGAAGAAGAGGAAAAAGAAGAAAAGGAGGAGGAGGGGGAAGACGAAGAGGAGGAGGAAGAAGAAAAAGTAAAACAATGAAGAACAGGAAAAGGAAGAAGAAGAAGAAGAATTGGAAGAGAAAGAAAAAGACAAGGAGAATGGGGAGGAAGAAGAAGATGAAGAGAAGGAGGAAAAAAAAGAACAAGGGAATGAGGAGGAACAAGAAAAAGAAGATGATGATGCACAAAAAAAGGACAGAAGAAGAAAAATAAGTAGAAGAAGAAAATAGAATAGGAAGATTATGAAGAGACCAGGGCGGCAAGCAGGTGGTTATGCGTCACCCAGTGTTATCCCCGAGTCCTCCGAGTGGCCACCTCTTTTGCTTGGGTGCGGTGCTCTGTCCAGTTCAGGAACCGTACGGGCTCTGAGTCCTTCGAGAATAACCTACACGGTGGTCACGGCTCACTCGCTAGGCCTCAATCGGGGTAACATGATCGAGTAAGTTCTGTTTCGTTAGGTTCTGGGCAACAGATACTCATGCTTAGTTCATCTGGGTTCTAGTGATTACCTGCGCGGCTGCAACGCCCACCATGCAATCTGCAATAGGGAGATCGCTATCTTCATAACCGACCAAACCGCTCCCCTCATCCTCCTCATGCCGTTGTAGG
>NC_051397.1:35630139-35632639 GCF_015228065.2 Penaeus monodon | reverse complement strand
GGAGTGAGTACGTGTAGGGTCCGTCCTTCCACGGAGAGCGCGTTTACCTTTAGGTAATAATTCTCTCTACTTATCCGGGCTTGGGAGCAGCACTGACTTGGGCTGGCTTGGCCACCCAGTGGCTAAATAGGCAATCGAGGTGAAGTTCCTTGAACAAGGAACTTCATCGTATCTAGGTTCGATTTACCTAAAATTATTTAAATCAGTGCGCGTGCGCACATACGCGCGCGGGCGATGCGTGTGTGCATGGATGCACCCACGCACTCGCATGCGACGATTGGTGTGTGCACGCGCGCTGATTTATATATATATATTTATATATATATATATATATATATATATATATATATATATATATATATATATATATATATATATTGCTACGCCAGTGGGTCTTTGTCTCTGTGCGAAACGTGTGTTAACATGAAAAGGATGACCTTGGCATGTGTTAACAAGAAGGGACCTGGGCAAATATGACGCAGCTGGCTGTGAGCGGAGGAGCGGAGGAACAAGCCAGGAGACACAGTTAGGTGCTGCTCCTGTGAAGACCTCGTGTGTGCCCTTGTGACCTGATATAAACTGTTATAAGCCCTGTTATAAGCTGTATCGTGCAGTGTGACATGCTGGTTTCCCCCTGTATTATGCCTATAGAAAAGTGTACGGGTAAATAACTTGTTTAAATAAAGGAAAGACTGTCATTTTGTGTTTATTTCGTGCCCTGCCTCGCCACTTGGAGTCTCCCCTCCTGGTGTTCTGGGACACTGTGATGCTCGGTGCCTCTTGGAGCTGTTCAGTGTTCACGACCCTGTTGGTGGCAGAGAGACGAGGCGGTCGGCGTAACAATATATATATCGTGTGATGTGGAGTCACATTGGTGACACAATGCTAAAAACATCGTGTGTTTGATGCTACATACTTGTCCATGTAAACTAGTATCATGCTTCATTGTATCATTCCAGGGAGATGAAGAATAACTAGCATGTAACGTTAACAGGCTTCCAGTTAAGATGCATAACTCTGAACATGCAAGGACGTGGGCAACTTAATATAGCTTCAAGTTCTCGCTAAACAAACACACTGATTAGGCCCTTCAAAACAGGAACAAGAACTTCCAGGCACTCCTAAGAAGCAAACTCAATTGACTTGATGTTCAACATTTGATCAAAGACTTATAGAGAAGCAAGACATCAAATAGTTTAATACTGAACACACGCGCTTATATAACGTTTGTGTATGCATTTATATATATATATATATATATATATATATATATATATATATATATATATATATATATATATATTATATATATATATATATTACATGACCTTTTAGTAAAGTACAAGTTTGGATTTTTCTCAACACTACCAATCACTACCAATATATTACGTGGGATTGCGGACTTGAAGATAGCAAGAAAAGTGCCAAAAACTTTAAATAAAATGACCTCTTATGGTATGATCTTGGATTGTCTTTTTTATCTCTGTTACCTGATGTATCACAAACATTTCAATCTGAAAAAATAACTCAATTATCGACGCTCTTGTTCCGAGGGCACTAGAAAGAGAAGGGATTAAACGACGATTGGAGGGGCGGGGCCTAAATCGTGACGTCACACCCGCCAACGCGCTGCTGGAGAGCCAACGGAGAGAATCCAACGCGGTGGGACTTCAGTCGCGCTGCTGAAAAGGTTTTAAAGTTTACTCGCTGGCAAAACATAAATTAACAACAGCCACATCAATAACAACACCACAACATCAATAACAACAGTTGACAGCAAAATCAATAACATTATTAACAACAACAGCATCAATAATAATATCAATAACATCAATAACAACAACAATCGCGGGGAATATCTATCTCGCGTTTGGGTTAAGACGACATATAGGAAGCATGCGTATTTTCGTGGGCATGTATGTATGTATAAATGTATGTATTTATGTATGTATTTATCAGTGCAAGTTCATGTACCTATGCTGTAAGTGTTATCATGATTTTTGACGTTTGATATATGCCGTGCAATTAAACTTACGCCTGAGAATTGATACAGAGGCAAACGACACACAATTCATTCACAAAGGACGACAGCATGTATCTCTGAATGAGTATATGAACAGAGCAATCGCCCATGAAATAAGCTTTTCTTTGGAAAAGAAGATGAAATATCCTATTCTGTTAGATACAAGATTACGTATTCAGAATGTTAAGAGGAAAACTGTAATTTCTTCAAAGAGAGAATCTGTTTTAAAATTCTCTTCTTGAATTTTATGGATGCTCTCGGTATTTTCTTTTCCCTCTTCTTTCAAGAGAAAATTTCATCCTTAAAAAAAAGAAACGTATCAGATTAAATTCTAAATTGCTTCTATACTAATCTAGTCCCTTTCCTCTATCCCTGGCAAGGATTCAGAGCACCTCCTCAATCTCTCCCTTCATGAGGTAAAGCAGATAACCCAACATAACAATGCATTTCCTTACCTCGGTATGCAATGTTGACACA
>NC_051397.1:35603230-35615039 GCF_015228065.2 Penaeus monodon | reverse complement strand
CCCGGGGCCAGATGTTTTTTGCCTCTGAAAAGAGCCGGAGGGAAAGCCTTAAAAAATCCTCTTCTGTGAAACGCGAGGTGTGTGTGGTGTAGGGGGTGGGGAAGGGGGGGGTAAAGAGGGAGGGGGTGTTTGGGAGCTTCTTTTTTGGGGGGGGGGGGAGGAGAAGATAGGATTTTTCTCGTTAGAAGGGGGGGGGGGGGAGGGGGGAGGGGAAAGGGGGGGGGTGAGGAGGGGGGAAAGGGGGGAAGGGAAGCAGTAGACAGGAGGGGAAAAGGGGGAAAGAGAGGGGGGGTAAGGGAAGGGGGGGGGGGGGGTGGGGGTTTGGGGAGGGGGTGGAGGGGGGGGGGGGGGGGGGGGTTGTGCCCTGGGGTCTGTCTTCTGAATGCCTTTGGTGTGATTTAATCTTCTTTCGGGTTGCGGCCTCCCCCTCGACGGGTTGCTGGGCGCTGGGGCCAAAGGGGTGGGGCGGGGGGTGGGGGTGTGGGGGGGGGGGTGGGGGTGGGAGAGGAAGGGGTCAAACTCGTCCTTTCGATAAGAGTAGAAAAAAGGGGGGGACTGGGATAGCTCTTTCTTGCTCAAGTTCGTTGATCAAATTTGGAAATGTAATTTTTGGGCGAATTGACGGGTGGGTGATGAAAAGCTTTATTTATGGACTGTTTATTAATTTATCTGTTTATAGATCTATTTGTATATTTGTTATTTTTCATTACCTATTTATATTTTTTTTTTAAATTTGTTTATTATTCTCTTTTTTTCCTATTTTTCAAAGAGCCAAAAGCCCAAACCCCCCACAAAAGTGAATCAAAAAAAAAATAAAAACAAATAATAATGTAAAATAAATACAAAAATAACTTTATAACAAAACGATCATGACGCGAAGAAAAAAACTGCTAAAAAAATATAAATAATAAAATATCTAAATAGAAAAAATCAAATCTTTCCAAACTTAACCCATTTATTTTTTCCCTTTTTCTTCTTTTAACGCAAAACAGAGTGAGATGCCCAAACATTTTATTGGACCAATTATAACGCTGTTGTAAGAATTCAGAGACCCTCAAGGTCTGTTAAAAAAGATAAAAGTTTTAATGGATCTCCGACGGGGGGCTCATGGCTGTTTGAAAATTACGACAAAACAAAAAGTTAAATTCAGGATACCGGCGACGACCTTTAACGCGCTACGAGGATGGTTCATGCGCGCTCGCCCTTGAACACGCACAGCTGCGCATGTCTTTCCTATCATTGTGGTTTTCCGAAAGAGGGGGAATTTTCAGCCCCTTTAAATGCTTTTTGTCTATTAAACCTATTTAAAAACCCAACCTTTGGCATGAGGGTTAGTCTTCTTGAGGACGAGGAAACCGCAAGCTGCAACTACGGGAAGGAAAGGGGAATTTAGCCCCAAAGAGACCCGACTAGAAAGGCGGTTTTCCCCTCCCGGGGGCGCCGCTTGTCGTCTATATCCGGACGCAGAAACCCATCCGGGGTTATTAGAAGCTGTTCATTCTCAATTTCTCCTTGCGTAGTTTAATGACCTTCTTGCAGATCAGTTGGCTCTCCAGGCCTCTGTCTTTTGGGGGAGTGTTTTCCATTTTTTAAATTTGCTTTATTTCCTGCTTTTGGGAAACATTATTTTTTTTTCTTTTTTCGTTTTCCCCTTTCCCCTTCTTCTTCGGGAATATCTTTGTTTTTTTTTCTTCTTTTCCTTGTTAAATTTTTTTTAAATTTTTTTTATTTTTCCCCTTTTTTTTTATTCTTTGGTGAATTTTTCGTTTTCCCTTTTTCTTTTTTATCAGTGAATGTCGATTTAAAAAAAAAAACTGCCTTTAATGTCATTTTTAAAAAAAAATGAATAAAAAATGATTAAAAAATTGCCTTTTAAGTGCTTAAAAAAGATATTTAAAATAAATAAAATACTAAATAAGATAAAAAAAGATAAAAAAATTAACCCTCCCTTTTAAATGTATTTTTAATTTAAAATCTCCCTTTTTAAATGTACATAAAAAAGGAATGATTTCAAATACTAACAAAGGTCAGAGCCGTGAAAACGAAACCCAAAAATGGGCCCAAATTTCCCGAAAATTTTAAATTTTAATTTGACAGACTTCCTTGCCTTCTATGAACGAGATACTTAAAACCCCAAAATCTATAACTTATAAGGGGGTTTAAAAATTTTAGCATGCACTGAATTTTCCACACCCACACATTTTACTGTCTACATCAAAAAAAAAAATTTTCTGTCTTCTTTTCTGTTTTTCCCTGTTGTCGTCTGTCTGCCCTGTCTGCCCTGTCTGTCGGGTCTGTCTGCCCGGTCTGCCCTCGACATAAAACCAAAACCCAAAACCAAAACTCACTCCTGCAACCCAAAATCTAAAAGCTGTAAGGTTTTTCTGTCGAGGGGAACCCAAAAATATCATCCCCCAAGCGGCGGAGGGCGGCTTGGGCCCCAAAAAGGGAAGGGAGGGGGGGGGCCCCGTTCATTTTCCCCCTGTGGGGAGACACTGCCCCTTTGCCCCAGGTACACACCCCTTTTGGAAAATGGGCGGGTTGTGTTTTCTTGACAAAATGTAAAAAAAGGGTAAAAAAAAAAAAAAAAAAAAACCCAAAGCCCACAGGTAAGTAAAAATAAATACGAAAAAAAAAGGGAAAAAACCCTCGTTCGGAGGGAACGGATCAAAAAAATTGCTTCATTAGGGTATCTCGGGGCTGGTGCTGGCCAATAAAAAAACTCGTAAACTTTGCTTTAAAAATCCCCCACTCCAGCAATATTCAAACTGGCATGAAAAAAGGGCCCTCAAACAAAACCTTTTTCCTTGCTGCTCCAGCGACGCCCAGTAAAAGGGAAACCCCCGGGGGTAAAACACAAACCCCGATTCCAAACAACCCCCCTAGGGGTTTATTTTCCTGAGGTTTTAAAACCCTCGCCACGCTGGGGGGTGCAACAGTTTTTTTTAAACAAATATTTATACAAAAGGAAATAAAATTCTTAACATTTTAACAAATAAATAGAAGTCAAAGGTTTAAAAATAACAAGAAAAAGTTTAAAGCTTACAAAAAAACAAAAAAACAAAAAGGAAAAAAATAAACACAGAAAGAAAAGTGAAAAAAACACTTCCCTCTAAATGAAAAAACAAAAACCCTAAAATAAATAAAATCGTCAGTGATACATGGAATTCATTTATTGCCCCTCTGAGCCCCCAAATACTTCATATTGAAAATTTTTTGAAAATTATTGAGATGGTGACGTGGCAGCCGACATAAAAACAGGAAAAAAAAAATTTAAAAATATTTGAGCTAAAAACCAAATTACGTAATTTTAAAAAAATTAAAGAAATAAAATTGACCCTTTAAACAATTTTAAAATATAAAAATCCCAAAAATAATTTTTAAAAACATTTTGTAACAAAAAAGGGGGGGGGGGTTTCCGGTTTTTAAAATCCTAAAAAACCTTTTAATCAAAAGATAAAAGAAAATTTGAAATGGGTAAAAAAAAAAGAAAAACATTTAGATCCCCCTCAAAAAAAATAAGACCTTACTAGAAAAAGGGGCCCGAAAAAAACTCGCAAATAAACTACTTTCCCATTAAGGCTTATTTCGCCACCTAGGGGGTTCGAAGGGTTTCGAACTCAAGGGGGAAACCCTCGGAAATGAAAAATTTGTAATTTTTAAATTTTACACATTTTGTTTCCCACAATCAGGGTTTTGGCAGAAACCCCAAAAGTTTTTGAGTAGGTTTTGGGGGCGGGAATCATCCCAGCGGGGTTTTGGCGCGGCCTTTTTGGATTCCCATTTTCCCCCGGTTCGGGGTTGGGGATTCGGGATTCAGGATTCAGGTTTCCCGGGATTCAGGTGTCAGGTGTCGGGGGGGACGGTGGGTATTAGGGTGGGGGATTGGGAGTAGGGTGAGGGCAAAGCTCCCAAAAAAAGGGCAAAAAAGGGGAGAAAAATTTAAAGGGGGCCGAGAGATGGGATGAAAGGGAAAGGGGTAAGGGCAAAGGCGGAATAGAAAAAATAAAAGGAAGGGGATTAGTATGGGAGAAGAGAAAAAAAAGAACGTAAAACGCGAAGTAAAGAGAAGAGAAAAAATGAGCGAAAGGGGTGAATAAAATGAGAGAAAACGAGAGGGAAAAATAAGAAAGCAAACCCAAAACCCAGACCACATAGTAGAAAAAGGGGAAAGGGGAAATTAAAGGAAAGGGAAAGAAAGAGAAAGAGCGAAGTAGGGGAAGGGAAGAGAACTGAATTATTTAAAAGAGACAAGGATAGAGAAGAGGGTAAAAAAGGGGGTAGGGGAAATAAGGGGGAAAAAAGGGTGGGGGGATAAGGGGGGGGAAAGGGGGTTTCAGTCCCCGGGTGGGGGGGGGGGGGGAAGGGGGAGACCTTTACAGAACCACTCCCTCTACAACTACAGCAACAAATTTCCTCCCAAAAACGTAGCATTTAAATGAAAGGTTCCTTCATCCCCTTTTGAGGCGGGTTTTAAAGGGTTCACTTTCCCTTTTTCCCCCCGGGAAATTTGCCTTTCAGAAAACAAAAATTTTTAATGTGTCCCATTCTCGCTGTCCTTTCTGCATTAATCTGGGTCACTGCGTAGTTTGGACTTACGTATATACACTTGCTAACTTACGTACGTACGTAGATACATGTATACATACATACGTACGTATATATATATATATATATATATATATATAATATATAATTTTTATATATTAAAATACATACACACCACACACACAACACCAAAACACCAAAACACACCCCAAAACACACACAAAGCACACACACCAAACCACCCGCACGCACACAACCCCACCACACACACACACAAACACACACACAACCCAAACACCCCACCACACACACAAACACACACACCCCCACACAAAACACCCCAAAAACCCCAAACAAACACACACACACATACATGCAGGGGAAAAACGAAAAATACATCAACCCCCAAACTACGTATTTCAAAACAAAACAACCCCTTTTCTCCTAATTTTTCTTTCTCTTTCTCTCACTAATCTTTCTTTCTCTCTCTTTTCCCCTTTTTTCTCTCCCTCTCTCTGTCTGTCTGTCTACTGTCTCCCCCCCCCCCTCCCCTCTCGTCCCTTTTGTTTCCCCCTCCTCCCCTCTCTTTCACTTTTTCTCTCTCTCTTCCCTCCCTACCTTCCTCCCTCCCTCCCTCCCCTCCCCTCTCTCTCTTACATACATAAACGTAAGCAAACACAGGGGGAAAAAACAAGGGAGGGGAAACCCTGGGAATAGGGGAAAGGGTCTTACGAATTAGTCCGGGGGCCCTTTAAAAGCTTTTTTCCGCCGCCTGTTTATAAATTCATGGACCGAAACTGGGTAACATTAATCATAAAAAAACTACATAATCTATTGTATCCGGATTTGAATTTATACATCCGCACGGCCTAGGTTCTTTCTGTGGTGATGTATTTTGTTTGTGGACCCAAGTCGGGATAATTCTGTGGTCGTGGTTGGTTGTATGAGGGTTTCTGTTGGTTTCTCTTTTTCTCTTTCTTTATCTCTCCGTCTCTCTCTCTCTCTCTCTCTCTCTCTCTCTCTCTCTCCTCTCTCTCTCTCTCTCTCTCTCACACACACTCTCTCTCTATCTACCTCTTTCTCTCTTTCCTTCCCTCTCTGTTTTCCTCCCTCCCACTCTCTCTCTCTCTCTCTCTCTCTCTCTCTCTCTCTCTCTCTCTCTCTTTTCCTCCCTCCTTTCTCCCATCTCTCTCTCTTCCCCCCTCCCTCTCTCTCTCTCTCTCTCGCTCTCTCTGTCTCTCTCTCTCTCTCTCTCTCTCTCTCTTCCTCCCTCCCTCTCTCCCTCTCTTCCTCCCTCCTTGTCCCTCTCCTACTCTCCCTCCCTCCCTCCCACTCTCCCTCCCTCCCTCTCTTCCTCTCTGTACCTCGCTTGTTTACAAAATCGTGACAGCTAGTTTGGTCCCAGCTGTTTACACTGAATTCAACAAAGTGTTAACTTCACGTCGGCTCCTGTTGAATTTTGCTCCCATTTGCTGTTGAAACCGAAATATGAAAACAATTACGAGATAGGAGGGCGTGCATACGGAAACAGACACATCCATTTTCTGTCAGTTTTATTAGTTATTTTGACTTTCGAGAACGAAGCCTCATGGCAACTTTCCCAAGAGAGCATATACGTTAACAGCCGATAATTATGATAAAGAGGGTTATTGGAAGGAAGAGGGGTAGAGAAAACTAACTGCTATCAATTTCATTCGTAATTTCATTGTTTATTAAAGGTAACTAGGAGTGGGAGTGGGGAAAGGCACAAATACGTAAATAAGACGCGTTTATTCGACAAAACGAAAGAAAGAAAGAAAGAAAGAAAGAAAAAAAATGGTGCAAATTGATCAGCTGTTCTGCTAATTGGCTTCGATGACAATGGGCGTGGCTGGAATAAATGATTATGTAAAATACCCTTCTTTTCTCTTTTATTTTTCCTTTTGTTCTCGTGGTCTCTCTCTCTCTCTCTCTCTCTCTCTCTCTCTCTCTCTCTCTCTCTCTCTCTCTCTCCCCTTTCCCCCTCTCTCAGTCTCTCCTTCTCCCTCCCTCCATCCCCTCCACCTCTCCCTCCCTCCTTCCCTTTCCTCTCCCTCTCCTTCTCACTCCCTCTCCCTCTCACTCCCTCTCCCTCTTCCCCCTCTCTCCCTCACAAACACCGCCCCCATTGATCCCCATGGTGGGTGTCCAGCCTCCGAGTGCAGAGCGTGTAATGCCATAATCACAGCGTGAAATAAAAAACCAGAAAGTGTGACTAGGCAACAACCCCGCCCCCTCCCCCGGCCGGCTAACCCCCTCCCCCCTCCACTCCCCCACGGCGTCGGGGGAAATGAGGCCGTGACGGAGGTGTGAGGGTAAGGATAAGAGGATAAAGATGGGGGATGGAAGGGGAGGAAGGATAAGGGGAGAGAGAAGAGGATAAAGATGGGGATGGAAGGGGAGGAAGGATAAGCGGAGAGAGAAGAGGATAAAGAAAGGGGATGGAAGGGAGGAAGGATAAGGGGAGAGAGAAGAGGGTAAAGATGGGGATGGAAGGGGAGGAAGGATAAGGGGCGAAAGAAGAGGATAAAGAAAGGGGGATGGAAGGGGAGGAAGGATAAGGGGAGAGAGAAGAGGATAAAGATGGGGATGGAAGGAGAGGAGGAGGATAAGGAGAGAGAGAAGAGGATAAAGATGGGGATGGAAGGGGAGGAAGGATAAGGGGAGAGAGAAGAGGATAAAGAAAGGGGGATGGAAGGGGAGGAAGGATAAGGGGAGAGAGAGGAAGAGGAAGAGGAGGAGGAAAATAGAGGATGAACAGGAAAGATGGATGAGAAAAGAAAGGATGGAGGAGGAGGAGAATGGATAGACGGAGTATGATGATAAAGAATAAAAGGGAAAGGTAGAAGAGGATGGAAATAAGAAGAAGGATGGAGGAGGAGGATGGAAGAGAAATAAGAAAGATGGAAGAAATGGAGGATAAAGAAGAAGGATGGAGGAGGAGGAGGATAAAGAAGAAAAAGAAGGGAAGAAGGGGAGGAAAAGAGAAGGATGGAGGGGGGGGAGGATAAAGAAAAGAAAAGGAGGGGACAAAGAAAAAAGGGAGGGGGGGAAGGAAAGGGAAAAAAAGCGAAGAGGAAAAAGGAGGAAAGGGAAAGGGTAAAAGGGGGAAAAAAAAGAAAGGGGAAAGGAAGGAAAGAAAAAGGAAAAGGAAGAGAGGGGAGAGAAAAAAAGAAGAAAAGGGATAGGAGGAGGGGGGAAAGGATAAAAAAAGAAGATGAAGAAAAATAAAGGATAAAAAAAGAAATTGAGTAGATAAAGGGAAAAGAAAAGGAAAAAGAAAAGGGAAAAGGGAAATAAATGATAAGACAAGAGAAGAGGAAGAAAACGGGGAAAATAGGGAAAAAGGGGGAAATGAAGGAAAAAAAAAGGAAAAAAGGAGAGAAAGGAAAAAGGGAAGGGGAGAAAAAAGATAATGATTGTGGAAAAAGAAAAAGGGAAGGGGGGGAAAAGAGGGGGGAAAAGGGGGAAGAGAAGAGGAGAAGAAAAAGAAAAAAAAACAAAGGAAAGGAAAAGGGAAAGGAAGAAAAAGGAGAGGGGAAAAAAAGAGAAAAGGAAGGAAAAAAAAAGGAAAGAGGGAGGGGGTAAAAAAGGAAAAAGGGGGGGAGGGAGATAGCAAAAAAAAAAAAAAAAAAAAAGAAAAAAGGCAGGTTGGCCCCCCAAAAAAAGAGGGAAAAAAAAGAGGGAAAGATAAATAGAAAAAAGATAAAAAAGATGGAAAACGAAGCAAAAAGAGGGGGAAATGAAGAAAGAATAAGGGGAAACTTGAAAAGGATGAAAGGAAAAAAAAGGGAGAAAGGATAACGGATTCTTTTCTCCGTCTTTGGCACCCCGTTTTTTTAAAAAAATTTCCTCTCTCTCTCTCCTCTTCTCTCTCTTTTCCCTCTCTCTCTCTCTCCTCCTCTCTCTCCCCTCCCTCTCTCTTCTCCTTTTCTCTCCCTCCCCTCTTCCTCTCCTCTCTTCTTCCCTCCCTCTCTCCTCTCTCTCTCCTCCCTCCTCTCTCTCTCTCTCTCTCTTTTCTCCCCCCCCCCCTCCTCTCTCCCTCTCTCTTTTTCCCTCTCTCTCCTCTCTCTCCTCTTCCCCTCCCCTCCTCCCTCTCCCTCTCTCTCTCCCCTTTCCCCCCCCCCCCCCTCCTCTCTCCTCTCTCTCTCTCTTCTCTCTCTCTCTCTCTCCTTTTCTCTCCCTTCCTCTCTCTCTCTCTCCCTTTCCCCCTTCTCTCTCCCTCTTTTCCTCTCTCCTCCCCCCCCCTCTCCCCCTCTCTCTCTCTTCTCTTCTCTTTTCCCCCCTTCTTTCTCCTTCCTCCTCTCCTCTCCTCTCTCCCCTTTTCTCTCTCTCTCTCCCCCCTTCCCCCCTCTCTCTCCTCTCTTCTCTCTCTCTCTCTTCCCTTCTCTCCCCCCCCCCCCCCCCCCCCCCCCCCCCCCCCCCCCCCCCCCCCCCCCCCCCCCCCCCCCCCCCCCCCCCCCCCCCCCTCTCTCTCTCTCTCTTCTCTCTCTCTCTCTCTCCTCTCTCTCTCCCTCTCTCTCTCTCTCTCTCTCTCTCTCTCTCCCTCTCTCTCTCTCTCTCTCTCCCCCTCTCTCATTTCCCTCTCCTCTCTCTTTTTTTCCCCCCCTCTTTCTCTTGTCTTTCTCCTCTCTTTCCCCCCTCCCTTCCCCTCTTCTTTTTTTCTCTTCTCTCTTCTCTCTCTCTTTTTCTTTTCTCCTTCTCTCTCCTCTCTCTCTCTCCTCTCTCTCTCCCTCTCTCCTCCCTCTCTCTCTCCTCTCCGTTTTTCCTTTCCCTCTCTCTCTTTCTCTGTCTCTCTCTCTCTCTCTCTCTCTCCCCTCTCTCTCTCTTTCCCTCTCTCTCTCTCCTCTCGTCCCTCTCTTTTCCCCCTCTCTCTCCTCTCATACATATATGATATATTGTATATTATGTATATATTACATATTATACATATAAAAACACACACCCACCAACACAACCCCCACACACACACAACACACACACAAAACACCAACACACACAAAACACACCACCACACCACACACACACACCACGTACCACGCCCGCACACGCACACACACCAAATACAGACATACATATAATAAATATATACCAAAAAATAATATAATAATAATAGTAATAATATAATAAAATAATAATAAAATAATAAAAATAAAATAATAATAATATGATAATAAAAATAATAATGGGTTTATTATTTTCATTACCAAAAATAAAAAAAACTAGAAATCAGAAAAAGACAAACTATATAACAAAAACATAAAAACACACACAAAAAAGTAAACTAAAAATCTGTAACAAAAAAAAAAAAAAAAAAACCGTTTAACAAAAGCCAGGGAGCTGGGGCTGGCTAAAAAATTGGGCTAGTGTTCGTTGATGAGTGGGACTCAGGGGGTACTGTGCTCCGGGGGTTTGCGGTCAGTGGGGGCCCCTGAGGGGCACCAGTTTTTTGGCGGCGCGTCGGGGGGCGCAGGTTGGTGTATTATTACACATACACCACTCACACAGGCACGCACCACCCCGCACGCCGCACGCACCGCCACACACACAGGGACCATGCCCCACGCAGACACACCACACACACACACACACCACACACACAACACACACCCACACCACACACACCACCACCCCACCACACACACACCACACACCACACACCCACCCCAAAACGCATGCACGCACCCACGACACCACACACACACCGCATATGTATACATTAAAAAACATATTTTGGGATTGTATTACGATATATTTTGAAATTATATATATACAAACATATATACTAATATGTAATATATATATATAAAATATATATTCTAATTATATATATATATTATATATATATGGTTGTGGTTGTGTGTGTGTGGTTTTGTGTGTGTGTGTACTATATGTTAAGTATATTAGTATTATATTTTTGTATATAAATATATATATATAAATATATTATATATATATAAATATATATATATACCCCACACAGACACACACACAAAAAACGCACCACACACACACACACCACACCCACACACACACACACAACAAACACACACACACACACACCCCACCAAAACACACACAAAAACTTAATTTTACGCAACACCAACACACACACACCCCACACACACACAAACCTTTAAAATGTTTATAATATATACACACAAAACCCCACACCCACACCACACCACACACCAAAAACACACACACCACCCACAACACACACATATATATATATATATATTAAAATATTATATTAATATTTATATATATAAAATTTTAAAATTATATCATCCTCCCACCGGGCCCTCGAACCTGGGGCCGTGCTAAACCAACCATGCCACCGCCCCCACTAAAAGGAGTGTGCAACTAGGATCTAACTAGCTCCAAAGACATTACCTGATATATATATATCAATGCGGCATTTCATTATTCCATCCTACATGTATGTATATGTGTATGTATATGTATGTATATTTACAGACACACACACACGCTGTTCATATATACTGCCTTCAGTCTTGCGTTGTTATGTGTATCAATTACGTTGATATACATAATTACATTTCAACTACTTAACATGGGAACGAAAACTGGAGTATGAAAAAATAACTTAAAAGTCTGATCCTGACGCGTTAAAAAAAAAATAAAATCTAAAACTCCTGATACTCACTATTCGCTTTTTTTTGGCTTTTAATTTTCCCTAAAAAGAGAGGAACGAAGAGAGGCCAATATTATGTTGCAATACTAACATTAGAATATATTAACGCTTGGGATATTTCTTCATTAGTTTGCCCTGAAATAATGTACCACATTTTCTTTAAACTTCTCAACTGAAAAGAATAATGAAAATATATAAATAAGAATATGTATTATATATATATATATATATATATATATATATAAAAATATATATATTATATATAAATAATATATAATTATATTAAACCCACACACACCACCGCGCCACACCATAGCACCCACAAAAACCCAAACACAACACCCCAACCCCCACAAACCACACCAAAACCGATCAGGAAATTTTAAAGAGGTTTAACCATTTAGCCATTACGTAAGATAACCGCGGAGTTTCGGCTCCAACTTACTCGCCGAATTTACAGCTTAAATGTTTCTGCGATTAACATTATCTAATGTAAATTTTGCTGACATGCCATATGTGTGTGCGTGCACGTAATGGTGGGGGGGTTTGTGTGTGTGTATTTTTTGTGGTTTTGGGGTGTGTGTG
>NC_051397.1:35594049-35596549 GCF_015228065.2 Penaeus monodon | reverse complement strand
CTCTCTCTCTCTCATCTTTCTCTCTATCTATTCTCTCTTCTCTCTCATCTCTCTCTCTCTCTCATCTTCTCTCTCTCTCTCTTTTTAATATATATATATATAATATATATTATATATATATATATATATATATATATATATATATATATATTTTATATATATATATAATATATATATATAGTATATATATATATGTATTTATATACATATAATATATATATATATATATAATATATTATAATATATATTATATATATATATATATATACATATATGCACATACATACACACACACACACACACACATGCCGACTTTGACACCTAAGATGTAGTTGTGTTTGTCCTCCTAATAATCGAGCTTTTTATTTTTGCCTTTCTTTCTGTTGACATTACATAGCATATTACATCACGAATATACTGCTGGATCAGAATTCCTTTCTCTTTCTGTTAGACGAATAAAGAAATCGAGTTTTAATCTCCTCATGCCAGCTGTTGGTCAGTGCAGTGGCTCTAAGACAATAAAGAAATTAGCATATCTTTTAACGAAGATTTGAGACAGATTTTTTTTTTTTAAATGCTGACTGCCTTTTATCTTTAGGCTAGAAGAAGAGATGCTTTGTTTAGTTTCAAGAACTGTGAAGGGCATATATCGCGCATGATTAAACCAGAGAAAACGTTAAATGCACTGCGATTCGGAGTTGTCTTTCGTTGGAGGATAATTTGTCTTCATCATTTGATTTTAATCACGAAAACAGTTGCTGTGAAAATATGACTCATTGTAGTCATGCAATCTTCTCTAGATATTAGACTAAGATTTCTTTCCATATCTGCTAAGTGCTTTACAACATTTTTTTTTCACCTCTTCACTGCTTGACAATGACAGACGACTTAGTCTCTGCAAAATACCTTGGCGAAATCTCAGTCTCGAAAACGAAATAAGTGAAAAAAGAAAAAAAATCCACCTAAACTCACCTCGACGGAGGAGGAGGATCCCCAGGGTACGTCCTCACATCCACGGCGACCCAAAAGTTAACTGGCATCCACAGCTTCCGGGAGACTGTCGAGGTTCGGGGAAAAATCTTGCATTTTCGCAGCCACCCATTCACCGTTTCTTCGGCTGGGGGGAAGGGTGGGGGAGGGGTAGAAGGTATCTCGAGACATTACCGAGAATCCTTGTGGGAGGTGAGACGTGTATTCCCCCCCTTTTTTTCCCTTTTTTTCCCCTCTCATAGATTCATCCCGAGCTCGAGTCTCCGCTAATATTTTCCTCGGCTGAGAATACCTGCGAGCCAAGGTACCATATTTTCACCTTGGTCACATGACATTACTTTACAGAGTGTTTTCGGTATTTCCTGTATATTTGCCTACCTGTTAGTATATAAAATGTTAAAATCACACCATCATCATTCCCATTTTCCGGTAAACAAACTATATACGTATTTAGTTTCTATTCATTTCTTAACGTCATAACATATAACAACATAACATTGCCGAACGTTACTTTAAAACGTAAGATGAAATATCATCACAATCTACCCTATTTTTCGGTATACAAACTATATACATAATTAGTACCTACTCAATCTTTAACATCATAACATTTAACAACATAACATTACCTAACTATTGATATATAACATACGATAAAAATCACGTAATCATTCGTCATCATATCGGTATACCAACTACACACATTTTACTATCTCCTCGTTCATTAGCGTCCTAGTAATTCAGAACATAACAGAGAACAAGAGCGGTCCCCTTCCCCTTTCCCTTTGACCACAAAACCCATTTAATTCAATTACCATTAGCATAAAGGCAAACGAACACTGGGTTTGCAAAGGCGTCTGTTGCGTGCGTAACACCCATTGAAAACACAGTGCATTACACGTCCACTTGTATTCGTGTTGTTGCAAGTGTGGATTGCATGTCGATGTTTATTTGTTGCGTTGTTTACGAGCTAAGGGTTGCAGATCGATAGAGATAGAAAGAGAAGTTCCGTGATGAATGGGTGATTAGGTTGACAAGAAATCAAGTTTAATGTACAAAATATATAATTTGGGTTACTTTCTGGCAGACATGGATAACGAGGAGAGAGAGGGAGAGATAGAGAGATGGATAGATAGATAGATAGAGAGATAGAGAGAGATGAAAATGATACAGATAAGAAAGAAGATAGAAGAGAGAAAAGAGAGAAGAGAGAGAGAGAGAGGAAGAGAGAGAGAGAAAGAGAGAGAGAGAGAGAGAGAGAGTGAGAGAGGGGAGGGAGAGAGGGAGAGAGGAGAGAGAGAGAAGAGAGAGAAGAGAGAGAAAGAAAGAAAGAGAGAGAAAGAGGGAGAGAAAGAGAGGAAAGAGAGAGGAAAAAAAGAAAAAGAGAATGAAGAGAGAAAGATTCGAGAAGAAGAAGAAGTAATGCAAGAGACCCCCAACCGGGCGAGAAAGAGGCACGGAGAAAGGGAAGCGAGAAAAGAAACGAGAAAGAGGCAGGTAAAAAAAAAAA
>NC_051397.1:35588517-35593949 GCF_015228065.2 Penaeus monodon | reverse complement strand
TATCACCATCATCATCATCACCATCGTCATTATCATTATCATCAATATCATCAGTATCAACATCGTCCTCATCATCATTATCCTTTTTATTATAATAATAATTATCATTATCAATTAACATCTTTATCATTATCATCATCAATATCATTACTATCATTATTATCATTATCATTACTACTATCATTATTATCATCAACATTATCATTACCATTATCACTTTTACCATCATTATTATCATAACAACTCTTGTTTATATTTGTCACAAGACACGTTATATATTAAGCCCTTGTTTTATTAATTTTTTCCTCGTAATCCATCAGCATAGGAGCCATGTCTCGGGCGAAAACTGATTGAAATGATACGCTATCATATATCACCATGAAATTATTATTATTATTATTATCATTATTATTTTATTTATTTATTCATTTATCTATTTATTTATTTATTTATTTATTTATTTATTTTTTATTTATTTATTTATTTATTTATTTATTTATTTAAGAATCAACTGGGGATTTAGTATTCATTTTTGACAATTCGATTTTTGATTTTTGTATTTAAGGTCTGATGGAAAGGTCTGAACAAAGATCTTTTAGAAATGAAGACCAATTAGGGGCCGATGAAGTTATGAAGGACCGATAGTGAAGCACTGTCATCACCCAAACAGAACACGTCTCTCTCTCTCTCTCTCTCTCTCTCTCTCTCTCTCTCTCTCTCTCTCTCTCTCTCTCTCTCTCTCTCATAACTCTCTTATATCATAATCGTTATCGTTAATTTTATTATTATTTACAATTACGGTGTTTACATGTGCTTGATTATATTCTCCGTTTTTATTAAGTGTATCTTTGGGTGTAACGATGTCTGTTATATAATGATGGTAATGATTGTATTAATAATAATTATAATAATTTTCTCTCTCATTCCCTCCCTCTTTTTTCTCCGTCTGTTTCTGTCTCTCTCTCTTATTCTCTCACTCTATTTCTCTCTCTCTCTCTCTCTCTCTCTCTCTCTCTCTCTCTCTCTCTCTCTCTCATCTCTATCTCTTCCTCTCGCTACTCTCTCTCTCTCTCTCTCTCTCTCTCTCTCTCTCTCTCTCTCTCTCTCTCTCTCTCTCACACAGATCTCCTTCCTTTCCACTCACAGAACTCCATGTGAGCTGTAGAAGTTCCCTCACAGGCATACACATTTCCACGAACCTTTCTGACACCATTTCCACGTGTTGAAACTAAAGTGTGTCTAACGAGCTGCAGGCTGTAGTTAGTTGCTTGTCAGTTAATGGAACTTTTGCAACCCACGGTGACAATTAAAGCTAATCTTAACTGCTACAATTAACTGCCGGTGCCATACCCTCTCCCCGCTTTCTGTCTGGCAGGTAGAGTGGACGTGCTCTTGAGCCGACAGAGAATGTTACGTGTAAAGGGTTTTTTTTAAACTGTAAACGGAGAGTATGATATCATATATACACTCAGATTCTGAATATTGTAATTAATAGCAAGGGTACTAGGATATGCTTCGCTTCTTTCTAGTTTTCTTTTCCTTTCTTCTTCTCCTTCTTTTTTCTTTCTTTTCTTCTTCTTTTTCTTCTTCTTCTTCTTCTTCTTCTTCTTCTTCTTCTCTCTCTCTCTTTCTCTCTCTCTCTCTCTCTCTCTCTCTCCCTCTCTCTCTCTCTTTCTTTCTCTCGTTTTTCTTCTTTTTGTCTTTCTCTCTCCCCTCTTTTGGCCGCCTGTATACCCTTGTCGGAGTCCCAGAGAAATATTCGAATGTCGTTTCTAATTCCAGTTATTGTTTTGTTTTGTTTTCAGTCATTCTCTCTCTCTCTCTCTCTCTCTCTCTCTCTCTCTCTCTCTCCCTTTCTTCTTTCTCTCTGTTTCTCTCTCCCCTCTTCCGGTCACCTATCTACCATCAATCGAGTCTCGACGAAAACACCATAATCTATCTCGTATTTTTTCCTTCTCTCTGCCTCTTTTCTGTTGATCTGACTTTGCATACGTTTCCAGAAAGTTCAGATTGCTGGAACACTCGTCTTGGATCGTACTCTTACCGCGGTTAATTAAAGGAGGACGTAAAAAATGATGTTTTGGAGGAGAGAGAGAGAGAAAAAAAAAATTGAGGACCTATGGCAAACACTTAGGTGATTTTTTTATATGTATCTATTTTTTTTATATTCTGTCTATCTCCGCTTCTGTTTGTGACGGATGGGGTATTCTTTTTTTATCTTTCGTTCTTCTCATTTTTTAAAAAAAAAATTATCTGTTCTTCAAGTTCACCGTTTCTCTCTTTCTCTCATTTAATTCTTTCTTTTCATTCTTCTTTCCTTTCATTTCTTCCTTTCTCTTTCTTCCTTTCTCTCTTTTCTTTCTTCCTTTTTTTTCCTTTCTTCCTTTCTTTCTCTCTTTTTTTCCCCTTTCTTTCTTTCTTTCTCTCGTATTTCGCTTAATAAACTTATATTCACGAGGTTCCCCATGGATTTTGTTTTTCTCTTTTACTTCTACAAAACAACAGATATAACTCTTAATTCCTATGTTAAATCATCACAAACCACAAACAGAAAAAAAGGAGAGGTAAAGGAGGATAAAACACACTCGTCAGGCAACCATTATAAAGATTTATTCATTTATCTAAGGGACAGAATGGCCATGTGACGTGAATTCTCAAGGTCGAATTCCTCCATGGCGTAAGTTCTCGACCTTGTCACTTTAAACAGGGATTATTACCCTTCTTCTATGTCTCTTAAAGTATGGGATACTTAAAGTTAGCTTTCTTCTGTGTCTCTTCAAGTATGGGATACTCACAGTTACCCTTCTTCGGTGTCTCTTAAAGTATGGGATACTTAAAGTTAGCCTTCTTCTGTGTCTCTTAAAGTATGGGATACTCACGGCAGATCGTGTGTACAAGCTGGGTTTTACAAAGGGCAAGGAGGTGGATTAGGATAGCCATTATGAAATATGTTGAATATCTTGTAGAGCAGAGGCAGAATCGAGGTCCCCCAGTTTGCGGAATTGTCTTTTGCTCTCTGTCTGTCTGTCTGTCTGTCTTCTCTCGTCTCTCCTCTCCTCTTCTCTACTCCTGGTCTCTCCTCTCCTTCTCTCTCTTCTCTCTCTCTTCATCTCTTCTCTTCTCTCGTCTCTCTCCTCTCTCTCTGTCACTCTCTCTCTCTCTCTCTCTCTCTTATTTTCTTCACTTTCACTTTCCCTCTCGTTCTCTTCTCTCTCTCTCTCTCTCTCTTTCTCTGTCTCCCTCCCTCGCTTCCTCCCCCCTCCCTCCCTCTCTCCTCCCTACAAAAAGGACACAGATAATCTACATTTCTGTTCTTGCTTTCTGTGTATTTTTAGGTTGCAGCTCACTCAACATAATTAATAGTGAGCATGATGATTTTTGAGTACGAGAAAAATATAATAGTTTTTGCCAGTATTCCCCACGTCGCTGCTCGTATCTGTGTGTGTGAATGAGTGTGTGTGTGTGTGTGTGTGTGTGTGTGTGTGTGTGTGTGTGTGTGTGTGTGTGTGTGTGTGTGTGTGTGTGTGTGTGTGTGTGTGTGTGTTTATGTTGAGTGTGTGTTGTGTGTGTGTGTTGTGTGTGTGTGTGTGGGTTGTGTGTGTGTGTGTGTGTGTGTGTGTGAGTGTGTGTGTGTGTGTGTGTGTGTGTGTGTGTGTGCCTGTTTGTGTAACCATCGAGAAATACTTTCAACCCGTCGGGATTAAATTTATGAACCAGTCATTCTACTGAACTTTGAAATTTCATTATATCTTACTGTTCCCCGTATAATCTCGATCCCGATCTCGCTCCAGTGTCCATCTGCTACTTCCTCTTCTATCTCTCTTTCTCTCTCTCTTCATTTTCCATCATTTCTTTATACGTACTTATCTCACAAAATCTTATTTAAAATCTTACTTCGTGTTTACCTTCCCTCGGCCCCCCCACCCTTCACCCCCTCCCCTCCCCCCCCCTCACCCTGCCTTCAACCCCCTGAACCCTTTCTCCCTTTCCCTATCCTTCCCCCTTTCCTTTCCCTATCCTTTCGTCCCCCTTCTCTTTTTCCTTTCCCCTATCCTTCTCTTATCTTCTGCTTCTCCTCTTTTATCTACTCGTTCCTCACCCTGGCAAGCCTTCCCTCACCCCTATTTTTCCCCACCTCCTCCTCCCAGCCCTTTCCCCCCCCCTCACCCCTCTCCTCTTCCCTTCCCCCATTCCCTCAAGACCTACCCCCTACTCCCCTCCTCCATCCCCCCCTCCCCTCCTACCCATCCCCCACTTCCTCTTCCCCCATCCACCACCCCTCCACCCATCCCCACCAATGCCTCAGTCCCACTACAATCAGTGAATGAGCCTTAATGATTACGTCATTACAGCGCCCCGTGAAATGGTAAAGATTATAGTCAATGTTATCCCGTATAATTAGAGATTAACGAAGTCATTAGATTATATAATGGATCATAATTTAAAAACGCAAAACAGATGTCACAGAGCGTCACAGAAATACAGACGTTATCAAAGTATTCATTAACTCTGTGCTATCAGCATTTAATCAATTCTTTCATAGGGGGACATTATACATTGATAGTCTTAGTAATAGCTGATAATAAAATGATGGCAATGACAAGGGAAATTTTGGTGATAAGGGCGATAAGTAAGTATGAAAATAGGGTATAGATGTAATGGCAGAATTATCTGTAGTGGTAATAGTAATCATAATTATGATCATAATGATAATTATTATAATGAAATACTAATGATGATAATGATGATGATAATAATATAATAATAATAATAATAATAATGATAATGATAATAATGATAATAATAATAACAATAATAATAATCATAATAATGATAATATCAATAACGATGATAATCATAATAACAACAATAACAGTAATAATAATAATAATAATAATAATAATAATAATAATAATAATAATAATAATAATAATAAAATGTTGTTCTTATTGTTGTTATCATTATTATTATCACTATATCATTATTATAATCATTATCATCATTATCATAAACATTATTATAATTTTCACTATTTTGTTATTATTCTCTTATTATCATTATTATTATTATTATTATGATTATCATTATCTTATTATTATCATTATTATTATCATTATTATTATTATTATTATTATTATTATTATATTATTATTATTATTATTATTATTATTATATAATCATTATTATTATTATTACTATTATCATCATTATCATTATTATTATCAAATGATCATGATCATCATTACTATTATTATCATTATTGTTACAGTACTACTACTACTACTGTTAGTACAGTATAATAATAATAATAATGAACAAATTAATGATAATGATGAAGAAATAATAATAACAATAATGAAAATAATAACGATGAAAAATAATAGAAAATGATGATAATAACAATAATACCCTGTTAAAAACACACGGGAAAG
>NC_051397.1:35578517-35583517 GCF_015228065.2 Penaeus monodon | reverse complement strand
TCCTCTTCCTTCTCTTCCTCTCCTCCCCCCTCCTCCTCCTCCTCCTCTTCCTTCTCTTCTTCTTCCCCCCCTCCTCCTCCTCCTCTTCCTCCTCTTCTTCTTCTTCTTCTTCCTCCCTCCTCACTCCCCCCCCTCCCCTACCCCTCCCCCTCCCCTCCCCTCCCCCCCCCCCCCTCCCCCTCCCCCTCCCCCTCCCCCTCCGTTTCCCCGAAACGAGCCAACACCAATACACACCTCGATCCTTCCACACAAACCCATCCCGCTGCCAGTTCAGAGGCGGATGGGGGGAGTGGGGGGGAGTAGAAAGGGAGGGAGGCAAGTGTGATGATGAGTGTTGGAAGGGAGAGACCGAGGGTCGGGGTGTGGGAAGAGGGAGGGAAGGAGAGGGGAGGAGAGGACGGGAGTGTGGGAAGAGGGAGGGAAGGAGGGAGGATGTGGATGAGTTGCGTGGAAGGGGACGAGTGGTGGGGGAGGGGAGGGATGGGAAGGGCGGAGAAGGTAGAGGGCTGAGGGAAGGGACAAGGGGGGAGGGGCGAAGGTGGAGGGACTGTGGAAGGTGCTCGGGAGGGGAAGGATGAGTGAAGGTGAGGAGGTACAAGGAAGAGGGTACAGAGGAAGACGAAGAGGACTGAAAGATGGTCAGGGGCCAGAGATAGAGGAAGGGAAAGTTAGTGGGAGAGAGGGAGTAGGAGGTGTTAGAAAGTGAAGGGGAGGAGGAGGAGGAGGAGGAGGAGGAGGAGGAGGAGGAGGACTAGGAGGAAGAGGAGGAGGAGGAGAAGGAAGAGGAGGAGGAAGAGGAGGAGGAGGAGGAGTAGGAGTAGGAGGATGAGGATGATGATGATGATGATGAGGAAGAGGATAAGGAGGAAGGGGAAGGGGAGGAGGAGGAGGAGGAGGGAGAGGAGAAGGAAGATGGAGGAGGAGAAGGAAGAAGAAGAAGAAGGAGGAGGAGGAGGAGGAAGAAGAAGGAGGAGGAGGAGGAGGAGGAGGAGGAGGAGGAGGAGGAGGAGGAGGAGGAGGAAGAGGAGTTGGAGGAGGAGGAGGAGGAGGAGGAGGAGGAGGAAGAGAAAGAAGGAGGAGGAGGAGGAACGGCAGGAGGAGGCGGAGGGGGAGGAGGCAAGGCAACCAGAGCGGGAACAAAAACACCGGTGCCCAACACCAAACAGCAAAGCGGCCGACGCAACTCTCTCCCGCGAGTGTCAAGCTGCTGATTACTCGCACTCTGATCCTATCATTACCTCCTTGAAGAGTTTGTGATGGTCATACACTCACAGGAACCGCGTCCACTGCTCGGGATCCCGTGGCCAGCTGGGGCATTGCGAGCCGAGCGGATGCGGCACTCAAACACACGCACGCACGCACACAAGCATATACACGAACACACGCACGCATGTACATAAGCATATACACGCACACACATACACAAGCATATACACGCACATACGCACACACGTACACAAGCACATGCACGCACACACGTACACAAGCATATGCACGCACACACGTACACAAGCATATGCACGCACACACGTACACAAGCATATGCACGCACACACGTACACAAGCATATACACGCACACACGCACGCGGAGGCATGACATACTGAGCGTATACTTGGGAGAGAGAGAGAGAGGGTCGTTTACAGTTAGGATTTTGAGACGGTTTTGTTTGTTGTTTGTTTGTTGTTTGTTTGTTGTTTGTTTGTTGGTGGGGACTTCATTTGTTGATTTTGTTGGTATTGCTGTTGGTTGTCATTAGCATCTTTATTATTATTGGTATCATCTTCACTATCATTATCATCATGATAATAATGATAATCCTCATCCTCATCGTCCTTTTCATCATCATCACCATCATCATCCTCTTCATCACCATCATCATGATCATCATCATCATCAACATCGTCATTAACACTGTCATTACGATCGTCATCACCATTATTGCCATTGTTATATTTGATAACAGTGTTAGTAATAACAGCTACTAACACTGTTACATAACTTCACACATCATATTACCTCTACTTGTTATTACACATATCAACCTTATTACTATTATTTCATATTTCATTATCACATTTCTGATTATTATTTTGTGTTGTTTCTGTCATTATTACTGTTATTGTTACTTGTTATCATTAGGAATGTTATTGTTACTTCGTATTGTAATCTATGATAATAATACAAAGATGAGAGTAAAAAGAAAAAAAAAAAAAGAAAAAAAAAAAAAAAAAAAAAAGAAAAAGAAAAGAAAAAAAAAAAAAAAAAAAAAAAAAAAAAAAAAAAAAAAAAAAAAAAAAAAAAAAAAAAAAATAATATATATATATATATATATATATATATATATATATATATATATATATATATATATATATGCAGTTGAATTGATAATTGAAGATGAAATAAGAGCAATTTTCAGAGTAATTAATATAGCGCTAGTTATTGTTATCAATTTTGTTACTTTTATTGTTATCATCATTATTATTAGCCCTACTTCATTATCTGTCTATCTTCTGATCTATCTGTCTAATCTGTCCATCGATCTCTATCTATTTATTTATCTATATCTATACATCTGTCTATATCTATCTCTGTCCATCTATCTATCTGTCTATCTACTTAGCTACCTATTTATCTATCTGTCTATCTATCTATATCTATCTGTCTACGTCTATCTATCTATATCAGGCTATTCATCTATCTATATTTGTCTACACATCTGTCCATATCTAGCTATCTCTATCTATCTATCTATCAATGTATCTCTCTCTCTCTCTCTCTCTCTCTCTCTCTCTCTCTCTATCTATCTATCTATCTATCTATCCATCTATATATCGATCCATCTATCTATCTATCCCTCTGTCTATCTATCTATCGATCGATCCATCCATCTATCTGTATTTATTTATTCATTCATTTATTTATCTATCTATTTATCTACTCATTTATAAGTGTGATTTCTCACTCTTAGACGCCCGTCTTTCTCACTTTTTTTTCTCTTTATCTAAAAATCACCCTTATTGCCCTCATGTGGTATAGCACTATTTTCTCCTTTTCTCAAATTCCTCACTCTGTTTTCATTTTCAAATTCCTTCTCATCCTTCTTATCTCTCTTTCTTCCTCCTCTTCCTCCGGCCTTATTCTAATATCTAATCTCTTATCTTTTTTTTCTCTTCTTCAACTCCTTCTTCGTTTCATCTGTCTCTTTGTTTTCTTTCCCCCTCTTTTACTTTCTTCTTTTTCGTCTTCATCTTCTTCTTATTATTATTATTTTCCTCTCTCCTATTCTTTTCCTTTATCTTTATTTTTCTCTTTTCTTCTTCGTCTTCTTTTTCGCCTTCCTCCTTTTCGTGTTCATCTTTTTCTTCTTCTTCCTCTTCTTTATTTTCCTTCTCATTCTGTTCTTTCCTCCATTTTCTTTTTCACTTTCTCCTCTTCTTTTTCCTCCTCTCGTCTTCCATTCTCCTTATCGTTTTCTTTTTCTTTCCTCAAATCTGACTTCTTTCTCTCTCCTTTATCATCGGTTCCTCTTCATCTCCTTATCCTTTTCTTCGCGTCCTCTCTCCTGTTCTGCCTCTTCGTATTTCTCCTTCCCCTTTCTTCTCTCTTCTTAATCACCTGCTTCTTCCTCCTTCTCCACTGTCATTTTCTTTTCATCTTTCTCTTCATCTCCCTTCTCCTCTCTCTTTTTATCTTCCTCCACTTCTTTCTCTTCTTTCTTCTTTCCGTTTTCCATTCTCAAATTCATCTTCTTTCTTCTGTCTCTTCTTTTCTTTCATCCTCATTCATATTTTCCTTCTTATTTTCCCCTCCATCCTCTTTCCCGTCTTCCTCTTCTCTCTCTTTCTCGTTTCTGTTCTTCTCTCTTTCCCTTTCTTTCTGTTATCAGTTCTGTTTTGATTTTCTTTCTTTTTTCCCCTTCGTCCTTATCCCTATTTCCTTTCTTTTCTCTCTTCCTTTTCATGTTTACCTCCTCTCTCTCCATCTTCTCATCCGTCCTTATTCCATCCTCCTCCTCGTCTCTCTTTCCCTCCTCTCTCCTCCTCCTCCTCCAACCATCCTTCTCCTCTCTCCATCTCCTACACCCTTCTCTATTTTCCTCCAACTCCACCATCTTCCTCCTATCTCCTCCACCTCTACCATCCATCTCCACCATCCTCCTCCTCTCCTCCTCCACCTCCATCTCTTCTCGCAGAATCACTTACGTTGTTAAGAATTCGCACAACTCATTCATAGGAGGAATTTGTCTCCGTCTCTGAAATTCAGCAAGCGAGGCTCTTGAGAGAATTGCCTGTAATCTCGTAAACATTATTTATCTTTTTTTCTCTCCCTCCCTCTCTCTCTCTCTCTCTCTCTCTCTCTCTCTCTCTCTCTCTCTCTCTCTCTTTCTCTCTCTCTCTCTCTTCATCTTCCCCTTCTCTTTCATCTTCCGTAGAGTTTAAAGGGGTCATGAAATTATTACCCGAGATAGGATTTTCGGCCTTCCGGAGAGAGCTGCCCTCTCACGCACCACGCCGTCATGGCCGAGTACCTAGAGGTCATCCCGAGCTTAGAATCTCATTGAGTATCGCCCTTATAGGCCTGGTGCGCACGAAGGAAGTTCAAACAAGATCTTTACGTTCAGCGTTGTCGGGTTAAAACGTCTTGAACAAATTATACGAGATGTTATGAGAAGAACAGTCGCTGGGGAAGGAACGGGGCTGTGAGATGGGCGTGATAGAGATCCATGGGCGTAGGAAGGGGAGTGGGCTGATGGGCGCGTAATCGAGGCGTTTGATTTTCAATTGAGTTTTGATTGGAGAGGAAAAATACGTTTAAAAAATGAGGATTTGGGGCGGGTTAAGGGGAGGGGGAGGGGGAAGAGGGAGGGGGAGATGTGTAGTAGTGTTATTGTTCATGTGTGATTTTTTTGTGTGCTTTTGTTTTCTGTATGTTTGTTTGTCTATTTGTCTGTTCAATTGTCTGTCTGTCTGTTCATCTGTCTGTCTGTCAGTCAGTCTG
>NC_051397.1:35556017-35563517 GCF_015228065.2 Penaeus monodon | reverse complement strand
GGGTCAGGGACTTGTAGACGGCACACCCAAAGGGTGCCATGCCCTCAACCATTTTAATAGTTTGGGGGATTACCTCCCCCTCATATGTTATAATGACTCTCTGGGTCATCATTCCATTAAAAACCTCATGGTTTTCGCATGAATGATGCGTTCATTGTACGCAGTCATTTCTCCTTGGGACATAGATTTCCCTTGGGACATCGAACACAATGACGTTAGTACATTTTGCATGTGACTAAACGTTATTTCTCCCAATTTCCAAGGACATCGTATTTCCCCTTGGTATCCATTTGCTGGTTCGTCGCCATCGTCCCATCAGTGGGCCCGGTCATTCCCCTACCACGTAGGGACCAAATTTTTGAGTGCCGTCCTTTGAAATATATTTTTAAAATTTTTGTTTTTTGTATCACTTTGGGAACTTTTTATTATGGGGGAACATTACCCAAACACGGGATCAATATGAGTCACGACAGGTCTTTTGAATTCCTGATTGTAAAGGGTTGTCAAGACCCTTTAAGGACAGGTCCGAGGGACACTTACACCCCTTTTACACTGGGGTGTCGTGACTTTAAAAGGAGAGGGGAAAGGGGGGGAAGAAGGAGAGAGAGAGAGGGGAGGGAGAGGGAGAAGAGAGAGAGAGAGAGAGAGGGGAATGAGGAGAATGAGAGAGGGAAAGAAAAAAAGGAGACAGAGAGAGACAATGAGAGGACAAAAAATGATGAAAGAGGGGGGAGGGGTATATTAGCGGAGATATAAAATGATAGTGGGAGAAAAGAGGCTGTAAATCTCTTGAATTATTCTTTTTCTTTCCCCTTTTAAAAGACTTTTATGAGTTCTCATAAACCCATTTCCATGGTACGGAGTAAATACTTTAAAATCTGTCTGCCCAAATTTGTTTTCTCTCCCTCGCTCTTCTCTACCCCTCTCTCTCTCTCTCTCTCTCTCTCTCTTTCTCTCTCCTTCCCTCCCTTCCCTTCCTCCCTCCCTCCCACTCTTCTTTCCCCTCTCCTTCCTCTCCTCCCCCTCCTTCCTCCGGCCCCTTTCACCCCCCCCCCCCTCCCCCCGGGACACGAGCCCCCAAAACCGCCGCCTTCTTGTTCGCACAAAAGTAGGTGTGCGTTCAGCCTCACGCAACGTCGAGGAATTAACAGCTGTGTCCTCGCAAGTGTGCCGAGTGTGTGGGGTGTGTTTTTATGTCCTCAGTCAGTTCCCCGGGCCGGTTTCTGAGGATGGGCGGCCTCTGGGGATAAGCAGAATCCCGATTCTCTTGCTATTGTTTATTTATATATTTATTTATTCATTATTTTTATTATTTTTATTTTATTATTATCATTTTTTTGCGTAAGCTCCAGCTCACTTTTTAAATTTCGTCTTGTTCTTTTTTTTCTTGTTTCTCTTCTATTCGTCTTTCTGTCTTCGTTTTATTTCTCCTTATTCTTCTTCGTCATCTTTTTTCGTATTTTTGGTGGTTTACTTCGATTTTCCTTTTTGTTTTTTCAAAACACTTTTTGTTTTGCTGGATTTGTAGGTATTTTAGCATCTACTAAACTTTACCCTTTGCGAAAATTCTTGGGGTTTTTTAGGTATCATTTATACCCTTTTTTGGTTGTTTTTGCGCCATTTTTTGGGGTTCACTTTTACTCCCCCCCTTTCCCATACACCTAGTTTCTAATTTTGGGAAGGGTTAAAATTGGAAGTTGGGGTTAGGGTCGCTCGCTCGCCCCCCCGCCGCGCGCGCGCGCGCTGCTCCTCTCTCGCGCGCGGCGCGCGCGGCGGGGCCCCGGGCGAGGGGGAAGAGAGAGGGGAAAAGGAGGGGGGAGGGGGAAAAGAGAGAAAAAGAGGGAGAGAGAGAAGAAATAGGAAGAAAATAGAAGAAGAGAGAAAAGGAGAGAGAAAAGGATAAGAGGAGAAAAAGGGAGGGGAAGAGAGAGAGAGAAAAGGGGAAAAAGAAAGGGAGAGAGGGGAGAAAGGGGAAAAGGGGAAGATAGGGGGAGGGAGAAAAATAGAAAAAGAGGGGGAAGAAGAATATGATAGGGGAAGAGAGGGAGAAGAGAGGAGAAGAGATGAGAGAAAAGAGAGAGAGGAATAGCAGGGGAGAGAGATGAGAGTTTGGATAAGAAAAGAGATATATGAGAGAAGGAAGAAGAGAAAGAGAGAAAAGGATAGGATGAGAGAAGGAGAGAGAGAAGGAGAGAGAGAGGAAAAGGGGTGGAGAGATAGAGAGAAGGGTAGAAATAATAGAGACAGGAATATAAGAGAGATAAAGGGGAGAGAGAGAGATAGAGGGGAGAGAGAGAAGAAAATAAAGAGGAAGAAGAAAAAGAAAAATAGAAAAAAAGTTAAAATAAATTAAAGAAATAGAATATAATATATAAATAGGAAGAAAGAGAAGTTTTTAAAATAAGATTAGATTTAAAGTTTTAAAATAAGAATAGGGGACGATAGGGGAATATGGGGATAGGAATTAAATATATTATCAATATGGGTTTTGAATTTTTTATAGAAAAGATTTTGTATATAGTCTTAGGAAAATAGGGGGAAACATATAGGGGGATATGGGAAAAGATATAGGTTAGGGGGAATAGATATAGAAAATATGGGGGAAAATATAGAGAGAGTATTTAAAAATAGAAGGAGAAAGATATATTAAAATATAGGAAATATAATATATATAGATAAAATAGAAAATTAAGAGAGAGTTTTGGTATAATATTTAATAAATTATATATAAGTTATTATATAGATTATATAGAAAGTATATATAGATTTTTAGATATATAATAAATATCTATAATATATATAATATATATATATAAAAATATATATAATATTTATAAAAAATATATATATATATATTTTATATATATATATTATAAAAAAAAACATATCCCACCCAAAAATTCCCCTATAATGATTTTAAATTTTTAATTTCACAAAAAAAACCATATATTATGGGGAGGTCCAGGGGAAAACTCTTTATCTTTTAGGGTTTAACGGAACAGAAAACGCAGTTATAAAAAAATCTTGTTGGTGGGGTCTTTTGGCGGAGGCGCCCGTCAGTCCTACGGGCGAAAGGGGGAAGGGTTTTTGGGGCAAGGAACGGGCCGGACTAAAATTTTCTTCGGGTTTATGCTAGGTCGCTTTTCCTCCCAGCCTGCTTTTGGGCGTTGGGCCCCCATCTGTTTTTCTTTGGGGTTTCCCCCCCCGGAGCGTTTCGGGGCTGTTTTCCCAAGTGAGGTTTTGTCCCGGAAATATTCCAAAGTTTAAAGGTATCACACCCCCAGTAAAGTATGTCATTAAACAGAAGGAAAAGTTTACCTCGCCCCGCTCCCCCACAATTCCTGCAGTGCCCTTTTAAAACCAGTTTCCGGTGGCGCTTTACGCTTGTGCCCCCAGGATGACCAGTCTTTTTGACGCTCCCCCCAGGGCGCCCCCGGGCCAGGTCACCACCAGCCCCCCAAGGGGTTTTGGGTTTGCCAAAACGTTTGCTCTTTCCTAAACCCTTATCTCCCCTTAACCCGTTTTACTCCTTTATGGGGAAATTTAAAAGTTTAAGCCCTCCCGCCCCCTATCATTTTTTCCCAAAACCCTTCCCTAGCCCCTTTACTAGGGGGTTTTGTTACAAACTTTTACTGCAACTCTGTAGAGAGGCTTGGTAAACATTTTGAGGGGGGTTGCTTCCCACGCCGGAGAGCAAACCCACCCCCCGGGCGCGGGGAAGTCACGTTTTTACTTTCTGCACCGCCCTACCGGTTTGGGGTAAGGTGTGGTTTACTCCGCCCCCCCGTGTTAGACTTTTGGGGCTATTTTCCCCCGTTTTTATGATTTTAACCCACATTTTAAAACCAAACCCGACTTTTTACCTTTTCTGGGCTTTCATTCGCGAGGATTCCCAAAAAGCTTATCGAATGAAGATGCCCAAAAATTTTTTCCCAAATTGTTTGCGCAAGCTGGGGGAGGGAGAAAAACACTAACCAAAGATTTTGCAAAATGTTCCCTGCATGCGATGTGTCTGAGGAACACATTTATTAAGACACACCCCCGCCTGGGTTTGGGGGGCTCCCCCCTTTACGAGTTTAAGTAAGAGGGGAGATAATTTTTGAAAATGAAGTAGGTTTGGCCTCTAATAACTCCACCAATCTCTTTGGAGGGGTGGGTTCTATCCCACCGCTGCCACCAGCTATAAAGTTCTCTTATTTGAATTCACTATTTTAGCTGGAAGTCCAGAGGAAAACTCGGAACAGACGGAACAGACACGTACTTATGGAAATATTGGAAGCGACGTCAGCTCCTACGGGCGAAAGGGGGAAGGTGTTCACAGGTCAAGGGACGGACTCAGACTGACTCCTTCGGATCATGCTAAGTCGCTTCTCCTCTAGCCTGCTTAGGGCGTTGGGCCACATTTGTTTTTCGTGGACTTACCCCCTCTGGAGCGTTTCCTGTTGTTCTCGAAGTGAGGTCATGTCCCACAACAGGTTCCACTGTTTAATGGATATCACAGTCTCTCTCTCTCTCTCTCTCTCTCTCTCTCTCTCTCTCTCTCTCTCTCTCTCTCTCTCTCTTTCTCCATTCCTCCCTCTTTTTCTCTCTCTATATATATGTGTGTATGAATGGCTTATACACCCCTTCCCTCCCTTTTCTCTATCTCTCTTTCCCCATCTCCACCTCTATCACATCTATATCTCTCTCTCTCCTATCTCTCTCCTCTCTCCTCTTCCATCTCCTCTGTCTCTCTCCCTCTATCCCTCTCTCTCTTTCTCTCTCTCTATATATATATATAAATGTATGAAATCTATGTCATCTCCTCTCCCCTCCTTATCTTTATCCCTCTTTCCCTCTGTCTCTCCCTGTCTCTCTCTCCCCTTTCTATCCCTCCGCATCTCCATTTTATTCAACACCTTCACTCAAAGTCTAAATATTCTTCTCCTTACTCTGGCGTCCTCTCACCTGTTTGCTTCAAATTTCTCTTCCATCCTTCTTCTAATCCATATTCTCGAGAGTGCTTTTATCTCCCCTCTCGTGGTTTATCATCTTCTCTTTTCTCTTCCCCTCATTTGATAATTTCGTCCTGTTCGTAGATATGTGTTTCTTCTTTTTTTCCGTATGCACTCTTTTCGTTATTTCTGATCTGATCTCTCGTTTCCGTTCTGTTTGTCTGTTTGTCGGTCTGTCTGTTTGTTTGTCTTGACTGTCTCACTCTCTCTTGTCTGTCTGTCTGTCTGTCTGTCTGTCTGTCTCTCTCTCTCGCCTCTCGCTCTCTGATTCTCTCAGCGCTCCTCTCTCTCCTCTATCTCTTCTGCTATCTCTCAACACACACACACTCTCTGTCTCTGTATCTGTCTGTCTCTGTCTCTGTCTCTGTCTCTGTATCTCTCTCTCTCGCTCTCTCCTCCTATCTCTCTATCTCTCGCTCTTCTCTCTCTCTCTCTCTCTCTCTCTTATTTCTCTATTCTCTCTCTGTCCCCCTCTCCTTCTAGCTGTACTCTCTCTCGTGATCTTCAATTATTCTCTGTTCTACATTATTCAACACAGCATTTGCTGTGGCGGCTCTCTTTCTTCATTGCCGACATAAAAGGATTTCTCTTACATCTGCAGAATATCTATCTATCTATCTATCTATCTATCTATCTATCTATCTATCTATCTATCTATCTATCTATCTATCTATATTATATATTATATATATATATAGATAGATACATATACACACATATAGATAGATAGATAGATCCACACACACACATATACGTGTGTGTATGTATGTGTGTGTGTGTGTGTGTGTGTGTGTGTGTGTGTGTGTGTGTGTGTGTGTGTGTGTGTATCTGTCTATCTAGCTATATATCTTTCTATCTATCTATCTACCTACCCACACACACATATATATACATATATATATATATATATATATATATATATATATAATATATATATATATATATATATATATATTATAATTTTAGATAGATAGATAGATAGATAGATAGATAGATAGATAGATAGATAGATAGATAGATAGACAGATAGACAGATAGACAGATAGACACACACACACACACATATGTGCGTATGTGTGTGGGGTGTTGTGTGTTTTGTGAGTGTATATATAAAATTATATATAATATATATATTTTATATATATATGTTTACATATATGTTTGTGTAAGCTGTCTATGTGTGTGTGTATCTGTAAATATGTGTTGTCATTATTGTTGTTATCATCATCATTATCATTTTTATTACTATTACTGCTACAGATTGTCGCATTATGTTATATAAATAATCATATTAATTGCAACATGACTTCGCTTTGATACCCTTGCTTAACATTAGCCTCTTAATTACTTATTCCTTATTATTTCAGTATTCATCTTTTCTTTTCGTTTCCTACACTACACATTTCATAAATATCTCTGGCCCTTTTCACTTGTGTTATCTTTAGTTTGATTACTTTTTTTTCAATTTGTTCATCTTTACTACTTCTTAATTTTTTATCCTTTATTTATTTATTTATTTATCTTTTTATCTTTTTCGTTTGCTTCTATTTTTTTCTATTTGTTTTATCCCCCTTTTTTCCGTTTGTTTTTATCTTTTTATTCTTTTTTAAAAATTATTTTCTCTTTTCCACGTGTTTATCCTTTCCATTTGTTTTAACTTTTCAATTTGTTTATCATACAGATAACACACTATTTATTTATTTATCTTTTTATACTTAATTTTTCAATAACAATCCAGTCTCCTCCTTTTGATCACTTTATTTATTTGAAATCACTATATTTTTAGTTTCCTTGTTTTTTGTTCTCTTGTTTCGTATGAAGATTACGTGTCATTCCAGTCTATCTATCATATTTCTATAGGAGATAATATTTGACTGATTTACTGCACTTTTTTTATTTATTTATTTATTTACAGTGACTCGTCGTTGAAAGAAAGAAAGAAAGAGAATGAAACTGTGTGTGTGTGGAGTAAAGAGAAAGAAAGGAAAAATGAAGGAAAGAAAGGGTGAAAGAAAGAAAAAAAACTCTTCATCTCTCTGTTTCTTGCTTATCTTGTGATGGTATGTGGTATTTGTTTTTGTGTGCGTAGGATAAAAATATACTCAAACTTTTCGTTCCTTCTATTACAGCTCTCCTTGCCTGGCCAGTTGCAACGTTGCTTGCCTGTAACTTTCACCGTTTTTTTTTTTCTTATAAACTTGACCCTACAAGACCTCATGCCAGCTTTTACTTCTTTCCTCTCTCTTCCTTTCTCTTTTTTCTCCGTCATGTGTTCGTTACGTTCAGGTTCAAATAAGTTCAAGTTCCCTTTCTGCAGATTTCGTAAACTTTGTTCGAGGTGTCTTGTCCATGATTCAAGTCCTTTTCTCTCTCTCTCTTACTCGGTTAGAAGTCTTATGTGGTTACCATCTACTTTCCATGATTTAGGTCCCTTTTCCTCTCTCTTTTTATTCGGTTAGAAGTCGCATGTGGTTAACATTTATTTCTATTTTGCATTCGCCCGCAG
>NC_051397.1:35536017-35538517 GCF_015228065.2 Penaeus monodon | reverse complement strand
GTTGTCATCAGTGTTATTACCATTCAATTATCATCATTGTTATTACTCTTTATATCATCATTGCTATGGCTATGTTATTATCCTATCATTTCACTATATTTTATTAATCATTATTTTTATTAATTTTTTCTTCAAAATTATATTAATTATTATTTTTATCTTATTATTATTTTTATTATTTTATCATCATTATTCATTACAGTTATCATAACTATTATTCTTATTATATTATTATTTTTTATTATTTTTTATTTATTTTTATTTTATTTTTATTATTTTATTTTATTTTTATTATTATATTATTATTTTTATCATTATTATTATTATTATTATGTTATTTTCTTTTCTTCTTCTTATTATTTTTATTTTTATTATATTTTTTTATTATTATTACATTTCATAATCATCCTTTATATTATTTTTACCATATTTATCAAACATCTTTACTATTATTAAAAGTCGTAGTCGTAGTACATTAACATCATCATCATCATTATCATCATCATTATTATTTTTATTCTCAAAAACATTTTCTCACCATTTCATTATCATCTCATAATATCACCACTTACTATTTAAAGCGATGTCATTAAAAAAAATAAATAACACTATGGTAACATCTGAGGTATTTTTAAAGAATAACATAGTTTAGTAATTTCTGATATTATCATGATAAAAACAATACTAATGGTAACGATACACTTACTTAAAAATAGCAGTGATAATGATGACGATGACGTTAGAAATGGAAATAATAGCGATAATGATTATCTTATCACCGTTACCATCGATTATAATAATCATCTGCCTTCTCATTATCTTCTTTTTCATTGTTTACTGCGCCAATTTTACGCTTTCCAACGCAATCCCTCTTTTCACCGAATGCCTCCCTACTTCTAATTCTTAATTTCATAGAACTGCAGCGAGTTTTCATTCTTGCTTTCAGAACAAGTGCATCAACATCTCCATTCTTGCTTCCGAGAAATTGTCTCCACTTCCGATTCTCCTTCCATGGCGACCGACTGCCACACATTCCTCTTGGTTTCTGTGCAGCTGCTTGGCCACACGGGGGCAGTTGCCAGGGCGTCGGGGCCGTTGGGAAGTGCGGGGTCGCCGGTACGTAGGCGTGGCTGTCGGTGGGAGGGCGTGGGCACTGAGGAGAGGCCTGGGTGTTAGGATTGAGGGAGGGGTGAGGGAGGGTATGGGGACTGATGGGAAGGCTTGGGAAACATCACTAAGGGCGTGGATGTGGCTCAAAGGGCGGGGCTAAGCGGAGGTCGCAAGCGGAGGGGCGGGTCATCATTCCTCCCTTACGCTTGGCACTTGCCCCTCCGTCTTCCCGAATCGTGCCTGGCGCTGAGGGCAGGGCAGCAGCTTCTTCGTCGTGGCCCAGGCGACCCAGAATCTCACCCAAGGTCGCGTCATCCCCCTCCTTGCTGGCTCCTAACCACACACCGGCCTCGCCATGTTGTCCCCAAAGCAGTTGTTACTCGCCGCATGCCACGACCCGCCGGCGCTGAGTCCCGCGGACGGTTCCCGGAAGAGAGCGAGGCCTCGAGAGGGAAATGGGAGGATACGCCACGGCTTTGGAAGACTTAATAAGGCGGGCGATTAATCTGCTCTTGTCCTCAAAACACTTCCGTAATTCTCTTACATCTTCCTAAAATTCGCAAGGGACCTATGTAGCAGACCACATGACCTGACCTGAAATGTAATTATAAATAAAATGCCAACCCGTTTGTTTTATATCCTAATAAGATAGGGAGATATCACCAATTCAGTGCCACGTGTGATAATTTTTATTTTTATTTATTTATTTTTTTGAAAATCTATTTAATCCTCTTTTCAGTGAGTCTCTCTCGGGCGAAGCAATAACAACGATGCCGTAAGTCACATTCGCGAATCAAAAAATCGATTTCCCATATGAGAGCGATTTATTGAGTATATAACATCCCTCTTATCTCTCCGGGTGGATGGGATCCTCCGGCCTCCGACAAAGAGCGATCGGGAAATGTGATGCTTTTCGGGGAATCAAATCCTCGGGGCCGTAAACACTTAAGAGCAGTATTTCGTTCTCCTCATTCCCCTCCCTCCTCCTCCCCCTCTCCTCTTCTCTCCTCTCCTCTCCCTGCAGCCTCTCTCTCTCTCTCTCTCTCTCTCTCTCTCTCTCTCTCTCTCTCTCTCTCTCTCTCTCTCCCCTTCTCTCTCTCTCTCTCTCTCTCTCCTCTCCTCTCGTCTCTCTCTCTCTCACTCCTCTCGCTCTCCTCTCTCTCTCTCCTCTCCTCTCTCTCTCTCTCTCTCTTCTCTCTTCTCTCTCTCTTCTCTCTTTCTCTCTCTCTCTTCGACTTGATAAAACATGACGAAAGCTTGATGAAAAAGAAGATGAGAAACGAAAAAGAGATACAGAGAAAAACCACAAGCCAAGCAAACCGGTAAATACTTGGATAAAGATAGTTAATTACAAGAGCAATAGACAATCGAACAAAGGGAGGATAAAAGG
>NC_051397.1:35528517-35531017 GCF_015228065.2 Penaeus monodon | reverse complement strand
TTCCCAAACTCTGCTCCGGAACCGATGACGTCATACCCTTGTCAGCCAAGACTGTGCAAAGTGACGAGACCTTGTTTTGGAGGACCTTAAAAAAAATAAAGGCGGATATAAAAAAAAAGGTACAAATTTTCCTATGTTTTTAATCGATCTTTGTTTCTCATTCTCTCTCTCTCTCTCTCTCTCTCTCTCCTGTTTCCTATCCTTGTGTATCATTTTTGTGCCAGTTGTACCAACGGCAAATCCTCTTATGTTTCATGTCTCCATGGCAACATCCGGAGTCATTATACTTGGATTACGGTTCCTTTTTCATTTTTTTTTTATATTTATTTATTTTTATCCCCCCCCTCCTATCAACTTCATGTTTTCAATCATCCATCTTCCCTCCCTCCCTCATCCATCCATTTAACCAAAACACACACACACACACACACACACACACACACACACACACACACACACACACACAGAGTCAGACGATTTGTGGTTGAAAATTTAATTGGATTGGCAAAGGCTCAGGGTACGGTTTATTAGATTTGTATAGTGACCCAGATCTGCCTATGAATATTAGGTCGAAATACTAGTAGACTAATGTATTTAAGACGTTTTTTAGTAGGTTTGCATGTTATTATTTTTTTTTCTTAGTAATCTGCGTCTACATACAGATATAGGGTTCAGTAATATAAGGGTTCAGTAATATAAGGGTTCACTACGAATGTGATATATCATAGAAAATGGAAAATGGAAAGAATTTCACAATGCCTCTGAAAAAAAAAAATCCAGGCTTACATATTTTCAAATTGGATATAGTAGAAGTCTGTATTCTCCGACTATTTTCAAATATACTTATTTCTTGGTAAGTAGGGTCCACATACAGATCTAGAGTGCAGCAGTTAAATTATTCATTACCAGTGAGATCCGTCATAGAAAATGGGCCTACTAGGAATTTCATGTTTTCTTTAAGACACGGTAGACTTATGTATTTTGTGACTTATGTATTTTTGAAACTGAATCATGGGTAGTTGCCAGAGATCGGCCTCTTTGGATGCTCCATAGTCTATTTATTGGTAAATTGTGGTTGTGGTAAACCCTGTGGTTGTCCTTCAGGTTATGGGGGACGTTGCCAAGAGACTATACTGAATATTCATTTGAGGGAAGTTTACAGGCTGGGACTAGTTAACCTTGGAGTATATCGAAATCTGTTGAATCAAAAGTAGATTTGTGGTAAAGAGTGGATTTTTAAAATAGATTATAAGTGAAAAGTGTTTTTTTTTTTTTATCTTAGATGAGGGTAGATTAAGAGAAAATTTTGTTCTAAATGAGTGCATGTTTAAAGAGGTGATAAATGTGAGAGGGTAGATTGTTATAAACGTTTATTTAAGAGTAGATAATAGTAGAGTATGCAAGGTTTTTAGGGCTTGATCGATGGAATTTCTTGTATTGGGAAGTAAAAGCCATGGGCGAAGATTTCTTTCTCTTCGTAATTTTTTTTTGTCTTTTCTTTTTAAAGGAAAATTATGCACCGCCAGCCAATTATTTCTTGGTCCCAAACTTACTTTCTCTTCCCCAAATACTCAGAGCACCTTAATTACAAGAAAGAAATCCTCTTCGATAGTTTTTTTTTTTTTTGTAAAAGCCTATGAAGCAATTAGAAGCAAATTGCCTAATGAAGACATGACAATAATTAAATTCTCCTTATAATGGGTATAGAACCCAATTATAATGGCTTTGCATGGGTAGTGATACTGGTATAACAGCGTAACTCTTTATTGGGAATCGTGCCACACAGTATGGGAACACACGAGACGATGTCTGGGGGGTAACGCGGCTCACGTGTCAGGTCACGGGTCAGGTCAGCCAGCCCGGTGGGGGAGGGCTAGGCCGACCTTACCGCGTCGAGCTCTGGTCACGAACTGACCGGGTCAAGCGAGATCAGATAACAACGTCATCTACGCCCTCGCTGAGTGAATGGCTTCCTATTTGGGACTTGGAGCCACGTGGAAAACAGCCACGTGGTCCACTGGTAACAGAAATAGACTTATGTATATGCTATATTCCTCATTTGTTTAGTTCTTAACAGATCTTTATACCTCAAAGCTGTATGTAAAGATTACATGCATTAAATCAAAACAAGTGTGTCACACTGAAAAAAAAGAAAATAAAAATAAAGAAATGAAGAAGAAGAAGAAAAAAGAAAACAACAACATAATCCACACTCCATTCCCCATTTTCCTGAAATATCCTTCACCTCTTTTATCCACATCCACTTATATTTTCCCTCATTTTGCTTCGGCTCTTCACAGACAGACTTACGTTGCTTCCTCTCTTGTTCCATTCTTCACAACGCTGTTCCAGTGCATTTCGTAATTTAGTTCAGCTTCCCTTCATCAAAGAAGCGTTTCAAATGTCACAGTTTGGGTGAAGAGGTGTTCGTTCCTCTGCCTTCTGGCGTCGGCTTTTCTTTCCTTATGTATATTTATTTCTCTATTTGTCTTCCGCTGGC
>NC_051397.1:35521017-35523517 GCF_015228065.2 Penaeus monodon | reverse complement strand
CAGACAGAGAGAGAGACAGAGAGAGAGACAGAGAGAGAAAGAATGAAAAAAAAGATAGATAGATAGATATACACTTTCATTTCAAAAAGAAGGAGCTCTACCGACACCGCCTTGCCGCCTCCTTCGAAGCCGTATCAGCGAACCGAAGATCAGCATTTGAAAACGGTGCGAATCTGACTTCAGATCAGGGCAGTCGATCATCGGAGCGATCTTGCAGAATCATTATTGCAAAGGTGGCGGCATGGTCTCACTGGACGAAGGTTTTTGGAAACACATGAAAGGATGTAAACAAGTTCGTGAACTCAGTCGCAAAAGAGAGTGACACTTGACACATTAAATATGACACATGACACAGGAAGTGTCACTTTCGCTTTGACAAATTGTGTGATGCGTCTTATATATATATATAAAAATATATATATATATTTATATATATATATATATAATAATATATATATAATATATATATATATATGGTTGGTGGTGTGTGGGGTGTGTGTGTGTGTGTGTGGTGTTGTGTGTGTTTGTTGGTTTTGTGGTGTGTTTTTTTTATATATACATATTATAATTTTATATTATATATATATTTATATATATATATATATATATATATATATATATATATATTTATTTTTTTTGTGTTGGGGTGTGTGGTGTGTGTGTGTGTGTGTTGTGTGTTGTGTGTGTGTGTGTTGTTTTTTTTGAAAAAATAATATAATTAAATTTTATAAATTAATATATAATTAATTTTAATATAATATATATTATATTTTTTTGTTTTGTTTTTTTTTTTTGTGGTTGTGTGTGTGTGTGTTGTGTGTGTGTTATGTTTTGGGGGTTTGTTTTTTTTTTTATATATATATATATAAAATAATATATATATATATATATATTATATTTTTTTTTTTTTTTTTTTTTTGTGTGTGTGTGTGTGTGTGTGTGTGTGGTGTTGTGTGTGTGTGTGTGTGGTGTGTGTGTGTGTTTTTTTTATTTTTTTTTTTTTTTAATATTTTATTATATATATATATATATACATATATAATATAATATATAATATATATATATTTTATATATATTATACATATATATATATATATATATATATATATATTATATATATATATATATTGTTTTTGGGGGTTTTTTTTTGGTTTGTGTTGTGTGTGTGTGTGTGTGGGTTGTGTGTGTGGGTGTTTTTTTTTTTTTTTTTTTTATAAATTATTATTATAAAAATTTTATGTAAATAAATATATTTTATATTAGTAAAAACCCAAAAAACCACACACACACACACAAAACACACTCACACACACACCACCACCAACACACACACACACATACACACACACACACACCCCACACCCCCCACACACACACACCCCACAACCACACACACCACACACACACAACACACCCACACACCACACAATTATATATATATATATATATATATATATATAAAATTTATATATATATATATTATATATATAATTATAAAGAGAGAAGAGAAAGAGAGAGTGATGAGGAAAGAGAGGGGAAGAGAGAAGAAGAAGAGAGAAAAAATTTTAAGAGAACAAAACCACACACAAAAAATGAGTAACAAAGAATAATCAACAGAAGGAGAACGCATTTTTTTTTTTACTTTTTTTTTTTTCCAGGATCACCTTCCCCCCCCCTTGTCTTGCAGTTTTTTTTTCCCCTTCCCCCCCCTCCCATCTTCACAATCTGCTACTCCCCCCCCCCTTCCCTTCCCCCTCTCCCCCCCCCTCCCACCCCCCCCCATTAGCTCCCTTTCTCCCCTTTCTCCCCAACCGCACCAAATAAGCCCCCGGGAGAGGGGAAGGGGGGGGGAAAGGGGGAGAGGGGAAGGGGGGGGGAAGAAAGTGGGGGGGGGGGGGGAGAATGGGGGGGGGGGGAGGTGAAGGGGCACTTAAATAAAGGGGTGCGTAAATATCGCCCCCGGGTATTCCTTGAAACATTACACGGCTAAAATAGGAATATTGATCGAAATTGTATGAAGGAGACAGGGAGAGACAGACAGAGGGAGAGAGGGAAAGAGAGAAGGAGAGAGGAGAAGATGGATAAATAGGTGGATCGAAAGAGAGAGAGAGAAAGAAAAAAAGAAATGCGAGTAGAAATCAGAGTGAAAATGCAAGGAAAGAGAGAGGAGAGAGAAAGAAGAGGAGGGGGAGAAAAAAGAGGAAGAGAGAAAGAGATCAGAAAGAGCAGTCAGATAGAGAGAAAAAAATACAGAGGGAGAATCAGTCAGAGAGAGAGAGAGAGAGAGAGAGAGAGAGAGAGAGAGAGAGAGAGAAAGAGGGAGAGAGAGAGAGAAGAGGAGGGGAAAAGAGGAAGAAGAAATCGGCTTTTGTAAGGAGGTGAGACGTGTGAAAGAGAAGAGGCAGGGAGGGAGGGAGATGGATATGACGGGGGGGGGGGGGGTAGTAAGGACAAGTCTTTCGCTTACGGTATTCAAAGCTGACAGGGAGTGTGTGTTTTG
>NC_051397.1:35513517-35516017 GCF_015228065.2 Penaeus monodon | reverse complement strand
CCCCTCTCTCTCTCCCTCCCCTTCCGCTCCGAGGCAGTCAGTGTGTGTTCATATTCTCTCTGTGAAAAGTCTATTTGTTCAGCCAATACTTTTTTTTTATTCACTTTCCTGCAGTTTTCTTTCTCCTCTTCTTATTTCCTCGGTTTTTCTTTTTCTCTTTTTTCTTTCTCTTATTTTCGTTTTGTTCCGTTTCATTCCGTGGGTTTCCTGTCAGGTGGAGCGTATGTGGAAATAACGATAAAAAAGGGAAAATAAGTAGATAAATGAATGATAAATAACAAATAATCAATAGGTCTAAGTCGGAATTATTATAAAAAAAGGAAAATAAAAGAAAAAATAATAATAAATAGTAAATAAATAATCAAGAATAACAAGCTTTTCAAAAGGATAAGGACGTAACTACTAAAAAGTTAGTTAGTTTTTTTTTCTTATATTTTGTAAATCTATCTCGTTCGTGTCACCCCCCCCCCCCGGCGTATGGATGCGATACGGAGCAGATTTACCTTTCAAATATCCCTTTCCCAACCTCCTTACCACGCCCACCCCTTTAACGACCCACCGACCCACCAACCCACGCCCCGTTTCAAATATCCCTACCACCCTTCCCCTCAACTCAACCGACTGACCCACCGACCCACCGACCCACACACCTATCTACCTCCTCCCCCCCTTTCAAATATCCCTAACCCCACCCCAACTCAACCCCCACCCCCTTAGCCCACCGACCCACGCCTATCTACCCCCTCCCTCCCCCGACTGAACCCCCTCCCCCAACCCACGGACCCAAGCCTATCTACCCCTTCCCCCTTTCAGAGATCTCTACCACCCTTCCCCATCAACTCAACCCACCGACCCACTAACCCACCATCCCCCCCCCCACCTAACCCCTAACGAGATGAACCCCCCGGAGCAAATCTACGTCTCTCGTCCCGAAAAAAAAAGAATCTTTGCCAACTTCTCTCTCTCTCTCTCCCTTCAACATGCTTACCAGGGCGGAGTTGCATCGATCAACGAGGCCTCGAAATTGCAACGGCAGGTCGTCGCGTGATGTTGACTTTGTTGATGTGAATTGTTTCTTTATTTTTCGTAAGAATCATGACTGTAGTTATTCATGCTTTGTGGGAGGAACCTCGCTCACCGTATCTTGTAGAACCAGTTATGTCAGTCATTAGTTATGATTATAATAACTATGATAAATGATGATGTTGATGATGATGTTGATAATCTTGATAACGGCAATGATAACAATGATAATAGTGATAATGATGATGATGATGATAATGATAATAATAGTGGTGATGATAATAGTGATAGTATTGATAGGAATGATGATAATAGTGATAATATTGATAAGAATGATAATAATAGTAAGAAGAGTAATTGTAATGATGATAATGATGACAATAATAATAATGAATAACAATAACAACAACAATATTAATGATAATAATAACGATAATAACAGTAATACCAACAGCAATCACAATAACTCTAAGAATAATGACAATAACAAAAAATACGATACAGATATTAAAGAGTCATGCAACTTTTCCCGAAGTTTTCTTTTTACAATAACTCCCCCCTAACTACACTTTTTTTTTTTTTTTTTTTTTTTTTATTCCCTCCTAGCTACACTCAAACATTCCATTTTTGTCTTTCTTTCCTTTTCTCTCCTGAAATTTGAAGTACCGAGACGCTATCTAGAAGAGGCTATGTCGTGGCTATAGCAGTAAGGTAAGTAAGTAGTTGATATCATAGAAATTATTATAATTACGAAGTTCTGGTCTGGCTGTATTGGGAAATTAGGACTGTATGTTATTGAACTGTTGATTTTTAATCTAAATTATCACTGGATTATAATTGAAGCTATAATCTCTTTTATCAGAATTCGAAGTAGCAGAAAGAGAGAGAGAGAGAGAGAGAGAGAGAGAGAGAGAGAGAGAGAGAGAGAGAGAGAGAGAGAGAGAGGAGAGAGAGAGAGAGAGAGAGAGAGAGAGAGAGGATGTGGGAGGGAAAGAGAGAGAGAAAAAAAGAGAGAAAGAAAGAGAGAGAGAGAGAGAGAGAGAGAGAGAGCGGATAGATAATATCAAACTTTGAAGTTATTTTGAATGTCGTCATGGTAAGGTCAAACGCGGATGATTAATAATTCTGAACAAGATACAAAGTTTATTTCAATGCTCATTTAAAAACCGATGATACATTTGGAACGTTGTACTGATAAATATAACAATAACAATAATGATGATAACGATAATAATAATGGTGATGATATTGATAATGATAATGATAATAACAATAAGGATAATAATAATAACAATAGTAATAATGATTATAATAATAATAATAATTATTATTATTATTATTGTTGTTATTATTATTATTATCATTATTATTATTATTAATTATTCTTATTCTTATTCTTATTCTTATTCTTATTATTATTATTATTATTATTATCATTATTATCATCATTATTATTATTATAATGATAACAATAACA
>NC_051397.1:35488517-35493517 GCF_015228065.2 Penaeus monodon | reverse complement strand
ATATATATATATATATATATATATATATCACACACACGCATACACACACACACACGCACACATACACACACACACACTCACACACACACACACACACACACGCAGAAAAATTATGACTGACGAATATCGTCACAGTGCAGCTATATGCACTCAGCGGGAAGCCCATGGCGAGACCACTAATCTGCTGGTATTCTTCCCCAGCAAATTCGAAGTAGCCGAAGTCCACGCATAGCTTCACTAAGCGAACGAAGTGATGTCTTGGCAGCGGAAGTTCAGCGTCTGTCATGGAGTGGGTGACCGTCTCGACTGCCCGGACTGCTCCGTCTGTTGGTACATTGGTAAGGAGGGATTTTACATCAAAACTGGCAAGCTTTTTATTTTTACACCCGGAACTCTGAAGATCTCTGATGAGGTCCCCGGTGGGAATCACTGATGACCCCCACAGCGCCAGAGAGGGATTTGGCCAAACACTTAGCCAAACAATGGGGAGCGCTGCCAATACCAGAGGTGGTCGGTCTCATCGGTACGCCTGGCTTGTGTACCTTCGGGAGACCTCTCATGGACGAGTTGCGGGGGGCCTCTTCCAGCAGGTGAGTAGGCGTTTACCTTCTTCTTGAACCTGGCAGCTTCCACCTTCCACTCACCTTTCGTCACTTTCCTGTAAACAAAAGCATCAGAAAGTAAATTGTTCATTTTGAGTATATAGTCACTTTTGTCCATAACAACAATACCACCACCTTTATCAGCCTGGGTGATGACGATGGTCTCGTCGTCGCGGAGGCCCTTCAGCGCGGTGATATATCTGCGTGAGATCGCCGGGGGGCGCGGCGATGCATCAACCATCCAACACACAGTAATCCCTTGGACGAACCCTTTGTCGACGTCACTATCGGTCCAGCTTAGAGAGAGGCTTCTTTTTCCATGGGCAGGTGTTTGGAGGACATGTTTCTAAGATCACTTCGTCCAGCTTTTATCCATCTGCTCTTGCTGCATATACAATGTAATTTCTCCTGTTTTGACTCGCTGAGCTTCATCTTCCCGGGTGTAGTTGGAAAGGACCAGCCAATTGGGGGAAAGGTTTTTGCCCTTTTAGTTTTGTCCCCCCATTTGGTTTGAAATCGATGTTGTAGGGTCCTAATTGGGCCTTTCCCCAAAGGAAAGGGACGAGCACCACCCGGGGAAAGGAGGGCCCCGGATTTTAACTGTTCCCCGGAGCTGAAAGGGGGCAACTTTCTCAGCCCAAACAGTCCATCAGGAACAACGTTTATTCTTGACACTCTGGATCTTGCCCTCTTGTGAAAAAAAACCCCCGGGAGGGGAAACCCATTCGCCATTCATGCCGTGAGAACGATGAACCGTATTCATGTTGACAGAAATTAAAGAATGGTATAATGAAAATGAAAATCTTTTACAAAAACAAAAGGTTTTTATTTTGGGTCGGTTTTTGATTGTACTTCGTCCAAAAAACATACTCGGGAAAAATTACAGAGTAAATATTACAGACGTGAGGGGGGACGAAAACACCTGACGACTGTGACCTCCCACGCTTGTTCGTATAAAATTTTTGCCCCTGACCCCCGGATAGTTTTTAACTGCCCCATGCTGTGGGTTTACTTATTCTCCCCTCGCGATGTAGGGTGCTTCCCTAATTTTTCCTTTTTTTTTTTGTTCAGTCCCCCCATGGAAATATTTTTTTTACTTTCCCTTCCCGTTTGGTAGAAAGTCCCCTTCATCTACATGTACCCCAAACCCTGGCATTGGAAATCATGTTTGCGCGAAAGTTAGCTTGAAAGTTCCCTTAACCTGGTGGGTTTAAAATACGGCCCCTTTTAAAACCCAAAATAATTCCCGTATCCCCTTTGCTGCAGGGATGCGATACACAAATTTTTTAGGGTTGCTTTCGGGGTGTTTTTTCTCCACCTCCCCCTCCCCCTCTCTCTTTTTTTTCTCTCCTTTTTCTTCTCTCCTTCCCCCTCTCCTCACTCCTCTCTCCTGTTTTCCCTCTCCGGGCCCTCCTTTTCCTTTTCTCTTCTCTCTCCTTTTCTCCCTCTCCCCCCCCTCCCCCTCTCTCCTCTCTTTTTCTTCCTCCTCTTTTTCTTTGTCCATCTCTCCTCTCTCTTTGTCTATCTCCCCTCCTTTTCTTTTCTAATTTTCCCCTTTTCCTTTTTCTCCCCCCTTTTCCCCCCCCCTCTTTCTCTTCCTTCCTTTTCCCTCTCTCTCTCTTCCCCCTCCTCCTCTCTCCTTTCCACTCTCTTTTCTCTCTCTCTCTCTCCTCTCCTCCTCTCTCGTCCCCCCTTCTTTTCTCTCTCTTTTCTGTTTCTCTCCTCCAAATCCGCCTCCCACTCTCCTCCTCCCCTTTTTTTCTCCTCTCTCTTTGTCTATCTCTCTCTCTTTTTTCTAAACCCCCCCTCTTTTTCTTCCCTTTTTTCTCTTCCCGCCTCCCTCTTTCTTCCCAACTCCTTCTTCTCTCCTTTCCTCTCTCTCCCTCTCTTCCCCCTTTTCCCTCTCTCCTTTTTTCTTCCCTTTTCTCTCTTTTCATCCCCTTTTCCCTCTCTCTTCCCTCCCTTCCCTCCCCCCTCTCCTCCCCTTCTCTCTCCTCTCCATTTTACCATCTCTCTCTCTCTCTTCCTCTCTCTTCCCCCCTCTCTCTCTCTCCTCAAACCCCCCTCCTCCTCTTCTTTTCTCCTTTTCACTCTTTCCCTCCCCTCCCCTCTCTCTCTCTCCCCCTTTTCCCCCCTTTTTCTCCCCCTCCCCTTTTCCCCTTCCCCTCTCTCTCTTTCTCCTCATTTTCCCCCCCCCCCTCCTCCTCTTTTCTCTTCCCTCCTTCCCCTCTCTCTCTCCTCCCTCTCTCCCCTTTTTCCCTCTCCTTCCCTCTCCTCTCTCTCTCTCTCTCATTTTCTCTTTTTCCCCATCCTTTCGCTCCTCTCTCTCCCAAAAACTCCCCTTCCCCCCCTCCTCCCCCTCTCCTCTCTCCTCATCTTCCTCTCTTTCCTCCTCTCTCTCTCTCCCTCCCTCCCCCTCCCTCTCCTCCCTTTTCTTCTCTCTCTCTCTCCTCTCTCTTCCCTCCTTTCCTCTCTCAATCCCCCTCTCTCTCTCCCCTTTTTCTCTTCTCTCTCTCTCCCTCTCTCTCTTCTCATCTCCCTCTCCTCCTCTCCTCTCCTTTTTCTTTTCCCCTTTTCCTCTCCTCTCTCCCTCTCCTTTTCCCTCTCTCTCTCCCCGTCTTCTCTCCTCTCCCCCTCCTCTCTCCTCTTTTCCCCTCTCTCTCTCCTTCCCTCCTTTTCTCGGGCTCCTCCGCTTTCCCCCTTTCCCTTCTCTTCAACTTCTCTCTCTCTCCTCCCCTCCCCCCTCCCTCCCTCCCTCTCCTCTCTCCTCACTCCTCTCACTCCCCCCTCTCATCTCTCTCTCTATCCCTCTCTCCCCTCTTTTTCGCCCTCCCCCTCAAAACTTTTCTCTCTCTCTCTCTCCCCTTTCCCCCCTCTCTCTTCTTTCCCCTCTCATTCCCCCTCTCTCTCATTTTCTCCCTTTTCTTTCCCCTTCTCCTCTTTTCCCTTTTCCTCTCCCCCCTTCCCCCCTCCTCCCCCTCTCTCCTCCTCCTCCCTCCTTCTCTCCTTACTCTCTCTCTCTCTCTCTCTTCATCTCCCTCTCTCTCTCTCTCCCTTCTCCCTTTCTCTCTCCAAAACTCCCCTCTCATCTCCCCTCTCTCTCTCTCTCTTTTTCTCTCTCTCTCTCTCAAACTCTCTCCTCCCTCTTCTCCCTTTTCCCCCTCTCCCCCTCTCTCCCCTTATCTTTCGCCCCTTTTCCCCTTTTCCTTTTTCCCTTTTTTCCTTTCCCCCCTCTTCTCTCCCCCCTCTCTTCGCCTCCCCTCCCTCCCTTCCCCTCTCTCTTTTCCCCTTCCCCTTCCCTTCTCCCCTTTTTCCTCTTCAAACCTCCTCTCTCTCTCTCGTTTTCCCCTCTCTCCGGTTCCTTTTCCCCCCCTTTCCCCTCTCCTCTCCCCCCTTTCCTTATCTTTTCTCCTCTCCCCCTCTTTTCCCCTTCCTTTGCCCCTTTTCTTCCCCAATCCCCTCCCCCCTCCCCATCCCCTCTCCTTTTCTCTTTTCCTCTCTCTCTCCCCCTCCTCTCTCTCTCCCCCCTCTTCCCCATTCTCTCTCTCTCCCCCCTCCCCCCCTTCCCCCTCTCTCTCTCTCTCCCCCCTTTTCCCTCTCTCTCCGTCCCCTCCTTTTCCCATCTCTCTCCTCCTCCTCTCCATCCCTTCCCCCCTCCGGGTCTCCCCCCCCTCTCTCATTCATCCCCCCTTTTTCTCCTCTCTTTTGCCCTTTTCTCCTTCCCCTCCCCCACATCTCCTTTTCCCTCCTCCTCTCCCCCATCCTTCCTCCTCTCTCTTCCCCCTCTCTCTCTCTCTCTCCCCCTCCTTTCCCTCCTCAAAAAAATTCTCCTCTCTCTCTCCCTCCCTCCCTCCCCCCCCCCTCTTCTCTCTCTCCTCTTTTCTCCTTCTCTCTCCTCTCAATCCCCTCCTTTTCCCCCCCTCTCTCTCTCCCCCTCCCCCCTTTCCTTTTCTCTCTCTCTCGTCTCTCCCCTCTTTTCTCCTCTCTCTCTCTCTTCCCCCTTCTCTCTCTCTCTAACCCGTCTCATCTCTTTTCTCTCTTTCGAACTCTCCCTCTCCCTCTCTCTTCTCTCTCTCACTCTCTCCCCCCCTTCCCCTTTTTCTCCCTCTCCCTTCCTCTTTCCCCCCTCGTCTCTCCCAATTTTCTTCACTTCCTCTTCTCTTTCCCCTCCCCCTCCCTCCCCTCCCCCCTCTTTCTCTCTCTTCCCCCTCTCTTCCTCTCCCCTCCCTCTACTCTCTCCGTCGATCTCCCCTCCCTTCTCTCTCTCCCCTTTTACTCTTCCTCTCCCCCCTCCTTTTTCCCTCCCCCCCCGGGTTTCCCCTCTCTCTCTCTCTCTCCCCCCTTCCCCCCCCCCTTTTCCTTTTCCCCCGTCTCTCCCTCTTTCAAAATCTCTTTTCC
>NC_051397.1:35458517-35461017 GCF_015228065.2 Penaeus monodon | reverse complement strand
GCCGTCCCTCGCTCCGTCCCGCTCCTCCCCCGCCTCTCGCCCCGACGGTCTTCATTTCCTCTCCTCAGTGCCTGCTCATCTCGGATCCGTCCCGCTCGGTCGTCTGTCATCTCGTCTCTCTCGTCTGCTCATATCGTCATCTCTCTCTCTCTCTCCTCTCATCTACTCAGTCTCTGGCCTCCCTCTCGCTATCTCTCTCCCTCCGTCTCGTCTTCTCTCGTCTATCTCTTCTCTCCTATCCTCTCTTCTCTCCTCTATCTCCCCCCTCCCCCGCCCCCCCTCTCTCTCCTCATCGTCTCTCTCCTTCGACACTTCTCTCTCCTCTCACCTCCCTCTCATCTCTCTTCTCGTCTTTCTCTCTCCTCTCTCCTCTCTTCGTCTCCCCGATCTCTCTTCCTTCATCGGCCTCTCTCCCTCCTCTCTCTCTCATTCCTCTTCTCTCTCTCTCCTCCCGCCCCCTTTCCTCTTCTCTCTCTCAGTCTCCTCTCTTCTCTCTCGTCTTCGTCTCTCTCTCTCTCCTCTCTCCTCATTCTTCCTCCTCTTCCTCATCTCTCTCGTTCTCTCCTCGCGTCTCTTCTCACTCTCTCTCTCATCATCACTTCTCCGTCGTCTCACTCCGCGTCATCTCTCTCTTCTCATCTCTCACGTGCTCTCTCGTCTCTCTCTCCTCCTCTCTCCCTACCTCCACCTTCCCCGCCCCGTCTCTCTCTCTCTCACTTGAAATCCCTCCCTCTCTCTCTCTCGTTCGACGTATCCCTCTCTTCGAAGACCCTCTCCCCTCTCTCTCTCTCTCTCTCTCTCTCGTCGATCTCTCTCTCCCTCTCTGCTCCACTCTCTCGGTCTACGTCGTCAATCCGTCAATCTCTCTCTCTCTCTCTCTTGTCTCTCTTTCTTCATCGTCTCTCTCTCTTCACTCACCCTCCCTCTCTTCTCTCTCTCATCCTCCCCCCCCCCCATCCGTCCCCCCCCCCCCTCTCTCTTCTCTCCTCTCTGTGTTCTCTCCTCTAGTCCGTCTCTCTTTTCAGTCTCGTTGCAATGTTTGCGTATCCTCGTCTCTCATCATCGCTCGACTCTCTCTCTCAATCTCTCGCTCTCTCTCTCTCTCATCCGCGGGGCGTCTAGCCACCCGTCTCTCTCTCTCATCGATCCTACGATCACGTGCTCGAATCTCTCTCTCTCTCATCTCTTCTCTCTCCTCCCTCTCTCTCTCTCTCCTCACTAATACCTCCCTCCTCTCTCTCTCTCTCTCTCTCGTCCCTCCCTCGTCTCTCTCTCATCAATCTCCTCTTTCTCGCGTTCTCTCTCTCTCTCCTCTCTCTCTCTCTCTCTCACTCCCCCCCACCCCCTCTCTCTCTCTCTCTCATCTCCCCTCTCTCATCTCATCGCTCCTTCTCCTCTCTCCCGTCGCGTCCCTCTCGTCTACTTCTGCGTTTCTCTTCATCCAATCATTATTCTCATCTTTCTTCCTCTCCCTCTCCGTCTCTTCATCTCTTCTCTTCTCACTCTCTCTCTCTCTCTCTCTCTCCTCTCCTCTCTCTCTCTCTCTCCTCTCTCACTTCCTCTCTCTCGTCTCCTCTCGACTAGTCCTACGTCTCTGATCCTCATTCTCTTCTCTCTGTCTCTCGTCTCGTCGTGCTCTCTCCTCTCATCTCTTCTTCTCTCTCTCTCACTCCCTCCCTCTCTCTCTCTCTCACTCCCGACCCCCTCTCCTCTCTCATCTCTCCTCTCTCTATCGTCGCGCTCTCTCCCCCTCACTCTCGTCTTATCTCTATCCTTCTCTCGCCCTCACCTCTCATCTCTCTCTCTCATCCTCTCTCTCTATCTCTCTTACCTCTCTCCTCCTCCCTATCTCTCACTCCCTCTCACTCCCTCCCGCTCTCTCTCTCTCTCACGTCCCCATACTCTCTTCACTCCCCGCCCCCCCCTCTCTCTCTCTCTCGCCTCATCTCTCTCTCCTCCTCTCTCGTCGGCGAAGAATCCTCTCTCTCTCTCAATCTGCTCTCCCTCTCCTCTCTCTCTCTCGTCTCTCTCATCGTCAACTCTCTCCTCTCTCTCTCTCCCTCCCTGAATCCCCCTCCCTCCTCTGTCTCTCTCGTCTCTCTCGTTCACTCCCCCCGCCCCCCCCGCCCCTCTACTCTCTTCTCTCTTCTGGTCTCGTCCTCTCCTCTCTCGTCTCCAGCCCTCTCTCGGTGCTCTCCCCACTCCGTATCGAAAATTCTCGTTCCAACTCTCTTCGTCTAGACGTTTATTCTATATCTCATACTCTTCTCTCTCTCTCTCTCGTCTCTCTCTCATCTCTTCTCCATCTCTCCCTCGTCCTCTCTCCTCTCTCCTCCTCCTCTTTCTCTCTCTCTCTCTCTCTCTCTCTCTCTTCACCCCCTACTTTCTCTCACGGATACTGCTTTATAAACAAATGGATTTTTTCTCTCTTACCCTTCTATCTCTTTTTTAGATTTTGTTGTTGATCGCCGTACTTGGCATCAGGAGCAGGTGGCAAGTG
>NC_051397.1:35450299-35453417 GCF_015228065.2 Penaeus monodon | reverse complement strand
GTTGTCTTGTGCTTGTTGTGTGTGTGTTGTGTGTTGTTGTGTGTGTGTGTGTTGTTGTGTTTGCTTTTGTTTGTGTTGTGTGTAGTATTTTTTATTATCATATATGTCATCATTCTATTATCAATATCAGTATCATTATTATTACTATTATCATTGTTATTTTATAATCGCAGTCACTATCATTATTATTATCATAATCATATATTTTACCATTGTTGTTGTTATTATTATTACTATTTTTATATTATTATTATTATTAGCATCATTACTATTACTCTTATCATTATGATTATCGTTTTTTTTTTGTTATTATCATCATCACCATCATCATTTTCATCATCATCATCAACAACAATAACAGTATAATCATTATTATCATTATCATTATCGTTATAATTATCATCATTATTACTATTATTGATAATGCTATCATTATTGTTATGATTATTACTATCATTATCTAAATAATTATTTGTATTTTTATTATCATTATAATAATAATGATAATATAACATAATGATATAGAATTATGGGAATTTCAATAATGGCAATGATAATGATGAAAATGATATTGAGGATAACAGTTATGATGAATTTGAAGGTTATGATTGGAGTCATGTTAATATTAATAGCTATAAAGATCATTATCATCATTTCATCATCATAATAATAACAATGATATTAGAGTGATAATGATAATATAATAATAATAATAATAATAATAATAATAATAAATAATAATAACAAAAAATAAAAGTAATAGTAATAATAATAATAATAATAATAATAATAATAATATTAATAATAATAATAATAATAATGATAATAATAATAAAATAATAATAATAATAATAAGAATAAGAATAAGAATAATAATAATAATAATAATAATAATAATAAAAAATAATAATAAAAATATTAACCGATTCAGTTTTACGTCACGAACTCCCTCGCAAGGGCGCGGACGGTGCCCTCTTTCTCGGCCGTTGCCCCGCGTGGAGGCCTTTTAATCTCGGACCTTGCGCAGGTTTCGACACGCACGAGCAGGGTGACCGACCCTCGTGGGTCCCCGGCTGCGAGCGCCACCGCTGCACCCCGGCGACTGCCTAACAAGGATTAAAATAAAAACAGAAATGGTGATGTATAATAATAATAGTAATAATAATGATAATAATAGTAATGATAATAATAATAATGAATATAATAATAATAATAATAATAATAATAATAATAATAATAATAATGTAATAATAATTATAACAAAAAATGATGATGTTTAAAAACATAATGATGATGATGATGATAATAATGATAATAGTAATAATAATGATAATAATAAAATAATAATAATAATAATAATAATAATAATAATAAAATAATAATAATAATAATAATAATAATAATAATAATAATGATAATAATAATAATGATAATACTAATAATAATAATAATAATAATAATAATAATAATAGTGAAAGATCATAATAACAACAACAACAACAACAACAGAAATAATGATAATAAAGATAATGATAATAATAATAATAATAATAATAATAATAATAATAATAATAATAATAATAATAATAATAATAATAATAATAATAATAAATAATAATAATAATGATAATAATAAAATAATAATAATGATATAATAACAAAAAATGATAATAACAATAATAATGATAATGATAAAAATAATAATGATAATAATAATAATAAAATAATAATGATAATAATAATAATAATAATAATAAATGATAATAATAATGTTTGATAAAAATAATAATAATGATGGAAAATAATAATACTAGTAGTGTAGTAGTGGTAGTAGTAGTAATGATAATAAATAGCAGTAAAACAGAAAATATAGTAATACTGATAATAAGGATATAACAATAATAATAATGATGATAGCAACGACGGTAATAATGACAATAATGATAATAACAATAATACTGATAATAACAGTACTAACAACAACAACAACAACAACAACAAAACAATATAGATTATGAAAGTTATTTAAAAGCAATGAACAGCTTTTGTATCTTTGAATTTTCTCACTGAGTTAAACTATTTTTAATTTCTAATAACATTTTCTCACCCACGCTTCTTCTTTCCTGTCTAGGATTCAGAGCCACAGAGTTATCAAAGTATTTTTTCCTCTATTCATTCTGATCTCTAAATATCTTGTAATGGTAATGAGTGGATAGCCTGTTCCCTGTTTCATAATGTTGTTTTTATTCTTATTTGTTTGGTTCTATTCTGAGAGTGATTGGTTATTTCTTCACGGTGATCGATAAACACACATGCGATACAGACTGACGGACGGAAAAATATGCACGAATACGGAGAGACGCACACACATACTAACATACACGGAAAAACACACAAACACACGGAAAAAACGCACGGATATCTGCGGAAACACACACACACACACACACACACACACACACACCACACCACACACACACACACACACACACACACACCCCACACACACACACACCACATACAACCCGAGAAACACACACACAAACCCCAAACACCACCCCACAAAAACACACACACACACAACACCCCACACAATACACACACAAAAAACAAACACACACACACACACCTTACCCCCTCATCCCCCCCACAACTCCCTTAAACCCCCCCCTCGCTTCTACCCACACAAGCTATTCATAAGCATAAAACCCACATTACCCCGGGAGGTTCAGCTCGACCGCCACCCATTCTAGGAATCGTATGCTCGACCCTCTGGGAGTATCCGCACCTGGCGTCCGAAATTGGGTGAGGGCGAGACAGGTACTCCGCAAAGAGGAGGTAATTCTTAAACGTGCGTAGATGATGCGTAGAGAACGTGAAAAAAGGAGGGGGGAAGTAGGAAGGGAAAGAGAAAGGAAGGGAAGGAGGGGGAGGAGGAGGGTAGACAGAAGAAAATTGAGGATATCGAGGTACAGAAAGGGTTGGTTCTAGACTTAAAGCTAGAAGGGTGTTTGAAAAAGGCCTGAATAACAGGGTAATTAAAGCGTGAACTGTGAACCGCGGTGGGAAGGGGGGATAGGCAGAGAGGGGAGAGGGGGGGAAGGAAGGGGGAGGGGAA
>NC_051397.1:35435658-35442699 GCF_015228065.2 Penaeus monodon | reverse complement strand
TGTGTGGTGTGTGTGTGTGTGTGTGTGTGTTTGTTGTGTGTAGGTAAATATACAAACATAAACACACACACACATATATAACAAAAAGAAAATTAAACAACAAAAAAATCTCTAAAAACATATCCCTAACTATCTATCTCTCTACTATATCTCTTCTCCTAGAATATAGATAGATATCTATATATATATAGATATATCTCTCTATATAGATATTCCCAACCCACACCCACCGGCACCACACAGGTCCCACACCCACCCACCCACACACACCCACACACGACACAACACACGACTACACACACACACACACGCACACACACCCACAACACCTATATGTATATATATATATTATCTCTCTATATATATCTCTATCTATAATCTCTCTTATTGTGTTTGTGTGTGTGTGTGTGTGTGTGGTGTGTGTGTTGTGTGTGTGTTTTGTGTTGTGGTGTGTGTGTGTGGTGTGGTGTGTGTTTGTGTGGGTGTGTGTCTGTTGTGTGGGTGTGTGTGTGTGTGTGTGTGTGTGTGTGTGTGTGTGTTTGTGTTTGTGTTGTGTATGTGTTTTATTATATCTATATATTATATATATTATTTATATATCTTATATTATATAATATATATATCGCACTGTCAATAGAACTACGGCGTGAATTAAATTTTTTTGTTTGGCGTTGCACTCCTTTGTGGTTCACAGCACACGAAACTACTTCACTAACTGTTCAAATTCACGGCACTGATTATATGATATATGATATGGAAAGATTAATGTACTAAATGTGCAGGAATGTGTTAGGTATACCTGTTTATATATTATATATATATATATATAGATATATAGATATATATATATAATAGTCTATATATATTATATATATATATACATACACACACACACACGAACACACACACACAAACACCAACACACACACACAAACACACACACACACACACCCGCACACACACACACACACACAACACAACACACACACCACCGCACAACACAAACAACACAACCATGACACATATATATGTGTGGGTGTGTGTGTGTATATATTATAATATATTATATATATTATATCTAATATATAATATCTGTGCATGTGGTGTGTGTCTGTAGTGTGTATACCACGTGGATACCATACACGCACACAGAAAAGAAACAAAAAAAAAAAAAAAAAAAAAAAAAAAAATATATATATATATATATTATATATATATATATATATATAATATATAATGATATATATATATGTATAATATATATATTTCTTTTTTTTTTTTTTGTCTCTATATGCAATGATATCTCTTATCTCATCCTACATCTATACTACATCTATCATATCCTATATATAGATATATATATATATTAATCATATATATATATATCTATATATCTCTCATATATACATATTATCTCCCCTCAATAATGTTGTGTGTGTTTATATGTATATACTCATTATCATATATTTATGTATATATATAATATATATATATATATCTCTATATTAATCTCTACTATATATAGTATATCATCTATATTATAATAATATATATATATATAGATATACATCTATACACACACACCATTTATGGTGTTTAGTATCGTACTATATATATATCATATATAGTAATCTAGTCTATTATATGATCTATATATATATATATATAATATATATATATATATAATATATATATTATAAATGTTGTGTATATGTATATATATCTATATCTCTATATCTTATTATAGTCATATAAATATATATATATCTATAGATTATATAATATATATAATATATTATATATATATTTTATAGATATACCTATAAATGTGTTATATATCTATTATATATATATATATATATAGATATAAATATATATATTATAGAGTATATATAATATAATATATTTATATGTTTATTTTACACAATAAATTGTGTACACGACCACACACCACACACACACCCACACACACGCACAACAACACACAACACACCACACCCATATATATGTAATAGCTAGATATATAATATAATATAATATATAAGTATTAATATATATAGATATATATATATATATACACATCTATATATATTATAGATATATATATATATATATATATATATAATATAGATATATATAGACCATCTATATCATTTTATCTCTCTATCTATCTATCGATATACCTATCTATCTATCTATCTATCTATATATATATATATATATTATATATATAGCTATATATATATATATATATATATATATATATATATATAATGAGTGTGTGTGTGTGTGGTGTATATATGTATATATATAGTTATGTATGTATTATATCTTTATGCATATATGTATGTATGTAATGTATTATGTGTGTATGTGTGGATGTACGTTGAGAAGGTTCTTTCACCCATGCCTATGGGTTTGCCCCCCCCCCCCCCGCTCTCGCTCTCTCGCCTCCCTCGTCACCCTCAGAAGCACCATCGGCAGCCCTGAACCCTCCGCGGCCACAGAGGAACACTAAACCACGGACCTAGATTCCAGCCAAGGCCAAGCCAAGTCCAAGCTGAGGCAAGCCCCGCCTCTAACTCCTGCAAGATAGAATCAAGCTGATCCTGTGTTGCTAGGAGGGCGCGTTTGTGTCACAGGATGCTCGGCTGCTGTTCTTTGGGAGCTTTTGTTTGGCGTTTGGGCTGTCACCTCTCTCTCTCTCTCTCGTCGTCTCATTTCTTCCTCATTCGTCTCTGTTCTCTCTCTCGCCCTAACCCTCCTCTCTCTCTCCTCGAGGGTCTCGCTCCTCTCCTTCGCTCTCTCGCTCCACTCAGCCCCTCTCTCCCTCTCGTCATCTCTCTGGCTCCGTCTACTCATCCTCATCCTCTCTCCCACTCGCACTCTCTCTAGCTCTCTCGTCCTCTCGTCTCTTTAGCTCTCGCTCAGCTCTCCCTACTGACACTCTCCTCTCTACGGTCTCCTCTCTTCTCTCTCCTCTCGTCCTCATCTCTCTCTCCTCTCTCTCTCGGCTCTCTCTCTCTCCTCGTCCTGTCTCCTCCCTCTCTTCTCAGGCTCGCGTCTCTCTCTCCTCTCTCTCTCTCCTCTCAATCGTCTCTCCTCCACCTCCGCCACCTCTCTTCTTCTCCTCTCCTCTCTCTCGTCAATCTCTCTTCATCCTCTCTGTCTCCGCTCTCATCTAGTTCTCTCACTTCCATCCTCTCTCTCTCTCTCCTGTGCTCTGTGCTCCTGTCTCTGAACCTGCCTCTCTCTCCTCTCTCTTCGTCGGCGTCTCCGTCTCCTCTCTCTCCTCGCCCTCTCCCTCTCTCCTCTCTCTCGCTCCCCCTCCCTCTCAATCGTCTGCTCTCATCCTTCTCTCTCTCGTCTCTCTCCTCATCTCACTCACTCTCAAGCCTCTCTCCGCTCTCTCTCCTCTCCTCTTCTACGCTCTCTCTCTCTCTTCTCTTCTCCTCGATCCTCCTCTCCTCTCTCTCTCTCTCCTCCCCTCTCTCCTCTCCCCTCATCTCCTCTCTCTCTCTCGTTATCAACACATCAACCAAATCACTCGTCTCCCGGCTCACTCTCTTCGTCCTCGCTCTCTCCTCCTCCCTCTCTTTACCTTCTCTCCTCTCTCTCTCTCTCCTCCTCTCTCCCTCCTCTCTCTCTCTCTCCTCTCCTTCTCTCTCTCTCTCTCTCTCTCCTTGTGTCTCTGTGCCTCTGTCTCTGAACCTGCCTCTCTCTCTCTCTCTCTCTCTGCCCCCTCTCCTCTCTAGATCTCCCCTCCCCGCCTCTCAGCTGCTCTCTCTCCCTTCTCATCTCAAGTCTTCTTCCTGCCCCGTCCCCTCTCCTCGCTCTCTCTCAACTCCAACTCTTCCTCTTCCTCTCCATCCATCTCCTCCTCTCATCAACTCTGTCCTTTCCCTTCCTCTCTCTTCTTCTCCTCTCTCTCCCTCGTCTCCTCTCTCGCTCTCTCATCTCCGTCTCGTCCCCCCCTCGGCCCTCTCATCCCATGCCTCTCCGTCTCTCTCTATCTCATCTCTCCTCCCACATCTCTCCTCTCTCTCTCTCACTCTCTCTTTCTTTCTCTCTCTCTCTCTCTTTTTTCTCCTCTCTCTCGTTCCTCTCTCTCGTCTCTTTCCCATCTCCATTTGCTCCTCTCTCCTCCCCTCCTCGTCTCTCCTGCTCCTCTCTCTCTCTCAGTCACCCCCCCTCTCAATTGCTCTTCGCCCTTCAATCCTCGCTTCTCTTGGCTCCTCTCATCCTCTCATCTCTCTCTCTCTCTCCTCTTCTCTTCTCTCTGTCTCTCTTCCTTCTCTCTCTCTCTCTCTCGCTCTTCCCCCCCCCCCCCCCTCTCCTCTCCCTCTCTCCTCTCTCTCTCTCACTCATGTCATCCTCTCTCTCTCCAATTCTCTCTCTCCTCCCTCTCCTATCTCCCTCTCTCTCCGCCTCGCCATCTCTCTCTCTCTTCCTCTTCTCTCTCTCTCTCTCTCTCTCCTCTCTCTTTATCTCTCTCCTCCTCTCTCCTCTCCTCTCTCTCCTTCCTCGCCCCTCTTCGCGTCTGCTCTCCTCTCTCACTCTTCTCGTCTCTCACCCCTCCCTTCTCCTCTCGTCTCTCATCTCGTCTCTCTCTCATCTCCCATCTATCGCTCCTCTCCGCCTACTCCTCTCACTCTCTCATCTCATCTCGTCTCTCAGGTCTCGCCTCTCCGTTCTCTCAGTCTCTCGCCTGCCTCTCTCCCCTTCTTCCTCCTCTCCTCTCCCCCCCTGGATCCCCTCTCCTCTTCCCCGCTCTCTCTCGCTCGAGTTCCTCTCTCGCATCATCTCATCCCACCCTCTCTCTCTATCATCTCTCTCCTGGTTCCTCTTCAAATCTCTCGCATCTTACGCTCCCCCTCTCCTCGTCTCTCTCCTCTCTCTGCATCACCTCGGTCCCTCCCCTCAGCTCCTTCTCTCTCTCTCTCTCTCTCTCAATCAACTCTCTCTCTCTCTCGTCTCTCCGTCCTCTCTTCTCTCTCTCTCTCATCCCTCAACTCGGCATCTTCCCTCTCTCTCGATCTCCCCTCTCTCTCTCATCTCTCTCCCTCTCTCTTACTCCTCTCTCTCTCTCTCTCCACTCTTTCTCTTCTTCCTCCCTTCCCATCTATCTCCTCTCCTCTCTCCTCTCCTCACAAAGAGAAAAAAAAGAGAGTCCTCTCTCTCGCTCCTCCCCCCGATCTCTTCTCTCTATCTTCTTCTCTCCCCCTCCCACCTGCTCCCCTCTTCCTCTCCTCTCTCTCTCTCTCTTTCCCTCTCTCCTCTCTCTCTTCTCTCTCTCTCTCTCTGTCTCTCTTCGTCTCTCTTTTTTCTTTTTCTCTTCTTTCCTCTCTCCACTCTCATCTCTCATCTCCCTCTCTCTCTCCTCTCCTCTCCTCTCCCGTCTTCTCTCTTCTCTCTCTCTCTACCTCTTTCTCCTCTCTCTCCCCTCTCTCTCCTCCTCTCCCCCATCTCCCTCCTGCCGTCTCCCTCTCCTCGTCTCCCCTCTCTCCTCTCCGTCCCTCCCGTCTCTCCCACTCTCCCCCCTCCTCCGCTCGATCTCTCTTCACCTCCCTCTCTCATCCTCCACTTCCCCTCTCGTCTCGCTTTCCTCTCCTCTTCTCGTCCCTCCCCTCTCTCTCCCTCTCACTCCTCTCATCTCCCTCGCTCCTCTCGTCTTCTTCGCTCCTCAAATCAATCTCTCAATCCCTCTCTCTCTCTTCTCTTCTCTTCTGTCCTCTCTTTCGCTCCCTCATCTCCTCTCTCTCTTCTCTCCTCACTCCTTCCTCTCCCCTCTCCTTCTCTCCTCCTCTCCTCTCTCATCTCTCTCCCGGCCGTCTCTCTCTCTCCTCTCGTTATTCTCTCTTTTTTTTTTTATTTTCTTTTTGTTTTTAAGCCGGCTCATCTCACATCTTCTCGTCCTCTCTCTCTCTACTCTCTTCTACCTCTCTCTCCTTCTCTCTCTCTCTCTCCTCTCTCTTCTTCTCTATCCGTCTCTCTCTCTCCTCTCTCTCTCTCTCCATCTCCGTCTTCTCTCTCTTCTCTCTCTCTCTCTCTCTCTCCTCTGTATGTGTGTGTGTGTGTTTGTGTGTGTGTGTGTGTTTGTTTGCGTGTTTGTGTGTGTGTTTGTGTGTGTGTGTATTGTGTGTATCTGTGTGTGTCTCTCTGTTTCTCTATTCATCACTCCCCACTTTCTCTCTCTGCCCTGCATGCAATCAACCACTCTCTTTATTTCTTACTCACCCTCTTCATCTGTCATTCAATAGATCTTACTCTGCTCTTCTCTTTGCCATTTCAACTAATCTACTCATCTTGAGCTTATAAACTCCTTCCTGAATATTGCACCTGCATGTTGTTCTAGTTGCCCTTTCGTGTGACATTAACTTTGTGGTACTTTTGCATCATTCATTGCCAATTTTACAGGGTCCAGGCTACTCTTGTCTCTCAGAAGTTGTGACTTCTCTTTCCTTTTAAACTCTTCAGATTTACTCGGTCATGGGCACATGTCTACAGGTGCCATGCATGGCAGGTCCCAGAGTCTAAGTTTTTTTGTTGTTTTTTTTAGATGCTGAGAGGGTCTTCCTGAGGTAAGCATCCCCATTTGCTGTGGAGGCTAAGACAGATGACTGAAATTGTGACCTATGTGTCAGTTTCGAGACTGTTACAGCCTGCTTTTCATTCTTTCGGATGTTTGGTAATGGGTGTGCTGAGATCACATTAAATTCATATTTCACATAGAAGCATGACAAATATTTTAAACATGTTATCTTCACTTCAACAAGAGCAATATCAGGAAATTTCATCCAATCAATTTTACAAAATTAGTACGCCCTGTGTCTAAAAGCTAATATTTTCATTAATGTTTTTTGCTGTAAATAATTCAGTATTTTTTTCATTAACGTTTTGTAGCTAAATTAAATTGGTTGTAATAATTGAATCGTCTAAATTGCTGTCATAACTGAATTCATCAAATTGGTTGTAATAATTGACCATTTTTTTTTTTAATAACTGAATCAATTAAATTGGTTGTAATAACTGAATTGATAA
>NC_051397.1:35423158-35428158 GCF_015228065.2 Penaeus monodon | reverse complement strand
GTTGTCACCTTCCGCTCGCGTTCGCCTCAGCGGGTCCTTATATCACCGCAACCCCTCGCTGATCGGGACCTGTGTGCTGACGTACTGGGGCGGAACCAGGGCGGCGCAGGACTGATGAGAGGCCGAGGAGGGAAGGCGTCCGCTATAACGTGACCGGGATGTGTCAACGCTAGATGTCTGTTGGAGGCTTCTTGCGTGGTGGCGCCGTAGCTGGAGACGAAGCGCTTGTTCAACATTAAGGGAGGGGAGGGGAGTGTGAAAATAGACGAAGGAGCAGACAGTGAGAAAAAATGTTTGAAGAGCTAGATATGTATGCAAGCGTTGACCAAGATTTTCTTCTTTTTATCTTTATTGACAATTCAATACAAAAATGAATTATCTAATACTATTTCAAATGTTGAAATTTAGATAAAAAGTTCAGAGACCAGACACAGCAAACACACATTTCCCTCAAACCTAATCGAACCCAGTTTTGCAGAATCTATACATGTTCCGTTGCAACAGTGCCTCCTCCCCCGTTACAGAAACTGAAGATTAATTTGTGAATTCTAATCTTTTACTTCGTAATTACCGAAAAATCAAGACACGAACGACGCGCAGGAAATGCAGACGATCGATCAGGCCAAAGCAGTCACGCAGGAGGGACCCGAGGACACCGGATTTCACGAAAATTATTCATGGCTTCGTTGGGTAAATAACGTTGTCAGTTCGTTTCAGTTATGCGGTGAACAAACGCCTTCGGTAATGCTTGATATTATGTGATTTTTCCTTTTTTTTCTTTTTTTTACTGCAGCCGAATCAAGACAAAAGTTAATTGAGTGTGTCAACATACGATACGTGAGTCTGAGCTTACTTAATGCTAATATAGACCTCATTCTCTCCGATTTTACGAATTTATTTATTTTTTTTTGAAAACTTAGAATCGATTAGAATCAATGATTTTGTTTCTTACAGCGATTCATATCACACACTGACACGCGTGTTTGACAATTTTAACTTCAGGTCCTTTCTAGGTTCACGTAATACAAAGAATATATTATAAGATGTTCTAAGACAGTTTTTCTTCATCCTTTTAGAGTCAAGGACCCTCGTAAGAATTTGATGAAAGCTACGGATTCCCTTCGCAATATACATTCACAAACAACTATGCTTAAAATGTGTAAAATGTACTTTATGTATGAAAACTTGGTTATCTCTTTCGTATATGAGATACGCACAGTATTATTAAGTTTTGAAGTAAATAAGCTGTCCATCTCTCTCTCTCTCCCTCTCTCTCACTTTCTCTCTCTCTCTCTCTCTCTCTCTCTCTCTCTCTCTCTCTCTCTCTCTCTCTCTCTCTCTCTATATATATATATATATATATATATATATATATATATATATATATATATATATACATATATACCTATCTATCTATCTATTTATTTATCTATTTATCTGTCTATCTATCTGTCACTACTGTTATACATACACACACACATATCTTTTTGTTTTTATAAAATTTTATATATAATTTTATAAATAATATATAAATTTTTACACACATACACAAAAAAACATACATAAATATATAAAACCCCCAACACACACACACACACACCCAAAACACACACACAAACACACCCCACCCACCACACAACACACCAAAACAACACACCACACCACACCCCACACACACACACACACACACACACACAACAACACACACACACACACACACCCCAAAACCCACAAAACATAAACACACACACACAACATAAAAATATAAAACCACCCACCCACAACCCCACCCACAACACCACACACACCCACAAAAAAAACCACACACACCCCACACACACACAACACACACGCACAACACACACCACCCCCCCCCACACCACACCACAACACCACAACACCCACACACCACACAACACCCCCACAAATTATTAATATATTATAATAAATTATATATATATAATATAAAATATATATAATATAAAATATAATATAATTAAATATATAAAATATATAATTATAAAAATATAATATATTAAATTATTATATAAATTAATAATATAAAATAAAAATTTAAATATAATATAATAATAAATATTAATATAATATAATCTATTATTATAATAAAATATAATATACGCACACATACACACACATTTTTAAACAAATTAATAATAATATATATATAATATATAATATTATATAATATATATATATATATAAAAAATTTTATATATAATATATATATATATATACCCACACATACATATATATATACAATTTTATAATATATAATATATATATATATATATATATAAAATATATAAGTATAAAAATTTATGATGTATTATATTTTTTAAATATATATATATATATTATATATATTATATATTAATTATATTTATATATAATATATATAATATATATTATATATATATATTAATATATATATATTTTATAAAATACTATACAATACATACAACACCCCCTGTGTGTGTGGGGGTTGTGTGGTGTGGTGTGTGGTCGTGTGTATGTATATAATTATAAAATTATATATATATTATTAAATATATATTTTTATATATATATATTTTTATATTATATATATATATTATAAATATAAAATAATATCCCAACATATATATATGCATATATATAATATTATATATATATTATTTTAATATTAATATATATTATAATAATATATATATATATATATATTATCTTATATATATTATATATTATAAAAATTTATATATATTATATTATATATATATATATTCACACACACCGAGGAGAGAAAGAGAGGAGAGAGAGAGTGAGAAACACACACACCCCACATGAAAAACTAACACACATCTTCATATATATATATATATATATAAAATATATATATAATATAAAATATATAATATATAATATATATATATATATAATGATATATGTATGTATATATAGTATACACACACACACACCACACACCAACCACACCACACACATATATTTTTATATATTTTAAAATTTATATAATATATATTATATATAAAATATTTATATAATATTAAAATAAAAGGTATAAAATTACCAACAACATGCATATAATATATAAAATAATAATATATATATAATATATATATATATATATATAAATATATTATATAATATATAATGGATAATATAAATATACACACCACACACACACCACACACACAACAACACACACGCACACCAAAACCCCAAAACCCACAACACACACCCCACACAACCACACACACAACACACACACACACACAAAACCATCAACAAAATTATAAATATATATATAATATATAATATAAAATTTTATATATAATTATATTAATATATATATATATATATATAATGTATATATATATATTTTATAACATATTAAATATATATATTAATTTTATTATATATATATAATATATATTTTATATTATATTAAATATATAATTATTGTGGTTGTGGGGTTGTGTGTTGGTGTGTGTGTATTTTTCCAAATATCATTATTATACCTATCATACAATTTTCTCCCTCCCAACCCCCGGGAATACAATTTTTCTTTTCTTTTTTACACTCTTACCCCTTTCCCTTCTCTCTCTCTTTCTACGCCGTCCTGATGTCCCATTTTTCTCTCTCCTTCCTTTATCCGTTTCCAATCTATCGACCGTATTTTCCCGGGAACGAGCTCAACATAGGGGGAAATTCCTCCCTTTCGTTATAGATTTTTTTTTTTTTTTTTTTTTTTTGCCCTTCATACCCAAGTAAAATAAACGCGAGAGAGAATGAATGAAATCACCGTTGCTTCATTCACTAGATTCGCCGTCAGCTGGGAATCGAATTATAGCAGTTAGCAATTAGAGAGAGAGAGAGAGAGAGAGAGAGAGAGAGGATGAGAGAGAGAAAGAGAGAGAGAGACGAGAGAGAAAGAGAGAGAGAGAGAGAGAGAAAGAGAGAGAGAGAGAGAGAGAGAGGAGAGAGAGAGAGAAATAGAGAAATAAAATCTGCAAAGAGAGAAATAAATGAAAAAAAAAATAAAGGAAGGAAGGAGAGAGAGAGAGAGAGAGGGGGGAGAGAGAGAGGGGAGGAGAGAGTGAGGGGGAGAGAGAGAGAGGGGGAGAGGAGAGAGAGAGAGAGAGAGGGGGAGAAAAGGAGAGAGAGAGGAGAAGAGAGGGGTGGGGAGAGAGAGAGAGAGAGAGAGAGAGAGAGAAAGAGAGATAGAGGTTGAGAGAAAATGAATAAATAAATAAATAAATAAAGTCTGCAAAGTTGATCCTTGCAAGTAATCAATCATGAAGGATTCTTATTGCCTTCTTGCATGTGTCTGGGTCATGTTGTTGCATTATTCCATTTTCGTAAGACATGTTGTCTGGGGGATGATACTATCTTTTTAATATTTTTATTTTTCTTTTTTTCTTTTATCATTTTTTTCTTCTTCTGATCTGTGTATGTTTTTTCTATAGTATCTGGTTTAATGCATATTTCTTTTTTTTTCACCATTTTTTCTTTTCTTTTTTTGTTTTGATTATATATATTTTTTCTTTTTCCCTTTTCTGTTTTCCTTTCTCTTTTTAACGTTTTTATTTTTTCTTCTCTTTTTCCTTTTTTTTCTTCCCTTTTTCTTTTCACGTTTTTATTTTTTTTCATTAATGTCTAGTACCTCCCTTCGTATGTGTGTTCTAATGTGAATTTGTCATGTCTCGGGACCCGTGTTTCTACCTATGGTGTATTTGGGTTTCGTTAAGGTTTTACCTGTGTGTTTATTGCGTGTGTTGGTGAATATGGTCGGGGGTTGGGGGGGGGATCGATGGGGGGGGGGTGTTATATTAGGTACTATTGGTAGGGGGGGAGGGGAGTGATTACGTATTAGTAGGGGGGGCGGAGGGTGAATGGGGGGGGGACTTTAAGGGTGATTTGGTAGGGGGGGGTTGGGTAGGGGGGGGGAGTGATTTCTTTGTAGGGGGGGGGAGGGGGGAATT
>NC_051397.1:35413421-35418421 GCF_015228065.2 Penaeus monodon | reverse complement strand
TCCCCTCTCCCCTTTTCTCTTTTCTCTCTTTTTCCCCCTTCTTCTCTCTTTTTCATCTCTCTTCGCCTCTCTTTCCCCTTCTCTCCCCTCTCTCCCCCTTCTCTCCTCTCTCTTTTCTCCTCTTTCCTCAATCTCTCTTCCCTCTCTCTCTCTTCTTCTCTCTCCTCTCTTCTCTCTCTCCTTTTCCTCTCTCTCTTTTCTCTCTCCTCCCTCTCTCTCTCTCTCTCTCTCTCTCCTCTTCTCTTCTCTTCTCTCTCTCTCTTTTCCCTTTTCTCTTTTTCTCTCTCTTTTTCCCTCTCTCTCTCTCTCTCTCTCTCTCTCTCTCTTCCCCCTCTTCTCTTTTCCCCTTCCTCTCTCTCTCTCTCTTGTGTGTGTGTTTTTTTTGGCGTGTTTTTTGTGTTTTGTGCGTTGTGCGTTTTGTGGGAAAATTTGTGGGGGTTTCTCTGTTTCTCTATTCATCACTCCCCACTTTCTCTCTCTGCCCTGCATGCAGTCAACCACTCTTTTTATTTCTTACTCACCCTCTTCATCTTTCTTTCAATTAATCTTACTCTGCTCTTCTCTTTGCCATTTCAACTAATCTACTCATCTTGAGCTTATAAGCTCCTTCCTGAATATTGCACCTGCATGTTGTTCTAGTTGCCCTTTCGTGTGACTTAACTTTGTGTACTTTTGCTCTTATATGCCAAATTTTACAGGGTCCAGGCTACTCCTGTCTCTCAGAAGCTGTGACTTCTCTTTCCTTTTAAACTCTTCAGATTTACTCGGTCATGGGCACACGTCTACAGGTGTCATGCATGGCAGGTCCCAGAGTCTAAGTTTGTTTGTTTTTTTAGATGCTGAGAGGGTCTTCTTGAGGTAAGCATCCCCATTTGCGTGAGGCAAAGACTTGACTAAAATTGGGGGCCCTTTTCAGTTTCGATACTGTTACAGCCTGATTTTCATTCTTTCGGATGTTTGGTAATGGGTGTGCTGAGATCACATTAAATTCATATTTCAATGGAAGCAAAAAATTTTAAAACTGTTACTTCATTAAACAAGAAAATATCAGGAATTTTCACCCAATCAATTTTCCAATTAGTACCCCTGTGCTAAAACTATATTTCTTAAAAGATTGTTCTTTTTTTGCTGTAATAATTCAGTTTTTTTTTCATTAACTTTTTTGTAGCAAAATAAAATTGGTTGAAAAATTGACCCAAAATTTCATAACTGAATTATCAAATTTTTTTGTAATATTCCATTATTTTTTTTAAAAAAAATGATCATTAAATTGGTTGTAAAAACTAAATTTTGATATTTAAAAAAATTGGGTTTACCTTAACTATCCGTTTTTAAAAACCAACTTTATAAAAACGTATCCCCTGATGCTAAAACCCTTTTCTAAAACAACTATCCGTGGCCTCTGTCCTTTGTGGAATGAGCATCTTTCCGAGATGAAGAAGAATGATGAAGCCTTCGAGATACAGGGCTTCGAGGCTTCACAGTTTCCCGCATCTTCCCTGCTTTGCTGTCTCCAGGTCTCTCTCACGTTCAGGTTTTCAATGATACTTTTTATATTTTTGTTTTTTGAATACATACATCATCTGTTGTTTTAGAACTCAAAGGAAAATATTTACTAAATATATTTAGAACTTGGGACTCTCATGTCAGCCAAGGGTCAATTTACTCTTCAAACCACCTGTGATCTTCCAGCACTCTTTAACAAATCTTCAAGCGCCGTGCCTCTTCCTGCAAATAAATGATTGGATTTCTCGATTTGCTCTCTCTTCTCGCTGCCACACTCTAGATGAAAAGGAAATTCAACCAGTCTTCGAGAGAAAAACATAAAAAAAAAATCCCAATCCCCCAAAACAAAAACCACACACACAAACAACAAACTGAAAAAAAACTCCCCGGAAACCCCCTCCTTGTCCCGGGAACCCGACAGACTTACTTTCCCCCTTTTTTCCTCCGCCCAGCAAACCCCCAGCCCCTCCTCGAATTCCACAGGGGGGTTTTATGCAGAACCCTCACCCCCCCCCCCTTCCCCTCTTTCCCCTTAGTCGTCCTTAGTATCTCACCAGAACCCGTCGGTTTTCACCTTTATCATGCCCCATTTTCTCCTGCTGGGGCCCTCAGCATCGCCCCCCCGAATAGTAATACCTACCCGTCTTTTGTTTAAAAACCCTCCCTCTGCCTTTGGGATTGAAGTAGAGGTGGATTTACCGGGGTTTTTAATTCTGTTTTTATGATGCCTGGCTCTAATTCATATGGTCGACCCCACTTCGATGACACTGTGGCCTGATACACTTGGGCGAAATTTATGTTGGTGACGTTGAATATACAATCATACATATATGTGTGTGAGTCTCTCTCTCTCTCTTCCCTTCCGTCTCTCTTCTCTCTCTCCTCCTCCTTTCTCTCTCCCCCCTCTCCTCTCTTCTCTCTCTCTCTTCCTCCTCCCTTTTTGCCCCCCCTCTCTCTCTGCCTCCTCTTCTCTCTCTCCTTTTCCTCTCTCCCTCTCTCTCTTCTCTTTTTCCTCTTTTTCCCTCTCTCTCTCTCTTTCTCTCTCCCTCTCTTTCTCTCTCTCCTCTCTCCTCTCTCTTTTTTCCTTTTTATATATATATTATATTTAAAATATATATATATATATATATATTATATTTTTAAAATATATTATATTATTTTATATATATATATAATATATTTTAAATATATATATATTTATTATATATATATATCTATTACTTTCTATCTATCTATCTATCTACTTCTCTATATCTTCCCCATCTATCGATCTATCTTATCTACTCTATATCACCTTATCTACGATTTATCTCTACTATCTACTATTATATCTACCTTTCCGTGCCTGTCTTCTTCCCCCTCCCCTCCTTCCTCTCTCTCTTCTCTCTCTCTCTCTTCTCTCTCTCTCTTTTTCTCTTCTTTCCCTCTCTCTCTCTCTCTCTCTCTCTCTCCCTTTTCTCTCTCTCCCTTTTTCCTCTCTTCTCGCTCTCTCTCTCTTCTCTCTCTTCTCTCCCCCCCTCTCTTTCTCTTCTCCTCCCCTTTTTTCCCTCGCTCTCCCCCCTCCCTCTCCCTCTCTCCCTCTCCCCCTCCCTCCTCTCTCTCTTTTCTCTTCTCTCTTTCTTCTTCCCTCTCTCCCCTCCTTCCTCTCTCTCTCTTCTCCTCTCTCCTCCCTCCTTCTCTCTCCTCTCTCTCCTCTCTCTTCCCCTCTCCCCCCCCTTTTTCTCTCTTTTAAAATGGTCCGTTAATCCGATTTATAAAGTAAAAAACCTCAACCAAGAGAGTCCATAAAAATAAATAACAAAAAGAGACGAAAGACTTTTTCAAAATAAAAACACCCGATATAATACTCTAATTCGGCCTTTTTCGCAAAGGCCCTTGCGTCCCTTCGCTCCCTTTGCAGAGCCACGCGGAACCGGCCCTTCAAATCCTAAGGATTCCTCACCCCCGTCTGCCTTTTTCCTGTGCCTCTGCTTGCTCAATGCCACACGAGCAATGGGCACAAAGGCTGAAAATGGCAGTTTCCCTGACCAAATTTACACGCCAAACACAACATTTAGCCTCGCTGCATATTCCTCGCTTGACCAAAAATCAGCATTATCTGGAATCAAAAAGCTTCCTCCCGGGTGTTTGAGAAAAATAAGGCCGCTGCGTGATTTCGGCGTTGCGGGCGGGCCTCGCGCCGTTGGGGGGGGGGGGCGGTGGGGGGGGGGGGAGAGAAAACTAGATTTTTTTTTTTTTTAGGTGTTTAAAAGGGCCCCCCTCCGCGTGGAGGGGGGGGGGGGGAGGGGAAAGAAAAAAGAGAAAGGGGAAAAAAGAGAAAGGAAAGGGGGGATAGGAAGAGAGAGAGAAAAAGAGGAGAGAGGAAAAAAAAAGAGAGAGGAGAAGAAAGAAAAAGAGAGAAGAGGGAAGAGAGGAAAAAAGAGAGAGAGAGAGAGAGAAGGAAGAGAAGAGAAGAGGGGAGAGAAGGGAAAAAGCGGTCCGGAACCACCATTCTCAAAACCCCTCCTTTTAAAAGAAACGGGTATGGAAGCCGGCAAAGGGGGAAACGAAATGAAACCCCCCTGGGGTCCTTCCACACCTCGCCCCAAAGCCACGTAACCTTCCCCTGAGTTTTTAAGCATCCGGTCTCTTAAGAAAACACCGCTCATGCCACCCCCATACACCTACGGGGAGGCAAACGCAATCACATTCGCCCTTAAAAATTTCCTTTCCGAGAACAAAAAGCCCGGGGTGGGTGGGGAAGCATTTTGTTGTTCCAACACGTATGAATACACACGCCCGCACGCGCTCCCCCACACCCCACAAGCAAAAACACACAATACTACACTAACGCATGCAAAAAAAGCCACACACAACACCACCACACCACCACAACACACCACACACAACCCCCACACACACACCCACACACACACCTACCACACACATATTATTAGAATTACATGCATACATTTATAATATCATCATCAATTTCCTACATAAACCAACACCCAAAAACCACCCCACACACACCACACCACACAACAACACACACACGTATATTAAACATACGCACCACAGACATGTTGTGTGTGCATGTATAAATATAATTTAGGGGAATTTTGGGAAATTAATTAAAGAAACTTACTCTCAAAAGGGTGAGTAAATAAGATTAGAAAGTCCCTCTGTGGGGTCACACCTCACATACAAACTTGGGTTTCAGCAGATGAAATTGTACAAAAAAAAAAAATACAACATTCAGAGTCGATGGTTTTTCATACCGGTAGAATTATGTAACGTCGAATTTTTTTTTCACTCTCACCTTGGCAGGTCCTCCTCCTGGGCTGAGTTATGCCACAACGTCAAACTCGCTTCACTTTTTTTGGGAAAAGAATCCTACTTTTAATCAATGCAAAAAACCAAAAATAATCAAAACTCGTTTAAAATTCATAAATTTAACGGTGCTTTAAACGCTTTTCAAAGCTATATTCACCTTGCTTGCTAAATTTTATTAT
>NC_051397.1:35400921-35403421 GCF_015228065.2 Penaeus monodon | reverse complement strand
TATTTCATAGCGATAAATGCTTAAGAAAAAATGGTATGAATGAGGATGAATAATTTAGCAATTTAAATTCGTATCTTGCATTAGAAGGCATTGCTGGTGGTTAGTTGAATATCATACACACACACAAAACACACACACACACACACACACACACACACACACACACACACACGTACACACTCAAACAAATAAACACAAACATACACACACATACATGCACTCAAACATACCAACAAACAAACACACAAATACACACATAGAAACACAAAAAACAAACACACACACACGCACGCACGAACAAACACACACACACATACAGACAAACACCAAACAAATGGATAACACTGATATAAAACTATATCTAAACAACATTTCTATCGTTTCAGACTTCATTCAGACTGTCTTTCAGGCATAATCTGAATTTTCCTTGCCTTTTTTTTTTCGTGAAGCCCTCAGACGACCACCCTCCCTCCCCCTCTCCCCCCACCCCCACCCCCTCTCCCCCACCCCCTCCCCCACCCCCCCTCCCTCCCCCTTTCTCCCCCTCCCCCTCCCCCACCACCACCCTCCCTCCCCTCTCCCCCCCTCCCCCCCTCCCCCACCACCCCCCGCATGGCATAGCGTGGTGGCCTAGTTTCTGAATAGCGTCTGTATTGTCATGATTTTCATTTCCCAGATTTTCCTTAAACAAAGTCGTAGGAATTTGGTTTTCTCTGAAAGGAATTTCCAGATCGGTGTGGTTTTTTATTTTTCTTTTCTTTTTTTTTTCTTCTTTTTTTTTACTCTCTTATTATATGTCTGCCATTTATCATTTCTTCTCTTTGTTCTCCTCCTCCTCTTCCTCCATCTTTTCCTGCTTTTTTTCCTCTTCTTTCTCCTTCTCATTCTCACACTCCTCTTCCTCCTCCTCCTTTTCCTACTCCTCCTCTTGCTCTTTTTCCTCCTCCTTCTCCTCCTCCTCCTCCTCCTCCACTTCCTCTTCTCCTCCTCCTCTCCTCCTCCTCCCCCTCCCCCTCCCCCTCCTCCATCTCCTCTTCCTCCTCTTCTCCCCCCTCCTCCTCCTCCTCCTCCTCTTCGATGCACCAAAACACCTGTATTTAGTCACATTGAAGTCATTGCGTCCCCTCCCCCCCCCCCCCCCCCCCCCGCCCCCCACCCCACCCCTCCAAAAAAAGGAAATAATCTTGGACTAAAAATAACACTAATAATGACATCGTATGTAATTGTGGGTCAATGCATTCAATGTGCTTTTTTGATAAAGATAATATTGATGATGAAAATTAGGTAATACGTAATACGAATGAAGAATGCGATTTATTGTGGGTAAATTTCTTCATGATTTAATAATATTTTTGAGCAAGAGAGATAGATAGACAGACATATATATACATATATTATAGATAGATAAATAGATAGATAGATTGACAGATAGATAGCTAGATAGAAAGAGAGAGAGATACGAACAGATGGAGAGAGAGAGAGAGAGAGAAAGAGAAACAAAATTGAAAGAGATAGTTAAAAGAGAGAGAAAAAATAATAACCCCCAGCAGCTGGAGCCACACACAGACAAACGGAAGCAGTGAAAGCCCATAACAGGAAAGAGAGAGAGAGAGAGGGAGATAGAGAGAGAGAGAGAGAGAGAGAGAGAGAGAGAGAGAGAGAGAGAGAAAGAGAAAGAGAATAGGAGGGAAGCGGAGGCGAAAGGATGTGAAGGAATGAATGAGGAATCCTCTCAGTGAATAACCCTAGTAACCCTGAGGCACTGGAGAGCTAACAAAGGCCCTGAATCAGCTGATGGAGGGGGAGGGGAGGAGCAAGGGTCGACACCTCCGGGGGACCTGGGACGGGAGGGGAGGGAGAGGGGGAGGGGAGGGGGGAGGAAAAAGAGGGTGAGGGTAGGGGGAGGAAGACGGAAGGGGGGAGTGGGAGTTGGGGGAAGAGTGGAGGAGGAGGGAGGAGGAAGAAGAGGGGAGTAAGAGGAAGAGGAAGAGGAAGAAGAGGGGAGTGGGAGTAGAGGAGGGGTGGGGGAAGAGAAGGAGGAGGAGGGGAAGAGCGAAGGAAGATGGAAGAGGGATTAGGAAGGGGAGGAAGAGGAGGAGGAGGGGGAAGAAGAGGAGAAAGGATGAAAAGAAAACATCAGAGAAGAACAAGGAGGAAGAAGAAGAAGAAGAAGATGAAGAGGAAATTGAAAAAGAAGAGATGGTAGAGGAGGTATAGAAGGAGGAGGAAGAAGACGGGTATGAACAGAAGTATGAAGAGAAGAAATGAAACCTCGATTAAACTGAAACGGCAGATGCTGTAGCAGCTTATACGCAGAAAGGCAATTTGTCATACTTACACCTCCCTTCCTGACACTTTCCCAAAGCACTTTCCTAGGTGTCACTCTCCGCTGTATTCTTAGTATTATCATTAATACTTTTTTTTTTGTAAAGCTAAAATTCACAAATACGCCATAATAGTGAATAGAGCATGTGATGATTATTCATTAAATACAGAAACT
>NC_051397.1:35388421-35393421 GCF_015228065.2 Penaeus monodon | reverse complement strand
ATATTATATTATTATCATATTATTATTATCATTATTATATATATATATCATACTATTATTATCGTTATCATTATCATATTATCATTATCATGATTATTATTATTATTGTTATCATTATCAGTACTCGTGTTATCTTACATGTTACTACGATAGTATTTGTTATACAGTTATCATGGAGATTGTTTATTATAACAACGAATAAATATTTCATAATTATCATATAGTTTTTCATTTCCATCAAAATCAGTAATGATGATTATGACAGTTATGATGTCAATAATCAATAAAATGACAATAATAATGATGATGATGATGATGGTGATGAAAATAGTAATGATAGAAAATGATAATAACAATAACAACGATGATAATGATAATGATGATAATAACAACAGCGACAATAATGGCAATAATAATAAAAATATAATTGATAGTGTAGAAATAGTGTAAATAGTAATAATAGATTAATAATAATATAAAGATAATGACAGCAATAATCATGATAACGATACCAATGATGATAATAATATTGATAATAATACCAATAATAATAATGGTAATAATGATGGTTGTAATAATTAATATTAATGATAATGATAATAACATTACTAACAATAATTATGATAATGATGATGATAACAATAATAGGTAATGATAATAATAAAAATATCAATAAATTGAACATCAACAATAATAATAACAACAAAATAATAATAATGATAATAATAATGATATTAATAACAAGGAGAAGCAATAATGGTAATCATAACAATGATAATAATAATAATAATGATAAAATAATAACAATAAAAGTAAGAATGGAAACAATAATAAGAGTAATAATAATAAGAGATGAATAAATAAATGAATAATAATAACAATAATAATAATAATGATAATAATAATAATTATTATTATTATTGTAACAACAATAATAATAACATTACAACTACGAATGAAAATAACAATAATGATAGTAATAACAATGTTGGTGATGATAATAATAATAATAATAACAATAATAATAATGATAATAATTTGATAATAAAATAATAGAAATAATAATAATAATTATTATTATTATTATTATTATTATTATAATGATAATAATAATGGTAATAATTATAATATTAATAATAATAATAATAATAATAATGATAATAATATGAAGGAAAAGAATGATTAATAATAACAAAATAATTGTAATAATGACAACTACAAAAGTAATGGGAATACAATAATAATAATGAAATGATGATGATGATGATGATGATGATGGTAAAAATAGTAATAATTATAATAATATTAATCATCATCATAATAATAATAATGATGATGATAATAATAATAACAATTTTAATAATAATGTCGTTAGTCCATACTATCCTCCATTTCTGCGCATTACTTGTTAACCCTGAACTCGTGCCCAAAGAAAACCCTTCAGTTTGTGACTAGTCGTTTCTGAAGGATATTTTAATGATATGTTACCTGCTTATTATGGTTATAAGTATATATTATTGATACTTGATTCTACAGGGGGAAAAAATAGGAAAAGAAAAGCCACTTCGAACGGTTAATTATCTGTGCTGTGAACACCTTTTATTTACTAATAAAAGCCTGAGTATCTTGTTTCATTATTTATTTATTTATTATTATTATTATTTATCTATTTATTCATTTATTTTGTTTGTTTATTTCCTGAATAACAGGAATATGAATTTAGATTTAATAATACATGCTTGATGTTTTTGGTTACATGACAGAGACAAACTTTTCCTTTTTGTATATTTACGTAAGGCTTCATATCTCACGTCGGATAAAGAATATTGAGATCATTATTAGTGCCATGACATGCAGTGTATCTCATGAACCACGACTGAAGCTCTGCAATATTCTAAAGATAATGTAATAATGGGAAGAATGCGTGGGAATGTACAAAGTCAGAGTCAAAACACTATATTCTGTTAATCAAAATTGACGAATAAATGGCGAGTTTTGTTTACATTTGATATTTATTTGTTTATAACGGACGCTGATTAATACACTTATAGAAAATTATATGTGTATTGAAAAGGCAGCTTCACATGACCATATTTATCTCTAATTCACCTATTTGTGTGGGAATTAGCAAACAAAATCGTTTTATTTGGAGGATTTAAAAGACAGCGTCACATATACTAACTTTTTATTTGTTTAATACTGTCGAGTACAACTTCTTGTTTATTTGAATCAGCCAAATGAACCATTTAAGTTTGAAGATTTTAAACACAAAGTTATTTCTAATTTTTTTACCATCTCAAATACAACTTTTTTATGTTTGAATTAAACAAATAAATAATTTTAATTTGAGAATTTTCAGTTTGTTTAATATGTCTGATATAGCTTTCTGTTTGTTTAAATTAGCCTTACAAATGATTTCAGTTTGAGGATGTTAGACACGGCTTCATATAGACCATTTTTATTATTTATATGAAATTTTTTGCGGTTAAACCAGCCAAATGAATATTTCAGTTTGAGGTTTTCATACACAGCTTCACAGACTTATTTCTAGTTTGTCCAATATCTCAAATACAACTTTTTATTTGTCTAAATTAGTCAACTAAATCACTTCAGTTCCAACTTCACACAGACTAATTTCAAATTTGTTCAATATGCCAAATACTTTTTGTTTTTCTTTTTTTTTTAACTAGCCAAATAAGTCATTTGAGTTTGAGGACTGTAGAAACAATTTCATAGACTAATATCCACATTTCATTTGAGGATTTCAGACGTACAGACTAATTCCCAGCGTGTTTACCTTTCCAGCGGCGACACTCTCGTACCGCCAATCGCACGCACACTGAGGAACAAATGCAAAAAGACGATCTGATCTCACGTAAAGAGAATCCAAATAGGCAATCTCAGGCGAATCCTCAACGCAAGGGGACTCAAAGGATCTATCACAAGACATCGAATAACGTATTAACGATTCTTTCGGCGAAGACAAGGCCATCACCTGGGCAACGGGAGCATGACCAGGTCTAGTAATTCAGGATACGGAGAAGTCTGTGTGCTTTTTGATATCTTACATTAAATATCATTATTATTTTATTATTGTTGTATTTGTTATTATTATTATTATTATTGTCGTTATTATTATTATTATTATGATGATGATATATAATTATATATTATTATTCATTATGTATTATTATTTTATTTATTATTATTATTATTGTTCTTATTATTATTATTATCATTATTATTACTACCACTATTATTACTATTATTATTATCATTATTATTATCATTATTATTATTATTTATTATTAATAATAATTATTATTATTATTATTATTATTATTATTATTATTATATTATTATATGAATATCGTTATCATTATTTTTTCTACTACTACTGCTACTACTATTACCATTATTGTAATTGCTGTTGTTGTCATTGTTATTATCATTATTATTATCATTATTTTTATGAATATTATTATTATTATTATCATTATCATTATCAATATTATTATTTCTGTGTCTATTATATTATTATTATTTATTATTATTATTATTATTACTACTACTATTACTATCACTGCTAAGACTATTACTGCTCTTATTATTGTTATTATCACCGTCACCATCATCATCATCATCATCATAATCACCATCATCATCATCATCATCATCGTCATTATTGATATATTATTTTTATCATTACCATCATCATCATTATTTTTATTATTATTAATATTATTATCATTATTATTATTTTCATTATTATTATTATTATTATTATTATTATTATTATTATTATTATTATTATTATTTTATTATTATTATTATCATTATTATCACTTTTATCATTATCGTTATTATTATTATTATCACTATTATCTTTATTCTTATTTCTGTTCCTATTCTAATTTTTCTCATTATCATTACTAATCATATCACCATTCTTATTATCATTATAACTACTAGTACTATTATTATCATTACTAATATCATCAACATCATCATCATCATCATCATCATTACTTTCATAATCATTACAAAGCCTATCATTCCATTACATGACATAGGCCTCACTCAGATCTTTATTGAAAAGTTAGGCAGTCCCACCCTTGCATGATTAAATGGACTGCTTAATTAACCACGGTCCAGCGCTTCCAACTGCACCACGGCGGCGACTTCCCCTACGACACCTGCGTTTGACTTCTCAAGGCGATATGTTGTTTTCTTGCCGTAAGATCGAGCCACCAGTCGGAGCGAAGGTATTTGGCAACGGCGGGGTTTGAGGTCACTGGACTATGGTCTACTAATAGAATATAATATATATATATATATATATATATATATATATATAATATATATATATATATATATATTATAATATATATATATATATATATATATATATATATATATATATATATATATATATATATATATATATATATAATATAATATTATTATTTGATATATATATATATATATATATAACATAATAACATATATATATATATATATTATATATTATATATATATATATTATATATTATAAATATATTTATATAATGATATATTATATTATTTATATATGATGTTAATTTTCCTATATATATTATATATATATTATATATATATATATATATGCTATATATATATATACATATATACATATGTATATATATACATATATATGTATATACATAGACACATAATAATACATATTCTGACATCACCACTTTTATTGCTATTATCATAAAGATTCAATTTTGAAGTATAGTTTATTAATTTGCAAACGATATTTCTGTCTAAAGATATACATTTATAACGATTTACGTTTCATTATTGAATGTGCATAACCTTTTCCTCATGTTAATATTGTTAATTAATATGATATTAATTTCTACGGTCGTTCTAAGATTAACATTATTCAGCATATGCATATCATGTGTCTATTAGATATTTTCAGGTTTATAATTTTGTTTTTGTCATGTCACAAT
>NC_051397.1:35353421-35370921 GCF_015228065.2 Penaeus monodon | reverse complement strand
CGCCCGTGACGTCATACATATTTCAAGGGCGAACGGGAGGAAGGAAAATCTCGGGGGAATGATTTACTGTGAATAGGCTGTCTTCCCCTCCTCTCCGTGTGGCTTGTTTATTTTTGTGTTTATCTCCCCCACTTCGTCCGCGTTTCTTTGGTTTTTATCTTTCTCCTTCTATTTGTCTGTCTGCTGTAAGTCTGTTTCTGTCTCCGTTTGTGTTAATGTCTGCCCGTCTGTATGACTGTCTCTCTCTCTCTCTCTCTCTCTCTCTCTCTCTCTTCTCTCTCTCGCTCCTCCCTCCCTTTCTCTTTCTCCCTCTCCACCTCTCCTTCCTTTTCCCTTCCCTCTCCCCTTCTCCCTCTCCCCTCTCCCCCTCCCCCTCTCCCCCTCCTCCCCTCCTCCCTCCCCCTCCCTCTCCCTCTCACCCTCCCCTCTCCCTTTACCCTTCCCTCTCCCCTCCTCCTCCCTTCCCCCTCTCTCCATCTCCTCCTCCCTTCCACCTTCTCTCCATCTCCCTTCTCCCCTTCCCTCTCCCTTCTCCCTCTACCCTTCTCCCTTCTGCAATCTTCTCTCCCTCTCACGTTTTCGAGAGACCCAGGGATATCCGCGGTGAGTATTGCTCCCCATTCAAGACTCAATGGGACTTACTCATTCATCAGAGACATGGGACTGCTCCACACTTCGTATTTTGACTTATACATCCGCCTCGCAGTATCGAGATTTACGAGTGATGCTTTCAATTTTCTCGGGTTTTTAACCTCATTTCTCTCCCTTTTTTCTGTATTTTTTTCCATGTTTTTCTTTTCTTTTTTCTTTTCTTTTTCTTTTTTTATATAATGATGGACCTCGTAAGCCTTCAATCTTGAATATAACGAGGAACTAATGACTAAGAATCATATTGATATCAGGCATGAGATCTGACATGAGTTATATTGACATCTGACATTTTTATGGCAAAGCAAGACATTTTGAGGCATGAGGATTGTTGCATAACTTGCATTAATTGATTTGATCAATTTGTTCATTGGATAGTACCGTTATTCATTTTATTTTCATATGCTGTGTATGGCATTGCATTGTGTGGTGCAATTTGTTATGTACTTTTTAAAAGGTATTATCATTAGGAAATCATTATAATTGTCATTGATCACTTTTATTATCATTATCATTATCATTATCATTATTAATAGTACTATTTTCATTATTGTTATCATTGCTAATATTATTACTATTATCATTAATGTTATCATGATCATTATCATCATTGTTATTATTATTATTATTATTATTGTTGTTGTTGTTGTTGTTGTTGTTGTTGTTGTTATTATCATTATTATTATTATTATTATTGTTATTATTATTATTATTATTATTATTATTATTATTATTATTATTATTATTATTATCATTATTACCATTATCATTTTTATCATTATCATCTTCAACATCACCTTCATTAGTATTATTATTAGTTGTAGTGGTAGTAGTAGTATTTTCATTATCATTGTCATTATTATTATTATTATTATTATTATTATTATTATTATTATTAATATTATTATTAGTAGTAGTATCATTATCATTATTGGCATTATTATTATATTATCGTCATCATTATTATTACTATCATTTCAACACCATCTTCACTATCATTTATATATCATAGTTATTGCTTTTATTATCTTTATTATTATTATTATTGTTATTATTATCATTATTATTATTGTTATTTTTATTATCATAATTATTATTACTATTATTATCATTATTATCGTCATTATTATTAGCAGTAATAGTAGTATCATTTGTTTATCATTATCGTTTTGATTACTATTATTACCATCATTACTATTACTATCATTATAATCATTATTATTATTATTATCATTTATATCACCATTATATGAAAGAAGCTGTTTTTGTGGGTTTTATTTTTCCCCAAAAAATTTTTTATAAAAGTTGACCGAGGATGAATAAAAAAAAGTGAGGCAAGGGTTTTTTTTGAAACGGTATATGTATTTTTAAAAAAGTATATACCAGACGCACCACACACCACACCACACCACACACACACACACACAAAAACACCACACACCAACACACACAACAACACACACACACACACACCCCACAGACCCAACACACACAACACACAAACACCCACCCCACCACACACACACACGCACACACACACCCCCCACACACCACCACCACACACCCACACACCGGGTAAAATTATTTTTGGGTTTTGATTAATCGGGGTCATTTTAATTCATTCCTTAAAATCCAATTTAAAGAAGTTCTAGCATGATGGAGGTTGATGGCAGGGGGAGGGGGGGGGGTAGAGAGAGGTAGGGGAACGTGGGAGGGGAAAGGAAGGCGGGGGAGGGGGAGGGGGGGGGGGGGGAGGACAGAGGGAGGAGGAAAAGGGGGAGTAGAAGGGAGGGTAGGAAAAGGGAGATTTAAGAAGGGGTGGGAAAGGGAAAAAGGAAAAGGGTGGGGGGGGAGAGGAGAGAGAAGAGGGGAGAGAGAGAGAGAGAGAGAGAGGAGAGAGAAGAGAGAGAGGAGAGAGAGAGGGAGGGGAGAGAGGGGAGAGATGAGGGAGGCGAGAGGGAAAAGAAAAGAAGAGAAGAGGGCAGAGACAGGCAGGGGACAGGGGAAGAGACAAAACAGAGCAGAAACAGAGCAGAGACAGAGACAGAGAGAGACAGAGGCAGAGAGACAGAGAGAGAGGGGGAGGAGAGAGGGGGAGGGGAGAGAAAGGAGAGAGAAGGGGAGAAGAGAGAGAGGAGAGGAGAGAGAGGAAGAGAGATAGAGATGAGAGAGAGGAGAGAGAGAGAGAGAGAGGAGAGAAGAGAGACGACAACAGAGACAGAGAGAGAGACACCCACACACTCACACACACAGAGAAGAGAGAGAGAGAGAGAGAGAGAGAGAGAGAGAGAGAGGAGAGAGAGAAATAAATGTAGGAAAGGGCCTTTTCGATTCTTGGAACCGTCCGCCATTTCGTTAAAATCAGAAATTTTATAGTTCTTGTACTAGTTACAGTAGTAGGGGAACTCGAGTGTTTTTGGGGGGGGGGGGAGGGTTGCGAGAAAGCGGCCAACTGTCTGAAAAAAGGCTTTCATGGCGTTAGCACTTAATTTATATGATCTGATATTAATAGTACGACAACAAAAGAGAAAAAAAGGAAAAATTAAAAAAAACGGAAAAAAAATGGAGAATTATAAATAAATCGACAAAAAAGGTGTGTTTTGTGTGTGTGTGTTTTGGTTTTTTTTGGTTGTGTGTGTTGTGGGGTGTGTGTGTTGTGTGTGTGTGTGTGTGTGTGTGTGGTGTGTTTTGTTTTTTGGTGGGTTGTGTGGTGTGTGTGTGTTGTGTGTGTTTGTGTGGTGTGTGTGTGTGTGGTTGTGGTGTGTGTGTGAAGGGTTTTATATATATTTTTTTTCGTATTTTCCAAAAAATGTTTAGCACGTATCATGTATATCTCGGGTTTTCCAACAAAAAATAAAAAAGAAAAACAATAACGACAAAAAAAAGCGAATACGATCAAAATGGTAAATTATAGTTTAAATTTGCACAGAATTTTATATAAAAGGCATATATATTTTATATGTTTAAAAATTCAAAAACAAATTGGAAAACAAAAAAAAAGGGACAAAAAAAAAGAAAACACCCTTTTTAACTTGCAAAATTAAAGAAATCGACAGAATAGTTATTGTATATATATATAATTTTTATATATATATAATATAAAAATATATATATATATATTATTTTCTTCTCCTCTTTCTCTCTCTCTCTCTCTCTCTCCTCTCTCCTCCTTCCCCTTTTCTCCCTCCCCCTCCCCTCTTTCGTATATCCCGAACTTACAGCATTATTTCCATGTTTAGCCCTGTATCAAAACCTTTAACTTCCTACAAAAAAAAATAAAAAGCACAAAGAAAAGAAAATAAAAAACGCTCTTTTACCCGTTGGATTATAAATAAATCGTCAGAAAAGTGATTGAGGCATCTAGTTTACATCGTCGTCACTTCCAACAAAAAACAAAAAAAAAAAAAAAAAAAAAAAAAAAAAAAAAAAAAACCCGAGGAAAAAGAGGAGAGAGAGAGGGAGAGAGGAGAAGAGAGAGAGAAGGAGAGAAAAAAAGGGGGAGGGGAAAAAAAACCCAAAAAAGAAAAAAAGGAGGGAAAAGGGAAGAGAAAGGGTGAGAGGGGGAAGAGGAGAGGAAGAAGAGAGAAAGGAAGAGGGGAGAGGGAGAAAAGAGGAAAAGAGAGGGGGGAAGAGAGGAGAGAGAGAGAGAGAGAGAGGGGAGAGAGAGAGAGAGAGAGGGAGAGAGGAGAGAGAGAGAGAGAGAGGAGAGAGAGAGAGAGAAGAGGAGAGAAGGGAAAGAGAGAGAGAGAGAGGAGAGAGAGAGACAAAAAGAGAGAGACAGAGACAGAACAACACACACCCCACACAACAAAGAGAGGAGAGAGGAGAGAGAACGAGGAGAGGAGAGGGAGAGGAGAGAAAAGGAGACAGAGGGAGAGAGACAGGACACACACCACCCCCAAAACACAGAAGAGAGAGAAAAGAGAGAGAGAGAAGAGAGAAGAGAGAGAGAGGAGAGGAGAGAGAGAAGAGAGAGAGAGAGAGAAAGAGAAGAGAGACAGAAGATAGATAGATAGTAATAAATAGATAGAAAAGTAGATAGAAGATAGATAATAGATAGTTGGAAGATATTAGATAGATTGATAGATGATAGAATAGATAAGAAGAAAAGATAGAATATATATATAAGAAGATAGATAGATGATAGAGAGAGAGAGAGAGGAGAAGAGAGAGAGAGAGGAGGAGGGGAAAAGGGAAAAGAGGGGGGCAGATAGAGAGAAGGAGGGAGCGAAAAGAGCGAGAATAGAGAGAGAGAGAGAGAGAGAGAGAGAGAGAGAGAGAGAGAGAGAGAGAGAAATGTAGGAAAAAGGCCCCCTTTTCAATTCTTGGAACCGTCCGCCATTTCGTTAAAGCTTTAGAAATTTTATAGTTCTTGTACTAGTTACAGTAGTATGGGAACTCGAGTGATTTTTTGTGGGGAGGGGGGACGGTTGCGAGAAGAGCGGTCCAACTGTCATGAAATTTAAGGCCTGTCATGCGCGTTTAGCACTCTACTTTATATGACGTCTTGATATCTAATAGCAGCGACAACAAAGAGAGAGAAAAAAAGACAAATTAGAAAATCGAGAAAAAAAAAAAATGTATAGAATTATAAATAAATCGACATAAAAATGTGTGTGTGTGTGTGTGTGTGTGTGTGTGTGTGTGTGTGTGTGTGTGTGTGTGTGTGTGTGTGTGTGTGTGTGTGTGTGTGTGTGTCAAGGTTTATATATATTTATTTCGTATTTTCCAAAAATGTTTAGCACAGTATCATGTATATCGTCTGGATTTCCAACAAGAAATAAAATCGAAAACAACAATAACGACAAAAAAAATGCGAATACGACTCAAGATGTGTAGAATTATAGATTAATTAGCACAGAAGTTTATATATGCATATATATGTTTATATGTTTAAATATTCAACAACAAATTGGAAAACAAAACAAAGGGACAAAAAATACGATAAACGCGGCTCTGTACCTTGCAAAATTAAAAGTAAATCGACAGAATAGTTATTGTATATATATATATATATATATATATATATATATATATATATATATATATATATTTTTTTTTTTTTTTTTTTTTTTTTCTCTCTCTCTCTCTCTCTCTCTCTCTCTCTCTCCCTCTCTCTCTCTCTCTCTCTCTCTCTCTCTCTCTCTCTCTCTCTCTCTCTTTCGTATATCCTGAACTTACAGCATCTAATTCCCACCACCTTTAACTTCCTACAACAAAATAATAAAACAGCACAAAGAAAAAGAAATTAAAAACACGACTCTTTTACCCTGTTGGATTATAAATAAATCGTCAGAAAAGTGATTGAGGCATCTAGTTTACATCGTCGTCAACTTCCAACAACAACAAAGCATATAAAACATTAAAAAAAAAAAAAAAAAAAAAAAAAAAAAAAAAAAAAAAAAAAAAAAAAAAAAATATATATATATATATATATATATATATATATATATATATATATATATATATATATATATATATATATACAAACACGACTCTATAACCTGTAGAATTATAGAAAATAAATCGACAGAGAAGTTATTATATATTTTTCCTGTATTTGCCGAACTGAAAGAGGCTTTTCTGACCGCGTCGCGTTTGTTGACCAGCGAGCGTTGGTTCGAAGCCTTATTTACGAACAAATATTATCCCGTATTTATTCCTTTCTTTCCCCCATTTCTGTCCTCGCCTTTTTCTCCTTTCAGGAGAGACTCTCTCTCGCTCTTTCTCTTTTTATTGTCCTGGTGACGTTATTGGTCTTCGGTGTTTGTATATGAGGGCAAAAGAGGGCAGAGATATGTTTGTAAAATGGGGATTCGTGATTCGTCTTTTTGAGTCAATACTCTTCTCATATTTCATGTTCTCTAAAACGTTATCATTGTTTTATTTGATTTACTTATTTGTTTGTATATCTAATTATATATATATATATATATATATATATATATATATATATTCATATAATGTTACCATTAAGCATGATTCAAGTATGTAGTGATTTTTATTTCATAAATTTGAAAAAACGCTAAACTTAAGGAGAAGGAAAAGAACACGAGAGAAAAAAAAACTCACAGGCGTCGTTGATCATGAAGTCAATAATAAAATGAATAGCAACGTTTTCGCTAACGTTAGATAATTGTATGTTCCTAATGTAATAATGGAGGGTTGGAATCTAAAAATAAATGAATTAAAAGTGCATTTTAACCCAAAGCGAATTCACTGTGGTAGTGTAGCTATATATATTAAAATATAATTGATTGTTATTATGAATTCTGTATCGTATTTTGCTCGTATTAAATTTGTTTACATTTCATATTAGTATATTCTAGTATATGCACATATCATATAATTCTTGATAATTACCAATGAGCAGCCACTTCAGAAACGTTCATTAAAATTTTATATAAAGCAATAATCCATGGGTTGATTATAGACAGCATGGTAATCGGTAAAACTACTGAACTAGCAATCGACTGTGTTATATAAAGTAAAACGTTTTAAGCAGTGTGAAAGCCTGTAAAGAGATTAATTTTACTGACCCCTAAAGCCGCCATTAACATAACTGTGACCCCGATGAACAAGCCACGTTCACCTGATATCCTCTAAAGGCACAAGGAACTGAACGCGCTGAACAATGAACAGCGTCTCCAGTGAGAACTGCATCGCCACAACGCATTCACTGTTCACTTGTTCACTTGTTCAATTGTTCACTTCTAAGGCCACTGCGCTCCGCCTCACGTAATCCAACGCAAAATCTATATAAAAAAAAAAATAATGAAAAAATCGTGTATTTGGAAACTAAAAATAGAATTTGATTATGTGTTTTATTCATGAAATTCCTTGATGTTTCATTGGAATCCGATTCTGAGATTTTTCAGGATTTTTTTTCCACGCGAAAAAGGGATTTAAAGCTCTCATTACTATTTCAGAAAGATAATGATAAATACCTTTTACTAATAGATAAGAATAAAACCTAGAATACATAAGAATAATAGTAATAATGACAATTATAGTAATAAAGATAATGATAATAGTTATAGAAACAGTAATAACAATAATGATGATAATAATAGTAATAACAATAATAATAGTAATAATAATAATAATAGTAATGATAACAATAGTAATAATGACAATAATAACAGTAATAATGATAATAATAATAATAACAACAATAATAATAATAATGATAATGGTATTAATAATTATTATTATAATTATTATTATAATTATAACTATCATTATAATTATAATCATAATTATAATTATAATTATAATAATAGTGATAATAATAATATTAGTAATAATGATAATAACAGCAATGATGATAATAATAAAAAAGAGAAAATCATGTTAGCGACAATAATAATGATGGTAATGATAAAAAATATGATAATTACCAATGACATTGCTAATATTGATAAAAAAGAAAACGAAAAATGAATGAAAATAACACAGCCAAAATTATTAGAGGGATTTTCTTCATACGTGTGTGTGTGTGTGTGTGTAGCTTGCACGTAAATATGATTTGTGTAAGCCATTAGACCAGAAGACCACGTGAGTGTTTACCACGTGGCTCTATGTCAATTTGAAACCATCACCTTAGCGGAACCTAGATGACGAATATAGCTGACCTCGTCTGCCCCTTCAGTCCGCCTCCTGAAGCCACCGTGCCCAGGTCTCCACCAGCCTCGGTCCCCCTAGGGCTGGCTGGCCGGACACCGCGCCACCGTTTCAGTGCTTATTCCCAGGGCGTCGGATCGTAGCTCATCCAATGTGTTGTATTCTTCTATGAAAATAAAGAGTGAAGCCGTGTAACCACTATCACTGCCCAACCAGTCGCAACAATTATATAGAGGTACCAACAACCTCGAAGAGTGTGTGTGTGTTTGTATGCATATAGATAATGATACTGTATATGTTTCGTTCTCTTCGTCACAGAAACAAACTTTTATCATTTCAAAGTTACATTATTCACTAATAAATACTTCAGGTTAATGAGGAAAGGCAAGGGTCGGATGCTTACGTGAAAACATTGAATTTAGTCTAATTTTAACTGAATTTAAACATTAGCATGTCCTTAAAATTCACCTGATTATGAGCTTACGAGATATTTGTCCAATAGACTAATTGTGTTTGTATTATACACAGCCTTAATTAACGTTTTGAATATACAGTATATTTCAGTTTATCCTGGGGCGTTTCTTTAAAAATAATAATAACGATGATAATAAGAATGGAAAAAATTTAATCCTTTTAATTTTTATGGTTTCTACTATAATTAGTTGAGGTCAATTAAGGGTTAATTACAGTATGCTAAGAATGGGTATAGGAGTTGTGGGGAAAATGAACACACACACACACACACACACACACACACACACCACACACACACACACACACACACACACACACACACACACACGCATGTATGTATGTGTATACACACACACACACACGCGCATATATGTATGTGTACACACACACACACACACACACACATTATATGTATATATATAATATATATATATATATATATATATATATATATATATATATATATATATATTATATATATACATTATATATATATACATATATACATATAGATATGCATGTTATATATATATATATATATATGTATATATATATATATATATATATATATATATATATATATATATATATATATATATATATATGCGTGTGTGTGTGTGTTTGTGCAGGAAAGCAAAAGATAGAGATTGGTTAGATTTGATAAAAAAAGAATATATATTTACAGAACAGTGTACATACCCTGCAAAAAAAGCCAGGGTAAGACCCAATAACATCTATCCAAACTGGCTATGCTTCTATTTTTGTAGAGGGCTGTCAGTCAAACATATTTCATACATGCCTGAAGAGTTGTGCCATTTGCTTACGTTATTCACATATCATCTAGTTGGTAAAAAAATATATATATATTACTAATCATATCAAAGACAAGACCAGTGTCTATAATAAAATTAATGTAATCAATAAGTGCTGGTCTCTGGACAGTGCTGTTTGATCGATAGGATGCAGTTTTCGAGCAACATAGTAATTAATGTGTAAGATTATGCGACTTGGGTGCCTTGCACATTTTGCAGCGATATGAGACTGGCTTTGCCTCCAAAACTACATCCTGTACATAATGTACAGTGTACTGATATCTATGCGTACCTTGGTTAGTGTAACCTGCTCTCTCCGAGACAGTCTATTATAGACTTTATAATGGTTGCCTATATCACATGTTCCTGCAATTCTTTCATAATGCCAGATTATGTCCATTTTTCTTCATTTTTTTCGGTGGGCCATACCTGGTCCTCATAATCTCGAAATCAACTGAAAACACGTTTTTTTTTTTATTGTTTCAGAGATCATGGTACTGCATAGTATGTTTCTTCACGGGAGAGTGCTAGTTTTGCTAACTGATTCACCTTGTCACAAGATGATATTCCTATATGAGAGGGTATCCAGTATAGCGACACTTGTATGCCCTACTCCGATAGGCTAGGAAATTTGGCGTATGATATTCCTAATTACCATGTTTCCTGGACTAAACCCAGTAAGTCTATAGAATGCACCTTGGCTGTCAGAGATGACAGCTAGGTGTCGCTACTGCTCACTACCTTTTAGATTGCATGGTATATGGCTACTGACTCGGCATCAGTTGTGCCTACCCAGCTGTAAATTCGTACATTTTCTTTAAGAGAAATGCCAGGAATTGATATTCCAATCCCAGCTGCTCCATGAGGATCAGTAGAGGCATAACAGTAAATTGCAAGTGAGAGGGGGGTACCATGAGGGAGATGGAGAATTTATATATATATATATGTCTATATATTTCAGGTAATGGTCTTTTAATTCTGTTACTGTTAATTTGTCAATTTACATGTGATCTATGCCATGGTGCAGTGTGTTGCTTCTGGGATGTTAATAGCATCAGTGTTCCACACACTGAAGCTGAGAATAGTTTGGATAATTTTGGCCTTCAATTCTAGCTCTGACTGTATGAGATTGGAGTATCGAGGGCGCCGGGCATGCCGAGCTCTGTAATTAATCTCATTCGACAAAGCAACATAAATTTCTGGTCTGGATTGAAGCTGGAGAAGTCTGATGCCGGGTATGGTGAAACAACTCTAAATTGAAGGGAAGTCTAGCTCTTTCCTCATGACAAGAACTTTAGCAGTCATTGAGCAGCCAATAATGATTTTCATGGCCTTGTTTTGTAAGACTTCAAGGTGTTTGAGGCCATTTAGTGGCAACATACTAAGAACTGGGCTCGCATAGTCTATCATGGATGTATTGTGAGGCTCTTAAATGTTCCAAGCAATGTTCCTTGATGTTTTGAATAATTTCTCATGTGAAGCGAGAATGAGGTGTGGAGCAATCACCATGGCACCAAGATACATATAGATGTCAGTTTTTGCAATAACCTGTCCACCTAACCTTGGAACGTATGGCAGTTTATGAGATTTGGATATGTTCTTAGTCTTGATAGGATTGATTATGAGCCCAAGGGAAGCACACCTCTTGTTGACCCTTTGGATAACATATTCACCCCTATCAAAGACCCGAATGAGAATATCATCAGTATCGAATGTGATGCTGCATAGATCTCCTAACTCACTGTTGAGCTTGCAAAGAGAGTGCATAAGTATGTTAAATAATGAAGGGTACAAAACTCCACCTTGTAGAGTGCCTAACACTAGTTCACCATTAGCAATGTAGGTGCCTTGGTACCATGCCTTTACTCTTCTCAAAGTTAGCAGAAGCTTGCCCTTAACTCCTAGAAGAGTTAAATTATGGAGGATTGCAGTAGGAGAGGCTCTGTCGAATGCTGCTTTGACATCTATGAAGTAAGAAGACTATGCATTACTTCCATTTCGGTGCTGGGCTAAACACATTTGTGTTCCTTTCCCTTTTTGGAAGCTAAAGACTGATGGATGAATTTGATCCTTGATCTGGTGGAGCAGATGAGTGATAATTCTTTCACAGGTTTTAGAGAGACAGAATGTCAGAGAAATTGGTCTAAATTCATGAGGGCATCCTGTTTTTGGGATTGGAATAACAGTAGCTTGTTTAGAGGCAGTGGGGCAAAATGCATGAAGTATATGTTAAGTTGAAGAGATCAAGAACAGGATTTCTTCCTTTTACCTGTACCTTTGCAAGGAGTCGGATGATGTCATAAGGATTCCATCATCCCCAGATACAGGGGCTTTGCTAGTCTTAATAGCTGCAAAAAGTTCATGACTTGTCAGTGGTACATCAGCCTCATCTAAAAGTTGGTACTGATAGTCAGTTTCATTTTTATGCTTTAATTCAAGGGAGCACCTGTGTATGGATAATGGAAGAATACCGAGAGAAGGAATTTCACAGCATTTACTGAGGAGTGACAAAGCTACCCTTTATGTTTGATGGTGAGGAGTCACATTGTATGTATTACCTTTGATCTTGTTGATTTCCCTCCACACATTACTTACAGGAGTTGTGGAGTCAATCGATTCTGCCCAGGCATACAATTTCTCTTCTGGCTTTTGAGTTATTACCTCATTAATCTTTTTTTTTCTAAAGAATACAAGGTCCCTAGTTAAGTAAGGGGTTTCTTCCCAAGTGCTTTAGCTGATTTACTGTAGACTTTATAAGCTTTCTAAGTAGCTTTATTTCAGATGATGTGCTTATTTGCCTCTGGAGGGTGGAGACCTATGTCTGACAGGGTTTCTGGGATGGAATTGGTTAATAATGTTACCAGCTTGTTGACAGTGCGTTTCATTAAACTGATCAAGGCTGGCAGGAGTAAAGTTTTCATACCAGCAGCCTATCCCTTTAATAAACTCATCATGATGTTCAATAGCAAGATGATATCAAAGGCGTGGCTGGGGTGGGCTTCCTTTTGGAAAATGGGAGGGTTATACTTAATGCTCAATGGTCACTGACTAAGATTGGGATGACGAGCATTAAAATCCCCACACAATAAGACAGTATCATTATATATCATACTGTCAGGAGGGTTTGGTGCCACTTCACAATCATGTGGGCTATGTACATTAACGTTTCTGATCGATCACTTTTGATGGAATACTATTCTTAATGTAAATACCAAGTCCTCTTGTAGAAGAATTAGCAATATTAGGTTTGTCATAATATGTGTATCCTGTATTATTTGCATAACGAGCATCAGTTCTGACTTCCTGAAGCCAACACACATCAACATCTTCAGAGTGAAGATACTGCCTTGCATTTCTGTAAACTGTTGATGTTCCAGGTAATACACTTCAAAAGATTATTCGCAACCATCACTTATCACTTGACCATTTCCAAGCCCATTGCAAGTTGAGGCTGCCGTTGCTCGAGGAGAAACACAAACATCCTTTCCTGAAACTGGGATTACTGAACCATCTGTTGCTGCATCATGAACATCATCTGCTCCATCTGCTTGAGCAGCATTTGTAGCAGATCCTTCATCTCACTGTTGGACTCTTGCTTGACCTGCTGTAGTGAGGGCTGGGCTGGAGCCAGAGTCGGTGCTGCAGCTGGTGCTGGGGTTGCTGCTGGAGTTGATGGGGCGTTAACTCTTGTCGGTGATGGTGCCGTGACCGGTGCCATGGCTTTTGCAGGGGCCATCAGAGGTGACCTCTGCAGGTGTGGGAATTCCTGCAGATCATAAAGGCGAGGGGCTGGGAGGGACTTCTTGAGGGGAAGGGGCATCCGTTTTTTTTCTGCTTACCTTCCTATTCTTTGGAGAGTAAGTAACACAGTGAAGAATTTGCATTGTACTCCTGCATTACGCATTTTCGAGAGATAGTTTTCCTTCAGAAATCTTTTCTGCACATTCTAAGCTCTCACGAGGAAGAGCATCTCGCGGACAAGTACGTGCTCCATGTCCCCACTTCAGACAATTTGAGCAAAACGGGTTCAGTGATTTGAAGACGGCACACCTGAAGGGTACCATGCCCTCAACCATTTTAATACTTTTGGGAATTGCCTACCCCTCTTATGTATTGATGACTCTTTTGCTTTCATACTCGCCTGGCGTGTATGGCGCGTTCATTGTACGACGTCATTTCTTCTGTTTCAATTTCCCTTGCGACATCGAACACAGTGACATTCTTGCATTTGCCTTTTCCAAACATCTTGGCTTTTCCAGCACTTCCCCATCTGTACCGGTGGTTGCTAGATAGTCAAGAATTTGTTCGTTCTTGCATTTCACATACACATTATTTCTTCCAGTTTTTAGTTCTATTGATCCCTTTATCTTGTTGAAAGGGTCCATTTTTAGGGCCTGGGATACCCAGCGATATATCTATCCCCATTAGTTCGAAGCTTTGAGTCCGGCCTGAAGTGCGCGCACAGGTGTCCTGGGGGCGTCATCGCCACAGAGGCAGCTAGTTGCCTCTTGGCCTTTTTCCTTGTTCTTTCGTGGGGCCGCCACCGATGTCTTCCTCACGGAGGACATCATTCCTACCCACCGTTTCCATGCGCTGGTCTGTGGCCATTGTCCCGTTTGTGCGCGGGGCCATTCCCTGAACACACAGGGCTCGACCTGATTTGCCTGTGTAAATACACGGGTCGCCTATGCCGCGCCCTCACAGCACATCTGTGAACGTGCGTAGTTTTTTTTTTTTTTTGCTTTACTTCTTTTCTTTCAGAGAGCGTGTGTATGTGCGTTTCACTAAATGTATTATCCACCGACACACACACACACACACTACACACATAACTTCTCAAAGAAATCTAAACAAGATTGTTATGTAATCCTGAATCACACTCGTCAATAACCATTTACCGTTCATCTATCATTCATCTGTCTATCACCCACCCACTTGTCTATCATCCATCTATCTATCACCTATGTATCTCACTCATATCTCGGCTATCAACGTCATCTATCTATCTATCTGTTTATCACTCATATCTATCTGTCTCACAAGCGAACATCTATCTATCACCCTCTGTCACACCTACAAACACTCTCTATCACCATCTATCTATCCCCATCTATCACCCCTCTATCCACCCCCCCTATCTCATCCACCCTCAACCCCGGCATCTTCCCCCTCCCCTTCCCCCTTCCCCCTCCCCTCCCCCTCCCCCCTTCCCCGCCCATTCCCCCCTTCCCCCTCCCCCCTTCCTCGCCCCTTCCCCCCCCTCCGCCGCCCCCTCCCCACCCTTCCCCCGCCGCCCCCCACCCGCAGCCGGCCCGCCCATTTCGCCGCCCACCCTCTATTCCGCCATTATCCATCGCCATTCACCAATGCGCCCGCCCAAAGCTTCCCAATAGACCACTTGTGAAGCACTTTCCTGGAACCGGTCGCGAGGAAAAGGAAGAATGAGAGAGAAAAAGAAAAAAGGAAAAAAAGGAGGGGTTCTGTGGGTCGTGTCTTCTTCTTCCTCCTCTTCTCTTTCCTTCTCCTCCTCCTGTTCTCTCCCTCTTCTCTGCTTTTCTTCTAACTATTCCTACTATTATTCTCTCCTCTTTCTGTTCTATCCCTATTCTTCCCTCCTTTTCTTCCCGCTGTTTCTATCATTCTTCTCTCTTCCTCCACCTCCTCCTTCCCCCTTTCCTTCTCAGTCCTTCTCTTTCTACTATTCCTCCTCCCACCTCCTCTTCTCTTCTCTTCCTCCTTCTATTTATCTGCCTCCTACTCCCTGTTTCCATTATTTTCTGTCCCCTAATACTCTTCCTTACCCTTTTCTCTCTCTCTTCTTACTCCTCCTCTTCTCCTTCTTCCTCTACTTTTTTCTTCTTCTTTATTTTCTTTTTGCTTTCCTTTTTTTTCTTCTCCATTCACTACTTCTTCCTTCTCCTCCTCTTCCTCTTTCTTTTTCACCCCTTCTTTCTGATTCTTATTCTCCTCTTCTGCTTTTCTTCCTCCTCTCTCTCCTCCACAACCCCCCCCCCCACCTGCCCGTAACTTTCTTCCTCCCTACCACCTTTCTCCTCTCCCTCTCCCTCTACGCCTCCCCCCCTTCACCATCCCCCTACACCCCTCACTCCCCTCCTCTCCCCTCTATTCCTCCCCCCCCTACTCCTTTCATTTTCTCTCACTTCCTCTTCCTTCCGTCTATTCCTCCTCCCCCTTCTCCCTCTCCCGTCCCTCTACTCCCCCTCCTCTCCCCTTCCTCAATTCCCTTCCTCTCCCCTCCCCCTACATTCCTTCCCCTCCCCCCTCCCCTCCCTACCCACCCACCCCTACATTCCCTCACCAGACCCTGGCTTAGTTGCTGCCAGATGCTATTTAGCGACACACACCTGCCCCCACCTCTATTACAGGGGTGGTAGGAGGGGTACAGTGGGGGGGGAAGCCTCCCCTCCCTTCCGGAAATCAGAGGCTTCCAAAAACGTTTTCCCCGCAAGTTCGGTCGAGGTATCAAGTGGGGGTGAAGCGAGAGGTTTCAGTGAGGTCAAAGGAAGAAGGCAGAGGAAACCTCCTGATTGGTCGTAAATGTTTGATAACCTTTGCCGTTAATTCTCTCGGTCGGCAGTGCGTACAGCGATTTCTTAGGTCGGTGGGGAGTAAGGCCGAGAATACATACTTAGATTTTCTACCTTTGATACTCTCGATTTTTGCCTCGTGCATACTCAACAGCTTACTTCTCTCTCTCTCTCTCTCTCCCTCCCTCTCTCTCTCCTCTTCTCTCTCTCTCTCTCTTTCTCTTCTCTCTCTCTCTCTTCTCTCTCTCTTCTCTCTCCTCTACTCTCTTCTCTCTCCTCTCCTCTCTTCTCTTCTCTCTCTCTCTCTCTCTCTCTCTCTTTCACTCTCTCTCCTCTCTCTCTCCTCTCCCTTCTCTCTCTCTCTCTCTCTCCTCTCCCTCTCTCTCTCTCTCTCTCTCTCCTCTCTCTCTCTCTCTCTCTCTCTCTCTCTCTCCTCTCTCTCGCTTTCTCTCCTCTTTTTCTCTCTCTTTCTCCTCTCCTTCTCTCTCTCTCTCTCGGCTCTCTTTTTTTCTCTCTCTCTCTCTCTCTCTCTCTCTCTCTCTCTCTCTCTCTCTCTCTCTCTCTCTCTCTCCTCTCTCTCTCTCTCTCCTCTCTCTCTCTCTCCCTTACTACCTCAACCCCTCCCCTACCCCCCCCCCCAGCTCTAAGTCTCCATCCAAGGCAGCTTCACTCCAATGTCATCTCAAGTTATACATGAAACAACGAAGGGAAGAAGAACACACAAGGAATTTAACGAAGGCCTTTTCGCTACATTGTTTCTTCGCCATATTGCTTCACTAGGATATCCTGAAGAAACAGTATAGCGACTTTTTCATCTCTTTTCCTTTCTACTATCTATATCTACTATTCCCCTTTCCTCTATCGATCACCGTCTATCTATTATTAACATCTATCTCGTAGTGTGTGTGTGTGTGTGTGTGTGTGTGTATTTGAATTTGTGTTTGTGTGTGTGTGCGAGCTTTATCTACTAATTGCCTCTTCGCGTGCCTGCCACCACGGATAGCATAACGTATTAACTCTCAGTTGGTAATTATTATTATTCTTGTTGTTGTTATCATTGTCATTATTATGATTCATATCATCGCTGTATTATCTTTTACTATTATTACTATCATTATCATTATCACTATTCTCATCATTTTCGTTATCATTATCCTCATTACAGTATTATCACCAACAATTTGTTGTTTTGTTGTTTTGTTTACTTTTATTATTAATTATCTAGTCATTATTAGCATCACTATTTTTACTATAATTATCATCACCGTCATTATTTTCATCATCTTCATTATCATCTCCATTACTGTTGGAGCTAAACCTCCACACACGAAAGAGAAGAGAGAGGATGTTACGAGGAAATTAAAGAAGAAGGAGGGAGAACGTTAATGGACAAAG
>NC_051397.1:35338421-35340921 GCF_015228065.2 Penaeus monodon | reverse complement strand
GAATGTAGAAAAGATACTGTTCATAAGTTATGAAATTTCATTGAAAATACGATTTACACATCATGCATAAACTCAACACCGGGATGATTGACGGCAACATGCCTTTGTCAGTTTATAAGTCCGATATCCTGTTAAGAGATCATGCATTACATGACAGGAAATGTCGAGATAAATATCTTTCGGTTTTGAGAAGAGCAATGTTGGAGGATCTTGCTTGTCAACATGTTATGTCTTATTGTATTTGGTAATTGATATCGTGTACGTGAATACGTGGAATTAGGGGTATTTTCATACATTTGTAACATGTACGCAGACCCACGCACAAGCACGCACGCACAGACGGATTTCAAGAAAAGCTTTCCCTATCTTGTTTAGAGAAACAGAGAGAGAGAGAGAGAGAGAGAGAGAGAGAGAGAGAGAGAGAGGAGAGAGAGAGAGAGAGAGAGAGAGATGAAAAGAGAAGAGAGAGGAGAGACAGAGAGAGAGAGGAGAGGAAGAACAAAGAGAGAGAGACGAGAGAGAGAGAGAGAGAGAGAGAGAGAGAGAGAGAGAGAGGGAGAGAGAGAGAAGAGAGAGATCTTGCAAGAACAGATGCAAGTAGAAGAGACAGAGACAGAGAATGAGAGAGAGAAGATAATGAGACTGACGATAGAGTGAAGTTGTTTCAAGAAACCACCAAGTAAAGACAGAGACTTTATGAAGTGAAAAAAAAGTCAACCCGACATGAGTGGAGGAAGAACAAACAGAAAAACCGAAAGATGAAAAAGAAAGAAAAAAAGAAAGAAAGAAAGAAAGAAAAAAATAGAATAGAAAAGTAAGTAAAAAGAAAAAAAATGTGTTTGAAGATTTTGTTTTTGTTTTAATCTTTAAATTTGCTTGTTCTTTTTTTCGTTTTTTTTTTTCTCTCTCTCTCTTTCTCTCGCTCGGTTTTGCTCCCCCTCTTTCTCTCTCTTTCTTGCTTTCTCTCTCTTTCTACCTCCTCCCCTTCTCCCCTCTCTCTTCTTCCCTCTTCCTCCTTCCTCCTCCTCTCTCTCTCTCCCCTCTCTCTCCTCTCTCTCTTCCTCCTTCCTCTCTCTCTCTCTCCTTGCTCTTCTCTCTCTCCTCTCCCCTCTTTCCTTCTCTCTTCCCTTTTTCTTCCCTCTCCCCCCTTCCCCCCTCCTCCCTTTTTTCCCCTTTTCCTTTTCTTTTTTTTTTTTTCCTTCCCCCCTTTTTTCCACTCCTTCCCTTTCCTTCTCTTTCCTCCTTTCTCTCTCTCTTCCCTCTCTTCTCTCCTCTCTCTCTCTCCCTCCCCTCTCTCTCTCTCACTCTCTCTCTCTCTCTCTCTCTCTTCTCTTTTTCCTCCTCCCTCTCTCTCTTCTCCTCTCTCTCTCTCTCCTCCCCTCTCTCTCTCTCTCTCTCTCTCTCCCCACTCTCTCTCTCTCCCCTCTCTCTCTCTCTCTATCTCTCTGGATATTTTTTTTTCTTGACTGCGTCTGGTTTTAACGCGATCGATACCAGACTTCGTAAAAAAAGAAAAAGAAAAAAGAAAAGAAAGAAAGAAACAAAAAAAAACGAATGTTACCATTCTCGACGTAAGTGACAATTTCCTTTTCTCTTTCTCTCCTCTCTCTCTCTCTCTCTCTCTCTCTCTCTCTCTCTCTCTCTCTCTCTCTCTCTCTCTCTCTCTCTCTCGCGTAACGGTGTCTGTCCGTTATCAAAATTGTTGGTTCGCGTAATAATTGGGATGTGAGTTTTTTTGCTTTGTTTTTGTTATATTTGTTTACGTTTGATGGGAATTAAAGAATAAAAGTGCAGAATTTAAATCAGAGAATCGATAGACAGAAAATGGAACAGATGAAAAAGAAAAGAAAGATGAAGAAAGTGAACAGAAAAAAAAAAAAAAAAAAATAGGGCCAAATACGAGTTTCGCTTTTTTTTTTTTTTTTTTTTTTTTTTTTTTTTTTCCTTTTTGGTATTTTATTATACCAATCTTTTCTGGATGAAAAAAAAGTAATGATAACTTTCCTGCGAACTCGACATCACATCTACACTGACAGATCCTGACAGTTTCCATCGAAGAAGATTTACATAAATCCACACCACAGCATAGTTTAAGCTAATCAAATCCACGCGTTAAAAAAAAAGAGAAAAAAAAAAAAATCATGTGTTTAGATACATTTTAAGCGATATTTGCATGCGTAGATCTACGTAAGTGTATGTTGCATGCTCGCAAGTTGCTGCACTGTGCATGTTCCTTAGCCGGGGGACGATCGCATGCGTGTGTGATGGACAGGCCAGCAGTTCGGTCAAGATCGCGACTCATGGCTTCGTTGAGGCGGGGGGGAGACTGACGCATTTCAGTTTGATATTTTTTCTGTTTATTTATCTATTCTGTTGTTATTATTATTATTACTATTATTATCCTTATCATTACCATTATCATTATCATTATCATTATCATTAATTATCATTATCATTATCATTATTATTATTATTATCATTAATTATTATTATCATTATT
>NC_051397.1:35330921-35333421 GCF_015228065.2 Penaeus monodon | reverse complement strand
CCCCGAGCCCGTCTCTACTGACACTCAATTCTAATGGTTCTCATCTCCTGCCATTACTTCAGCTACCTTCCGCCCGTACATTTAGCCCCTTGACTACGGGAGAGCATTTTTGTCCCCTGACGACCCACCCGGCAAGTCCTCAGTAGGGGGAGGATATATATTCTTTGCTGCTCTTCGGTTAAGGGCGTCCTGATAGCCGTTTTCTATGTGTATTGTGCGTTCTTAATGCATGTTGATTTTTATTTTTATTTTTTTTTGTTTTATTGTCTCGATTTTTCTTTAATTATATTCTTTTAATGTATTATTTTAATTTATTCATTTATTAATTTCTTTTATTTTACCTTCCATTCATCTTAATTCCTCTTCATTTTATATTAATTCAGACTCTCTGTTGCTCTTCGGGAAAGTGCATCCTGACACCGTTGTTAAGGCATGTTGATTTTACTTCCTTCTTTCCTTCGTATTATTGTTTATATTTTATTCTCTAATTTGTTTTGATTTCATTCGTTTTTGTTCTATTTTCTTTCTTTTCTTTTTTTTGCGTTTTTTTATTTTATATACCCTTCTTTATTCTTTTTCATTATTAGTTTTAAATATTTTATCTTTCTTTCGTTCCGTTCATTATTATCATTATTATGATTTTGCCCTCCATTCATCTTTATTTCTCTTCCTTTCATTTCATTGTAAGATTTATTAATTTTTTTTTTTTTTTTTTGTTTTTTTTTTTCCCTTCATACGTAATTTCTTTTCTTTTTTTCTGTTCATAAATTCCCATGTTTTCTTATTTTCTCTTTTCTTATTACACTGTTCTTTCTCCTTTTTCTTTTCGTGTTTTCTTTTTTTCGTTTTCTTTCTTATGTTCCCTTTCTGTCTTTCGTATTTTGGTCGATTTCTTATTCTCTTTCCTATCTGTCTTTTGTTGTTCTTTTCTTTTTTTATATCCTTCATTCTCCCTCCTTTATCTTCCCTTACTTAATATACCTTCTATTTCTATCATTTCTTCACTGTTTTCTTTCTGTCCTCTTAATCTTCCTTCCTTGTATTTTTCTTTCTTTCTTTTATTTTCCTTCTCTCGCCCTTTGTCTATCTTTCCCTCTGCCTTTCCATCTAACTTCGTTGTTGTTGTGTTTATCTGGACATAAACATCTATGTATTTTTATTAATAAATTCCCTTTGGTATATATATATATTTTTTTTTTATGTATTTCTTCGTATTTACATTTACCATCTCAGTGCTTTCTTTTATTATTATTATCATTTTTTATCATTTCAAAGCTTTCTATATTTTTGTCTTTTTAGCATTCGAAAAATTTCCCAATTGCATTTATTTGTTATATAATTTCTTCCTCTTCTTCTTTTCCTCCTACTCCTCGTTTTCCTTCTCTTCCTTCTTCTTTTTCTTCTTCTTCTTCTTCTTCTTCTTCATCTCCTTCTCCTTCTTCTTCTTCTTCTTCTTCTTCTTCTTCTTCTTCTTCTTCTCCTCCCCCCTCCTCCTCCTCCTCCTCCTCCTCCTCCTCCTCCTCCTCCTCCTCCTCCTCCTCCTCCTCCTCCTCCTCCTCCTCCTCCTCCTTTTCCTCCTCCTTCTTCAAATAATTTATTTACCATTTTATTTACCCTCTTTATCATAGTCAAAGCTCTCCCTATAAACACACAAGCGCGCGTCTGTGTTCGGCAGGCTCTAAAAATACATCTATCGGTGTGACTCTGCAGGACGGACTATGTATGACAGGCTAGCGAGGGTGATGACAGGTTGACAGGCTAGCGAGGGTGATGCCAGGTTGACAGGCCCGGTGACATTTATTTGACAGGTAGTAGTTTGGTGATGATCATTATTTTTAGGTAAAACGTAGTACATCAGGAACGTCATCACGAATCTCGTAGGTGCGTCTTACCCTCGATAAAAAAAGTGAATAGTAAATAAAAATAGATTAATAGATAAATAAATATATAAATAATAGATAAATAAAAATAAATAAATAAATGTAATTAAATGAATGAATGAATTAATTAAAAGATAAACAAATAAATAAATAAAATAGAATAAACAAATAGATAAAAATCTAAATAAACAAATAACGTAATGATGATGATGATGATCATGATGGTGATGAGTCGGCAGAAAATAAATTAAAGTGATGATGATAATGATTCGATTAAAAAATAATTAAATGATGATGATGGTGATAATTATGATGAGTCGATACAAAATTAATAACTAAAGTGATGATGATGATGATGACGATGATAATAATAATAATGATGATGATAGATCGATAAAACATTGAAAATTAAAGTAATGATGATGATGATGATAATGGTAATAGTAATGATAATGATTATAATGACGATAATAATTATTTAAAAAAATATAAGTAACGATTATGAAACAGACCAATAGAAAGTTGCAAATTACCCGATAATTTAAAACAGAGTGACCCGTAACTGCCGCTAAATATGAACGGACAAACAGTGTGTAGGAGAGTAATTAGAGAAAACACGA
>NC_051397.1:35323421-35325921 GCF_015228065.2 Penaeus monodon | reverse complement strand
GTTTTATGCTCTGTAAGTACAATTACCTTATACTCCAGTACAAATTCTCTAAAATAGCACACGACCCTCGGCAAGCTAGTGGTACTTAGCATTTTATAAACTGATACGATTTAAAGTTAATGAGCTTCGATGGTAGTCCCTGGCTTAGCGTGAACAAAATTTCTTTAAAACAGTGAGTTATAGCTCATACGTCTAAATTATGCTGTGTGAAGAATGGTGGTCAGTTATGGACAAGAGAGCTGTGTCATTTTTTAGTACTGTAGATATAAGTGTACTACACAATGCCACGGGTCCTTGAATGGGTTATGCCCGCGGGACATTTGCAGTTTTTGTTGTTGTGTTTTTGTAATGAATGAAATATCCTCCTACGTTTTAGGTATGGCCGTGTCGTGGCGTCGACTCATGATTATCTGGCCCCTTTTCTGTATACTAAGACGAATTTTGGCCCCCTGGGGTAAAAGAGACTGACAGCCCTGGGTTAGAGGTTATGTGTGTGTATAGTACTCTATATACACTTTGTATGTGTACCATTATCCTAGGTTAGTAGATGATTAAGTGATGTTTTCTTCTCGGTTGGTCTCCCTGACGAAAGCACCGAAGTAGGACAGTCTAGAAAAGTAAAATAACACTCCACACTCCAGCTTATTAATTGCCTACAGACTAGTGTTGGAGAAACAGCGAAAAATTCTGAAGATATTTTGAAATTAATTCTTGTAGTGATTAGCCCCAGGAATATGACAGGGGGAATGGAGAGCGACAGAAATAGACAGAGACAAAGATAGCTAGAGAGAGAGGGAGAAATTTCATTTAATGAACATTATTAATGTTGACATTAACTGATTCAGTGTCAGTAAAAAGAACATAAATAAATAAAATAAAAATATTAAATCTGTTTTTTTCTTTGGCTATCATCAGTATTGTCAAGTAATATCTTCACTATTGATAAAAAATCATAGCAACGAACCATCATGAAGTATGAAACTTCCAAGAAAGAGAGAGGAATTGGCAGAGAGAGAGAGAGAGAGAGAGAGAGAGAGAGAGAGAGAGAGAGAGAGAGAGAGAGAGAGAGAATTGAACTGTGTGTGTGTGTGTGTGTGTGTGTGTGAGAGAGAGAGAGAGAGAGAGAGAGAGAGAGAGAGAGAGAGAGAGAGAGAGAGAGAGAGAGAGAGAGAGAGAGAGAGAGAAAAGAAAGAAAGAGGAGACAGAGAAACAGAATAATAGAAAGAGACAGACAAACATACATACAGTCCCAACAGTACAGACACAGAGAAAGAGACAGCCAGACAGAAGGGAAAAGTTAGGCGAAGGGAGACCGCGAGAATGCGAGACGCAGATCGAGTAAAGGGAGAGAAAGAGAAAGAGCAAGAGAGGGAAAGGCACTTGGGGTCCTTTGTAAACACAGCCAACAAGTCGTTTCTCGGAACACGTTCACGGATTCACGGCAGGTGCTCGAAGCGCTGCGACGCTCGGCTGTCTTTGTCTATGGGATCCAATCCCTCCCATTTCTCTGTCTATGGGTTCCAAAACCTGTCGTTTCTCCGTGCGTGAGCTCCAATCCCCCCATTGCTCTGTCTATGGACTCCATTCCCTTAAATTTCATTGTCTTTGGAGTAAAACCCCTTAAATTTCTTTGTCTACGGACTTTAATCCTCCCTTTTTCAGTCCTTCCTATTTCTCTGTCATTGCCTCCATCCCTCTCATTTCTCTGTCTATTGACTCCAATCCCTCTCATTTTCTGTCTATTGACTCCAATCCCTCTCATTTCTGTCTATTGCCTCCAATCCCTCTCATTTCTCTGTCTATTGACTCCAATCCCTCTCATTTCTGTCTATGACTCCAATCCCTCTCATTTCTGTCTTTTGACTCCACTCCCTCCCATTTCTCTGTCTATTGACTCCAATCCCTCTCATTTCTCTGTCTTTTGACTCCAATCCCTCTCATTTCTCTGTCTATGGAATCCAATCCTTCTCATTTCTGTCTATTGCTTCCAATCCCTCTCATTTCTGTCTATTGGACTCCAATCCCTCCCATTTATCTGTCTATTGCCTCCAATCCCTCTCATTTCTCTGTCTATTGACTCCAATCCCTCTCATTTCTCTGTCTATTGACTCCAATCCCTCTCATTTCTGTCTATTGACTCCAATCCCTCCATTTCTCTGTCTATGATCCAATCCCTCCCATTTCTCTGTCTATTGCCTCCAATCCCTCCCATTTATCTGTCTATTGACTCCAATCCCTCTCATTTCTCTGTCTATTGACTCCAATCCCTCTCATTTCTCTGTCTATTGACTCCAATCCCTCCCATTTCTCTGTCTATTGACTCCAATCCCTCCCATTTCTCTGTCTATTGACTCCAATCCCTCCCATTTCTCTGTCTATTGACTCCAATCCCTCTCATTTCTCTGTCTATTGACTCCAATCCCTCTCATTTCTGTCTGGTGCGTGGGCCAGGGTTTAGCAATGGTCATGTAGGATTTGTAGATAGACAGAAAGACAAACA
>NC_051397.1:35310921-35313421 GCF_015228065.2 Penaeus monodon | reverse complement strand
TATATATATATACATATTTCTTTCTATCTCTCTCTCTTCGCTTTCTCTCTCTCTTTCTCTCTCTCTCTCTCTCTCTCTCTCTCTCTCTCTCTCTCTCTCTCTCTCTCTATATATATATATATATATATATATATATATATATATATATATATATATATATATATATATATTTTAATAAAATTTAAAAAAAATTTTTATATAATAATAGATTATATATATATATACATATATATATATAATATATAACATAATATAATATATTATTAAAAAAAATAAAAAACAAAAAAAACACAAAACCCAAAAAACACACACACACACACACACACACAACACATAATATATATATATATTATATATATATAAAAACTATATAAATAAATATACATATATATTAAAATATATAATGTGTGTGTTGTGTTAGTGTGTGTGTGCGTACAACACGCATGTATATAAATATATATTGCATATCTGGGAAGGAATGGAACCCATACAACTGTAGTTCCGCCCAGAAACAGTAGGCGTGAGCCATAACAATCACTAAACGGATATAATCATATTTAGAAATTAATGAACCCATTTTACACACTTAAGTAATCAAAAAAAAAGAAATTTGAATAAAATATAAAATTGTAGATAATATCTATTTATAAAAAAAATTTTATTTTTTCTAAAAAAGTTGATAAGTAAACTTTACACTTTTTTTTAAAACAAAAAAAAAAACAAAACAAAAAAAAAAAAAAAAAGGGGGGCCCCCCCACAAAACACAAAACCCACATTATAATATATTTTTATATATATATATATATATATATATTATATTAATATATATATATATATATATATTATTATGAAATGTATGTATATATTATATATATGCTTACATACAATTTATATGCATGTAGTTGATTATATATATATATAATACAATTTTGTGACCCGCGCGCCAAGGCAGTCGTTTTAAGCCCCGTCGTGCGAGGAGAGAAATTCGGCTTCGAGGCGTCTTCAATTTCCCAAAAGAGATTCGTCTGGAAGTTAGTCTTGCGTCAGGAACAATGTTACGTTTAGGAATTGGCAGAGGAAGGAGGGAGAGAGGGAAGGACGTAGGGAAGAAGGATGTACAAGGAGAAGGATGAAGAAGGAAAAGAGGATATAGGAAGAAGGAAAAGAAGAGGATAAAGGAAGAAGGAAAAGAAGGAGAAGATGATATAAGAAGAAGGATGTAGAAGGAGAAGAAGATGAGAAGGATATAGGAAGAAAGATGAAGGAGAGAAGGGTGAAGAAGAAAAAGGATTGAAAGGACGAAGAAAGAGAAAAGGATATAGAAAGAAGGATATAAAAGGAGGGAAGGATGTAGGGAGGAAGGAGGTGGGAGGTGGAGTTCGGGAGCGGGGGGGGGGGGTGGAGATAGGATAGTTCAGCGGGGAGATAGGATAGTCCGCAGGATCTCGGGATTCGATGTAAGGGAATCAAAGGACTTGGGGTGTTGGGTTATAGGATGGATATAGGGAGTACGGGATTCGGAGAGGAGGGGATGGGGAGAAGAAAGGATTTGGAGAGGATAGAGAGAGGAGAGGGTATGGAGAGGATAGAGAGAGGAGAGGGTATGGAGAGGATAGAGAGAGGAGAGGGTATAGTTGGGGAAAAGAAAGGACAGAGAGAGAAAAGGGATGGGACAGGACACGATAGAGGAGGGTGAGGATGGGGATAGGATAAGGAGAGGTTGGGGAGAGGGAGGGATCGAGAGAGGGAGAGAGGGGAGGAGGAGAGAGAGAGAAGAGAGGAGAGAGAGAGAGGGAGGGGGTGATGCGTGGGGGAACAGAAGGGGGTGATTTATGATGCAATAACGAACTGTCACTCTGCCTCCCCTCCCCCTCCCCTTGATAGACCCCTCCCCAGCGGGAGTCGTCGGCACAACGTCGGGAAGGTTTTTCAGTGCTAGCCCCCACGTGTGATATAGTTTTTGATTGTTAGTGGAATTTCGGAGAGGGGTTATTCAGAGGGCAGAAGTACAGACCCGTTGAAATGTAGTCAGAGATATATAAACACTCTGTTTATGTAATGTATGTGTAGGTAGGTTATTGAGGTCTAAAACACCCAAAGGGTTTTAGTAAAAAGGTAGGTATAAAATATATACAAACAGCCACACAATTTGGGATGTGTTGATAAATATGTGTTATATACATGTCAAACACTTACACAATATGTTTAAAGTGCTGTACACACACAGCACACACACACACACACACCCCCACACCCCACACACACACACACACACAAAACCCCACACACACACACACACACACCACACCACACAAAAACACAAAAACAAACCCCGCGCGAAGAACAAGTACAGGCTCGGCATGTGGGAGCCACATTGTTCGTGGTTATTATGTCAAACCCTGATAGCATTCTCGGCTTTTATTAAAGAAATCATAATACTGATATTACCACTACTAATAATATCAGTGATGGTGATACTAGTATGTACGTATGATAACAA
>NC_051397.1:35293421-35295921 GCF_015228065.2 Penaeus monodon | reverse complement strand
ACAGGTCCTCGTGACAACACCCTCTCTCGTCTCCACCTGAGCTGAGGAACCGTAGTAGTTTCACCGAAGGCCTCCGTGATTTAGGAGTTAGGCCTAATCCAGACCGCGTTCTGATAGTTTCCTTTTCACTCTGTTGTAATTACCGTCGTAATGATTCAAATGGGCTTTAATGTAATGACGGTCATGGCGGATATTGCGGCGTATTTGAATGCTTTTAGCTTTTGAATTAGGTTTATTTCATGGTACACGCATGAGAGTTAAAACACCATTTATGAACAGATACTTTGTATGCCTTTGTAAAAAAAAAAAAAAGTTTAGGAACATTTTCATCTGTTACGCGATTGAAGAAAGCATGGCATCTCGTTCCCGTCCTTTCCCTTAAGGGCATTGCGTTGACCTCCACCGTAGCGTCAGCATCGTCCCCGTGTTGGTCTCGAACAATGCCTACCCGTGTCGTGTTGCAGTCCGTCCGAATGGGTGGTACGACATCCCTTGCTTTTCTTCTGACACAAGTGGTAGATAATACCGCCTGTAGCACTTTCTAGTTCCAGATCAAATCAGCCAGAGAAGAGTAAAAAAAAAAAATATGGGGCATTCTGTTTTTCTCGAAGGTGCTTGTCGTAAGAATTTCATAAAAAAGAAAAGAAAAAAAAAAAATCATTGTGCGACCGAACAATTGCGTTATCTCTTTCAGAAAGTCATGTTGGCATTATTGTTCTCATAGCATAATGTAAACAAGTACCCGTATGTTTTTTTATTGTGCCACCATGTGACGCCACACTGGAAATGTGCCCCGAAACGACCTATTTACTCGTGACCACGAACTACCGTCTTTATACCGAGGATTTTATTATTATTATTATTTTTGTTGTTGCTGTTATTGTTATGATTATTACTGTTATTATTATTATTATTATTATTATTATTATTATTATTATTATTACTGTTATTGTTACAATTGTTACTGTTATTATTGCTGTTGTTATTATTACTATTATTATTATTATCATCATAATTATCATCATCATCATCATCATCATCATCATCATCATCATCATCATCATCATCATCATCATCATCATCATCATCATCATCATCATCATCATCATGGTCATCATTTTATTATTGTTATTGTTATTAGAAAATAATTATAATAATAATAACTATTATTGTTATTATTGTTACTATCATTATCATTATTATCATTATTGTTGTTTTATTTTATTTATTTATTTTGCCTTTGTGGCCAGGTAGGCCTTACCCTCAGCCTACACCTTGACCTTCGGCGCCGCCCGTGGACGAGGCCTGTAGCGTACCTGAACCAAGTAGTCAAAGCTTAATGATGACAGAAGGTTTATGGCTGGCTGGCACGCTGGGCTGAGAGAGTGGCACCTCGATAATCGGACCACGCAGAGAAATCGCCTATTAAGTTCGCTTAAGTTGCCCAGAGTCATGGGGGTGGTGTTCGTACACTTATATGGCACTTGCATTTCACGTGAGGTTATGGTAGGTAATAAGTGGCGTCCATTGTAAGCGAGTGTCACTAAGCTCATATCATGCAAGGTCCAATGTTTGGCCTGTATCGATCTGTAATGTAATGGCACAGTGCAACTCTCCAGTGCCCTTGCTACACCTCCCTCCGCCATGTTGTGGGCCTGGGCTCTCTCTCTCTCTCTCTCTCTCTCTCTCTCTCTCTCTCTCTCTCTCTCTCTCTCTCTCTCTCTCTCTCTCTCTCTCTCTCTCTCTCCCTCTCCTCTCACTCTCTCTCTCTCTCTCTCTCCTCTCTCTCTCTCTCTCTCTCTCTCTCTCTCTCACTCTCTCTCTTTCTCTTCCTCCCCCTCCCTCTCCCTCTCCCTCCTCCCTCTCCCTCTCCCTCTCCCTCTCCCTCTCCTCCTCCCTCTTACCCATCTTCTTGAGGTGTAAACGTTTACCTCCATCCCTCCTCCCCTCCTTCCACTTTCCACCACTGCACCCTCCTCGCTCCTCTCGGGACGCCCTGACCTTTTCCGTTCTACAAAGTCCTCCATCCGCATCCCGCACCATTCCTTTCCGACACCGCATTGGCGGCACGGAGACTTCCATCCCTAGAGCTGTGTCTCTTTCTCTCTTTCACCTTCTCCTGTCGCGTAAGATGGGCAGTATTGCATGTATTGCAAGAACGAAAGGGAGAGGGAGAGAAGGAAGGAGAGGGAAGGGGGAGGGGGTATGGAGGGAGAGGGAAAGGGAGGGAGAGGGAAAGGGAGGGAGAGGAAGGGAAAGGTTGATGGAGGAAGAGGAAGGGAGAGGGGGAGGGAGGGAGAGGGAGGGTGGGAGTGAGTGAGGGAGTGAGTGAGGGAGTGAGTGAGTGAGGGAGTGAGAGAGAGAGAAAGAGAAGAGAAGAGAAGAGAAGAGAAGAGAAGAGAAAGAGAAAAAGAAAGAAAAATAGAAATAGAAAGAAAGAGAGAGAAAGAAAAAGAAAGCGAGAAAGAGGAAAGAAAAAGAGAAACAGAGCGAAAGGCGA
>NC_051397.1:35285921-35290921 GCF_015228065.2 Penaeus monodon | reverse complement strand
TTGAGCAAGAGCGCTTATAACGGCCACACACATACAAAGACGTACTAATGTGTGATGCCCATGTGACGTGTAGCATACCATCAGCGTAATCCCCTCAGGGTACTCACAGGTACATACCCACAGTAATCTCACACCGGGACATGGGCTGAAAAACAGGTGTTTCCTAAATGGCGGTATTTCGAATCACATCATTTTATTCATTTTCACACTTGGGTCTGTCATTAAACTCTGTGCCTGTCCCATTTCGCGTGAATTCCGCGGATTTAATTGCCGAATTTAATTGGCGAGATGTAAGCTAGTCATTATTATTATTATTATATCGGTTATCTATTTTGTAGCATTTCTAGAACGAACACCTGTGGTCCCTTTTTTTTAATGAACTAGTTGGCAGAAATTAGCAAATGCACGCGTTCTCGCCCGTCAAGGAAGAGCGAGGATGGCAGCTGTTCTGTCCATGGATGCATAAACACCTGCGATTCGAAAAGCATGATAATATATTCCGTCAATATTTACTGCAATTAGGCATCCTAGGAGTGGAAATATTTGGAGAGGCCGCGAGGCAGTTGCTTACCTTCGTCAGGAGGAGCGGGAAGAGACTTCTTATCGCGCGGGAGAAGATGGAAACTGGAAATCTTGTGCTTCTGCTGATTTTTAACATTCTGCCCTTCGCGCCGCTACGCTTTTTATTTTCTTGGTTGTTTGCAGATAGGTAGGTGGTCATAGACGCTTATCAATTACCAAATTGGGAAACATGTGCTTTGATGTGTGTGTGTGTGTGTGTGTGTGTGTGTGTGTGTGTGTGTGTGTGTGTGTGTGTGTGTGTGTGTGTGTGTGTGTGTGTGTGTGTAATATGTATAAATATTATATATATAATATATGTATATCTATATGTATTTATGTATGTAACTATGTAAGTATGTATATTTTCATTCTCTCACTCACTCACTCACTCACTCACTCACTCACTAACTCACTCACTCACTCACTCACTCACTCACTCACTCACTCACTCACTCACTCACTCACTCACTCACTCACTCACTCACTCACTCACCCATCCCCTCCTCTCCCTCCCTTTCTCCCTTCCTCCCTCCGCCCCTCCGTCCCTCCCTCACTAGTTACGCCCACCGAGCGAGCCGGTCGGGGCGGCATGCTGCTCCTGCCTGTGGCGCCTCCTTCCATGGGTTTCCCCCGGGCGCGCACGCTCTCGCAGGGGGCTGGGGAGGGGGGGGGTGCTCATTGGGGCTTCTGCACGGGCGCTGCTCACGGGCGGATCTGCGGTGGGCGAGGGAAGGAGTGAGGTAGAGGAGGAGAGGGTGATAGGCTTATATAGAGAGGTGGGGATAGGGGGAGGGGAGGGGGAAAGGGAGAGGGAGAGGTAGAGGGATGAAGGGAGGGTGAGAGGGAGGGAGGGAGGAAGAGAGGGATGGATAGATGGATGGAGAGGGAGAGAGAGCGGGGGAGAGAGAAAGAGAGAGGGAGAGAGAAAGAGAGAGGGAGAGAGAAAGAGAGAGGGAGAGAGAAAGAGAGAGGGAGAAAGAGAGAGAGAGAGAGAGAGAGAGAGATAAAGAAAAAGTGAGAGAAGAAAGTAAGACAAAAACAGGTAGACAGACAGAAGAATAACTAAACAGATAAACAGCTAGAGGGACTATCTAGTAAACAGACAAACAATCAAACGAGAAGGCATAAAAAAACTAATTTCCTCCAAGAAACTGATACGCAGATCATAAACAGTATCTTTGGGTGGTGTTGGCCTGTCCTCCACACCTGCCTCGACAATGTTGTAACTTTCATCAAATCGTTATTTATTGTGTATTAAAGCCACCTGTGTATCGTTAAGTGGAAGAGGGACGCCGCTATTGCCGATTAGTGGTGGAGTTCCCCTCTGAAAGGTAATTCAGATGGATTCAAGGCGCAAAATCACTTCTTTTTTCGTATGTATTTTGGTTTTATGAATTGGGAGAGTATTAACGTGAAGGAAATCTTAAGCTTTTGGCAGGGGTTAAAAATCTTTTTTTTTCCTATATGATAAATATTTATTTATTTATTTTTATGAACTGTGAAAATTGGAACATGAAGGAAATCTAATGCACTTAACATGGGGCCAATTCTCGATCTAGATTGTCCAGAAAATTCACTCAGAATCCCACGCTTCCAGAGGTCCTCCATTTTCCTCGTTATCTCATCGGGAAAATGAATATCAGGACGAACCACATCTAACCAAGAACAAAGGGTGACTTGTGCTGAGGCCAAGCACCTATCGCATCGCTACATCAGAGGCAACGGCAACAGTCTACCGGTTCTGTTGATAGTGCAGAGTTCTGACCGGTTTTGACACCGTTATATACAGTAGGTCGTGTGCTGTTACCGGGAGTGCTGAGACGCAGTGTTCCGCTAGAGTGTGTCTATGTAGAGGATTATTTATTGTTGGGGTTAATTTTTTGGAGTGTTTTTTATGATCTAGTCTGTATAGAGGATTTTTTTTTTATTTTTTTTATTTTTTTATTTTTTAGGTTTTATCTTTTTTGGTGTATTTTATATTACTCGATCTGTATAGAGGGTGTTTTTTTTTTTTTATAAGGTGTTCATTTTTTGTCGTCTTTTATATTACTCGGTTTGAATAGAGAATTATTTATATGTAGATTTATCTTTATTTTCATTTCGTGTTTTTACATCATTCGCGATCTGTAGTGAAATGTCACTGGTTATTCTCCCAGCTGTTGAGAGAAGCGAAGCGATCGGCCATTTGCAGCTGTTTATGAGATATGCTTTTGCGGAAATGTCATTGCAAAATGTATATATATATATGTATATATATGTATATATATGTATATATATAATATATATATATATGTATATATATATATATATATATATATATATATATATATATATATATATATATATATATATTACAAATCGTCGCAGCAGGAAAGCGAATAAGCTGTATGCCTGTGATAATTCAGTCAACATTTGCTAAAGCCTCATACCCTATCTCAATTGTTACTAACCAGTTTATAACAAAACGGAAATGGGTCCAATAATCAATCATATTCCCCAGCTTTGTCCTTATTTAACTTGTGTTCTCTACAGGTCTTTTTTTTTTTAATGATATGACATTCTGATAGTGTCTAGTTAACACTGGAAAATCTCTCTAGAGAAAAAAGGGGAGATATTTGACGGAAAATTGAAAGCTAAACTCCCAAGACAAGTGTATAAGTGATTGTGCCGAGTGGAAGTGATAGGATCGAGACATCTTCATAGGATCGAACTCCACAAGGGACACAAGGAACGCCTCCGGATCGTCTGTTAGAGGGACTTCGAGCGTCCTAGTCTAGAGGTGAGTGTTATTCTTAGTTCTTTTATTTTTTGGTATGTACGTGTCCATTTAAATCTTTGACTTTTGGTATGATCGTGTCATGGTATTGGCTTGTATGCGTCTATTTGGACCTGTTTATTTTGGTATAAGTCTGCGCGTGTCTTTTTTTGAGTCTGTTTGGTATACTTGTGTTTATTTGGACCTGTTTCTTTGGGTTAATTCGTGTCTGTTTCGGTCTGTTTCCTTTGTTTTAGGTCGACACGTGTCTGATTGAATCTGTTTTGATATAGACCTACACATGCCTGCCTGTTTATCTTAGTGTACTCCTGTTTGACATTGATTTTTTTAGTTTATGGCAGCACGTTTTTATTTGAATATTTATATTGGTATAGGCTTATACCTGTCTCTGGATCTGTTTGTTTTGGAATAGACATACACGTACCTGTTTTATATTTCTATTGGTACAAGTCTATAAATATGGGTATGATTTGGTTTCTTTTTTATAGGCTTACTGTGGTATCTGTTTTTTTTTTTTTTCTTTTTTTCTTTTTTTTTCTTCTTCTTCGTGCCGCTTGTTTGTGTTTTTGCTTTTGACTCCCATTCATTACACAGCTGGTTCGAGGATTTAATTAATTGTGTATAATTTTCCGTCTTTTCTTTCCCTGTTCTCTTCCTATTTCGTCTTAGGGAAAAGGGAGGAAGGTGACGTCGCTTCTGATTTCGGAAAGAAAACTCTCTCTCTCATTTTCTCATTCTCCTTTCCTCCTTATCTTTCTCATTCTCACTGTCTTTCTCTTTCTCTTTCTCATTTTCATTCTCTTTCCTTTTTTTTTCTTTTCTTTTTCTCTTTCTCTCTCTCCTTCTTATCGGTCTCATTCTATTCTTCTTTCTCTGTCTCCTTTTTTATTCCTTTTCCTCCTTCTCCTTCTCCTTCTTCATCTTATCCTTTTCCATCTCTTTCTCAGTTGTCATGGGCATTTCAGCTGCAAAGTCGACAGAAGAAAGGAAATTAAGCTGCATATATTCCGTCGCATTTGGTTATTTGCAAAGTAAGATTATTATTTTTGGCTGCGTGTTAAACCTCCTCGAAAATTATTTATTTATTTATTTACATCTTTAAAGAGAGAGGGAGATGCGAGAGATAGAGATAACGACAGAAAGGGAAGGAAAGAAGAGGAGATAGAGAAACAGAAAGAGACATAGAAACGGAGAATCAGAAAGAGACAGAGAAACAGAGAAATATAAATAGAGAGAAATAGAGAAACAGAGACATAGAAACAGAACCAGAGAGAGACAGAGAAACAGAAAGAAACGGAGAATCATAAACACAGAGAGAATTTACATTTACATTCGACACATGTTTCCGAAAGTGTGAGCGACCAGTTGTGAAAGACTCAGGGTTAGACACAACGGGGCCCGAGGCTGAAAAAGAGGAAATCTTTGCTCGGGGTGCGGAGATCAACGGCTTGCTGCGTTTTGTGTTATTGTTTGGGTGTTGCTGTAAAATGAAATTGATGCCCCAGCGTTCGGGTGAGACGGTAAATGTGTGAGGGAAGTTGGAATTTGCTGACTCACGCGTGGACTCGCTCGCTCAGCCAGTTAGTTAGATAGTTAGTTGGTTAATCAGTCAGTCACTCACTCACTCAGTCAGTCACTAATTGATTAAATGACTCGCTTACTC
>NC_051397.1:35273421-35280921 GCF_015228065.2 Penaeus monodon | reverse complement strand
CATAAGATAAATGAACAGATCAGGATCATATATGAGTGTGATACAGTATTTTGTATTTATGTATGTATGTACAGTATGTGTGTACGTATACACACGCACGCACACACACACACACACACACACACACACACACACACACACACACACACACACACACACACACACACACACACACACACACACACACACACACACACACACAGATCTGTCTGTCTGTCTGTCTGTCTGTCTCTGAGTTTCTACTAGTGTCCGAGAAGGAGGATGGCAGGGAGAGAGAGAGAGAGAGAGAGAGAGAGAGAGAGAGAGAGAGAGAGAGAGAGAGAGAGAGAGAGAGAGAGAGAGATGAAGATCGAACAGAAAGGACGAGCGAAAATGCTGGAAGGAAAATAGAGCGGCGGAGGAGGGCGAGGAGTGAGGAAGATAAAGGGAAAACTTTGGAGGAAAACAGAGACTGTCAAAGAAAAACTCTGGACGGAAGGGTTGGGGATATGAAGGCTTGTGAAGACGAAGGGAATGGGAGATGATAGATGAAGGAGGGGGATAGGAGAGAGGAGAAGGGAGGGAAGAAGGAGCCGGGGAGGAAATAGAGATGGAAGAACGAAGAGAGATGATCGATGAATGAGGGGGATAGGAGAGAGGAGGATGAATGGAAGAGGAGAGAGAAGAGGAAAGAGAGATGAGATATGGAAGAGGGGAGAGAGGAGGAAGAAGGGAAGAGGAAGAGGGGAAAATAATAATAAGAGGAAAATGAAGAGAGGAGAGCGAAGAAGAGAAAGGGGATAGGAGAAGAAGAGAGAGGGAGAGGAATTTGGAGAAGAGAAAGGGGAGAGAAATTGAAAAGGGAAAAGAAGAAAAAGAATGAGAAACGAAAGGGTAGAAATAGGAAGGAAAAGAGAGAAGAGGAATGAAGAGAACGGAAGGAGGAATAAAGATGAGTGCGGGAAGGAATAACAATAAAAAAGGGTAAAGAAATGACGGGAAAAATAAAGAGAAAGAGAAAGAAAGAGAATGGCTGAAGATTTAGTGAAGAATACAGGGAATGAAATGCAGGAGAAGAACGGGGAAACAGAAGAGGGGGAAGAGAGGAAAGAAAAAATAAGAAAAGAAAACCAGCATGGAAGATATGAAAGAGAGAGGGAAAAAGAAAGAGAGAAAGAGAGAGAAAATTGAAGAAGTAACAACGAAGAGCGAACACAATGTAGGGAAACGCAAAACAGAGGAATGAATAAAAAAGCAGAAAGATAAAGGTTAGGAAAAGAAAGCCAGCGTGGAGGATATGCAAAGACCACCACCCCTCCTCTCCCCACCCCCACCCCCCCTCTCTGTCATCGCTCGGAATTCCTGGCGAGGGAGATCTGCGTTCTTAGAAATTCTTGTTAGTTCGTTTGGTTCAGAACCATGGTTAGAGCAACAAAAACTATTGATCTATGGGTTTAGGGATTTCTGCCCTCTCTCTCTCTGCTTCCTAATCTTTCTTTGCTCTCTTTGTGTCTCTGTCTCTGTCTCTGTCTCTCTCTTTTTCTCTTTCTCGTTCTTTCTTTCTTTCTTTCATTAATTAATTAATTAATTCATTCATTCATTCATTCTTTCTTTCTTTCTTTCTTTCTCTCTTTCTCTCTCTCTCTCTCTCTCTCTCTCTCTCTCTCTCTCTCTCTCTCTCTCTCTCTCTCTCTCTCTCTCTCTCTCTCCCTCCCTCCCTCCCTCCCTCCCTCCCTCCCTCCCTCCCTCCCTCCCTCCCTCCCTCTCCCTCCCTCTTCTCTCTTTCTCCCTCTCCTTCCCCTCACTTTTTCTCACTCCGTCTCTCCTTCTCTCATACGCATACATATCATTTTTCTTGCAACGCCATAGCCAGTCTAACATTATCGACAAGCTAGTTATAAAGGAATCGCATTAAAAGCGGCACTTATAAATCATGCCATTGATTGGGTGTCGTGGTAAGGAAAATGACATTGAAGAAAGATACTTTTTTTTTTTCTTTTTTTATGCCTCGGAAATTATTTCATTGGCATACTGGATCGTCTTCAAAAAAAGATGATAAAAAAAATACGGGAGGGATATAAGGAAGAAGAAATATATATCCGAGGAATGTTTCGTTTGTAAACATTGGGGGCTTTCTCTGAGTGGGTGAGGGAGAGGGAGATGGAGTGGGTGAGGAAGAGGGAGTGGGTGAAGATGAGGGAGTGGGTGAAGGAGAGGGAGTGGGTGATGGAGATGGAGTGGGAGAGGGAGAGGGAGAGGGAGAGGGAGAGGGAGAGGGAGAGGGAGAGGGAGGGAGAGAGAGAGAGAGAGAGAGAGAGAGAGAGAGAGAGAGAGAGAGAGAGAGAGAGAGAGAGAGAGAGAGAGAGAGAGAGCGAGAGAGAAAAAAAAATAGACGACAGAAGATAGAAGAGAGAAGATAGAAGATAAAAGATAGAAGATAGATGGAGAGCGAGTATGCGAATGAGTGAGTGAGCGTGAGAAAGTAAGAATGCCTAGACAGACAGAGACGGAGGAGGAGGAAGGCTAGTCGTGATGGCAGTAATGACACAGCGAGGGTACTTCTTCGCAGCCAAGTATCAGCAGTATTAATAGAGTTGTGAAAGTGATACAGGTGCATGGAAGGAGGGAGGGGGGAGGGGGGAGGAGGGAGGAGGGAGGACTAAAAGGAGGATACATAATGCCATGTAATAAAAAAGAAAAGGCAAAAGTAGAAAAAAGAAAAGACATGCTCGATATTTTGCATTAACCATCAGCCAGCACCACGAGTACACCACAGACACAGTCACAGACCCACACGGCATCACAGAGTTCTATTTTTACCACACTGGCCACATGACACACCATACCACACTATTCTATAACACACCACGATCACCACACCACACCACGATCACCACACCACGATCACCACACCACACCACAAGCCACGCTGATCTGCGCAACGCCACATCACGTCACACTGCTGCTGATATAAACACCAACAGCAAGGACAAACAACAAAGACAATAACATAAACACCCTGTCTGGCGCCGTGCATGAACACCGACACGTATTCAAAGTCGGGAGCCACAACCCCCACCCCCCTTCCCCTAACCCCCAACTCCCTAGTGCCCCCCCCCTCCCCCCTTCCTTCTCCGTCTTTTCCTCTGCCTCCTCCTCCTCCTCTTTTTCTTCCTCTCCTTCCTCTTTTCCGTTTCCTCCTCTTCCTCCTCCTCTTTCTCTGTCTCCTCCTCCTCCTCCTCCTCCTCCCCCCTCCTCCTCCTCCTCCTCCTTCCTCCTCCTCCTCTCCTCCTCCCTCCTCCTCCTCCTCCTCTTCTTCTCTCTCCTCCCTCCTCTCCCTCCTTCCCTCCTCGCTCTTCCTCTCCCTCCTCCCTTCCCTCCCTCCCTCCTTTTCATTTCCCTCCCTCTCTTCTCCCTCCCGACTCCCTCTCTCTCCCTCTCTCCCGACTCCCTCTCTCTCTCTCCTCTCCCGACTCCCTCTCCCTCCCTCCCTCCCTCCCTCCCTCTCCCCCCTCCCCCCTCCTCCTCTCTCTCTCTCTCTCTTCTCTTTCTCTCTTTCTCCCTCTTTCTCTTCTTTTTCTTTTCTTTTCCTCATCCCTCTCTCTTTTCCCCCCCCTTCCTTCCCTCCCCCTCCCCCCCCTTTCTTCCTCTCTAAAAAATCTTTCCCCTTCCCTGTCAATGTCTTTTTTTTCTTTTTTTTTTCTCTCTCTCCCTCCCCCCCCCTCCCTCCCTCTCTCTTCTCTCTTTCTCTCTCTCTCTCTCTCTCTTTTCTTCTTTTCCCTCTCATCTCTCTCTCTCTCTCTCTCTCTCTCTCTCTCTCTCTCTCTCTCTCTCTCTCTTCTCTCTCCCATAATCGCGATTTAGTGCTTCCTGGGCCGGTCGTGAGGAGAAGGGGCTGGTAATTGGACCGAATGAGGGAAGGGGAGGAGGGGAGGGGATAAAAAAGGGAAGAGGGGAGGATGGGTTGAAAGGGGTGAGGAGGGAAGGGATAAATAGGGAAGGGGATGGATAGGATAAATTGGGGGAGGAGGGGGGGACTGGAACAAGAAGGGGGAGAAAATGGTTACAAAGGGGGAGAGAGAGAGAGAGAGAGAGAGAGAGAGAGAGAGAGAGAGAGAGAGAGAGAGAGAGAGAGAGAGAGAGAAACATAAATAGGAAGAGACGCAGGCTGATAATCCCCACAAGAAGAGCAGTGGCTGACTGGCGATGCCTACGTGCCAGGGAGTAAGCAGCCATGGAGGAGTATTGTGTTGCAGACCTCGGAGGGCTGCGCGGCGGGCGTGAGAGGCCTTTCTTTGTTTTTTGTTGTGATTTGCTTTTTTTGTCCTCCTGACGGCGGCGCAGATGGGGTGTTCCTTCCTCAGCGGGACGGACACGGAATTTAGTAACTTCTGTGACGAAAGATTCAAGATGGAAATTATCTTTTTTTTCCTTTTTTTTTTTCCTCCATGCATCTCCTTATGAAAGAGCTTATGAAAACACGCGAAGATGATGCGTTGCAGTGAATATATATACCTCGACGACGCCGGGGCTTTCCGCGCGTCCTGTAACGCAATCTCGGGAGGAATGAGGGGCCAGAGGGAGGTCAGGCGGAGGGCGGGAGGGAGGGAGGGAGGGAGGGAGGAGAAACTGGGGCCCGGGATTATCCTGCGGCGGCACTGGGAAGCGGCGAGGCGTCTGATTCCCGGTAGGCGTTCGCTCACGTCACGCCGCTCGGTTGCAGGTCAGTTGCAGGTCAGTTGCAGCTGGTTGCTCTTGGGAGAAGCGACGGCGTAGCCTCAGGAACTCCTTGTTGGATTATAAGGTTACGCAGAATCGAATGCGTATATGGCTGGCCATAAACGAGGGCGTGAAGTTGTGTACAGACTCGCTTTTACGTACATAGACGTACATACACTTACGTATACTAACGCACACACGCACGCGTCCCCCCTCTCCGCCCCTTCACATGCGAGACGGACATATTTCAATCGACTTTTGCATGCTTAGAATGATTACTTTTGGAGACGGGGTACAGTGGTTATTTTGCTGAGTACATTACAGATGTCCCTGGCTGTCGGGGTAGTTCAGAGCACTAGCCTCGAAATTTGCCTTTGGTGGGATCCGTTCCCCACCCTTTGTACCTTCTCTCCCTTTCTTCTCCCTTTTACTCCCTCTGCCTTTTCCTCTCCCTCCCTATCCATCTCCTCCTTTTCCCTTTTTCCTTTCCACTTCTTCTCCTCTCTCTCTCTCTCTCTCTCTCTCTCTCTCTCTCTTCCTCTCCTCCTCCCTCTCTCTCTCTCATTCTCTCCTCTCCCCCTCCTCTCCCTCTCTTTTCCCCCTCTTTTCTCTTCCCCCTCCCCCCCTTGTATCGTGCCTTCCCCTTCCAAAGATAATGACCATCGAACTCTCCTATGTCATCTTTCCCCCCTCCCCCTCCTCCCCTCCCCCCTCGGTCACAATCTCCCCTTCACGCCCCCCCCCCCTCTCCCCACCCCATTACGCCCTCCCCCTTACCTCGTGAGTCTTTCTTCCTTTCCTTCTCCCCCCCCCCCTCCCACGCCTTTTGCTTGCGGACTGAATGACCCCAATCATTTCTTTTAGTAAGGATCAAATTCCCTTGTGGGGAGAGGAGGTCCAGGTGTCGCATAAAAAACGCATTGAAATGGACTCTCCCCCACACCCCCCCCCCACCTTTACCCCCCACCCCCACATCGTGAACACCCACAGCCCACCTGCTGCCCCCCCCCCCCTCCTCCCCTCCTCTTCCCTTTACCCAAAACCTCACACCTGGGGGAGCTTTTCATGAGTGATTGAATACCCTCTCCTCTCTCTTTCTCTATTTCGCTTTCTCCATTTCTCTCTTCTCTCTCTCTCTCTCTCTCTCTCTCTCTCTCTCTCTCTCTCTCTCTCTCTCTCTCTCTCTCTCTCTCTCCTCTCTCTCTCTCTCTCTCCTCTCTCCTCTCTCCTCTCTCTCTCTCTCCTCTCCTCTCCCTCTCCCTCCCTCCCCTTCCCCTTCCCCTTCCCTTTCCCTCTCTCTCCCTCCCTCTGTCCCTCCCTCCTTCCCTTCCTCTCCCTCCCCACTTCCTTCCCTCCCTCCCTCCCTCCCCTCCCTCGCTCGCTCACCCAACGTTATAGGAATAGGGTTTATGAACAGGATTTTCCGGTTTAACATAAACGGATTTTGTTCTTTTTTCGCGCAAGAGGAAAATCTTTGCCACAGAGAAGGGAAGGTTGGCCTTTCTGGGGTTTACGAGGATGAAAAAATATATATAAATAAAAAGTAAATAAATTCTAAGTAGGTTTTACTTACGGGGATGTGATACTCGGGTACAATAGGTTTATACCAGAGTCTGATACTTACACAACGTGAATTAGATTTATCTATTTATTTATTAATGTATTGATCTATTTTTTACATGTTTTTTTTTTTTGCCTATCACTTATTTTTATTTCCTTTTCTTTTTTATCATTATTTGCGGGAGATTTGTGCGCACGCGTTTCCAAAAGATGCTTGTCATCCTTGAAGATTCTCAGCCAAGTGTGTGACTTGTCGCTGAGACGCGTTACGGGTTTGTCGTTTTATGTCGGTTTCTTGTTCTTTACTTGTGTGTCTGGATGGTCTCTCTCTCTCTCTCTCTCTCTCTCTCTCTCTCTCTCTCTCTCTCTCTCTCTCGGTATGTGTGTCTGTCTGTATATAAGTCTGTCTGGCTCTCCCTTCCACCCTTCTTCTCACTCTCAGTATGTGTATGCACGTGTATATGCATGCGAGTGAGTGAGTGAGTGAGTGAGTGAGTGAGTGAGTGAGTGAGTGAGTGAGTGAGTGAGTGAGTGAGTGAGAGTGAGTGAGTGAGTGAGTGAGTGAGTGAGAGAGTGCGTGCGTGCGTGCGTGCGTGCGAGTGAGTGTGCAGCAGAGTAGTTGACCTCCATCGTGGCCAAGGCATAATAAATGGCCGCCACAGAGCTCGCTTCCCCCTTATTGTATTATCATGCGAGATTGGCATTGGCATCTATTCGCGTCTCTTTTCCTTTCCCTTATTCAAGCGGCTAGAATGACAAGTGTAAATTTTAAAAGGATCTTACAGAAAGGGACGGAAAGTGTGGTGGGCGAAGTTTAATTTCTTCCCATCGTATGAAGATGTTCCGTATTCAAAGCGGCTTCAATATTGCGGGTCCATTTCTTATTAGCAATTACACGGAGGGATGAATAATGAATGAAATTATGTACAAGTCTATCCTCCGGGGCTTAGACGGACATCAAACGCCATGGTCCTCTGAGCCTGACTTGTTGACTCGCTATCCATCCCGAGTCAACAAAGAGGGGCGGGTTTGTTGTCATTCGACTTCGCCTGGGGTTCGAAACCTGTTCCTCCATGGTGTTCGGAGCCGTGAACCATTGGCTTCGTTTTATGTTTTTTTTTTCTGTTTTCGTCCCTTTCTGTCTGTCTGTCTGTCTGTCTGTCTGTCTGTCTGTCTGTCTGTCTGTCTGTCTGTCTCTCTCTCTCTCTCTCTCTCTCTCTCTCTCTCTCTCTCTCTCTCTCT
>NC_051397.1:35263421-35265921 GCF_015228065.2 Penaeus monodon | reverse complement strand
ACGAGGAAAACGCGGCAGAAATTTAACTCTACGCTGAAGGTCGGGGTTGGGGAAGGGAGGGGCATCTGAGCCAAGAAGTAAGGTCGAGGGCGGAGGACCCTTAACAGTGAGAGACGTCCGATCTGGAGGCGAATAGATAGTTTTAGTGGAGAGGGAAAAAAATCGTGCGAGAGATCGGTAGAATAAATCGATATCATGGCTACAGAACGGTACAAGGAACGTTCGAGTCCAAAGTGCTGCTAATTCGAAGAGCTGCACTATGCGAGGGGATTTAAATAAGTAAACAGAAGTTGATCCCTTAGCTTAAAAAAAAGACCAATGCGACGGATCGTATGTTATGCTGAGGGTTATGATAGCTTGTCAGAGGCCAGAAGAAAGAGCGAGTGTTGCTTCTCGAGCCGAGACGAGACGAGGGAGAAGGGCGCAGCGAAGGACTCGGATCGCGAGACATGACGGAGGCCAGGCCGTTGAATCCCCGGCGGGAGGGACTTGCCGGGGAGACATAAAGAAAGGAGTCAGCGGGTAAACAAGATGGCGGTGGCGGGGCGGGGGGGAAGACGCTGACGTAGGCGAAGAAAGGAAGACAAAAGCTGCATCCAGGGGGCGCTGAAGGGCAGTGCGGGGGGCGTGAGAGGAGGGGGAGGGGGTGAGTGTCGTGATGAGGACAAGAAAGCTAGTATAAGGTGGAGGGAAGCACGAGAACGGGAGGGAAGGTTGGCGGGTTGCAGCGATGATGGCGCAACTCAAGCCACCAGACCCGTAAGGCAACTCGCTCGTGGTGGTGATGGCGGCGGCTTTTGCACCACCACCGCCGCCGTCGCCACGACTCTGCCCCGCCACACAGATCGATGTGTGTGTGTGTGAGTGAGTGAGTGAGTGAGTGAGTGAGTGAGTGTGTTGAGTGTGAGTGTGTGTGTGAGTGTGAGTGTGAGTGTGAGTGTGAGTGTGTGTGTGAGTGTGTGTGTGTGTGTGAGTGTGAGTGTGAGTGTGAGTGTGAGTGTGAGTGTGTGTGTGTGTGTGTGTGTGTGTGTGTGTGTGTGTGTGTGTGTGTGTGTGTGTGTGTGTGTACACGTACGTACGTACGTATGTGTGTATGTGCGTACGTACGTACGTAAGTATTATTATGTTCGCTTCTATATGCTGGCCAGGCTTGTATCTTCATGCAAACATCGCGTGGGCCGACAGTCGCTAAAACAAAGACTCGCCATTCGCTTCGTAACGAACTCACCTAATTAATTCCGAATGCCAACGAGAGGCCATTACCTGTGCTAGTGACAGGGCCTCGGAGAGTGCCAGTCCGATGATAAGCGTGGGTCGCGGCGCTGCATCTAGGGGCGCCCAGTGCCATGCGGAAATGCGGCTCGTGTCGTCATCGGGCTTTCGTAATGGCTAAAGTTCCGACCGGGCCTCGGTAAGGGAGGGGGTGGGGTGATGGGGGAGAGGGAGGGGTCATGGGGGCGTGATGGGAGGGTGATGGGGGAGGGAGGGGAAGGGAAGGTGATGGGTGGGGGAGGATGATGAGGGAGATAGGATGGTAATGAGGGAGACGGGAGGGTAATGGTGTTGGGGGAGAGGGGAAGATGATGGGGTATGGGAGAGAGGGAGGATGATGGGGGAGAGATGGGTGAGGGGGAGGGAGAAGGATTGAGGGAAGAAAGGGATGATGAGGGGGTAATGGGATGGCTATGGGGGGGGAGGGGAGGGGGGGAAGGGAGCTCAACATGACTACCATGCGTCAGCTGTCTGTCTTTCTCTCGCTCTCACACGCCTCTCCGCTCATTGGTCGAGTCGAATTGCGTTGCTGGATAAAGGGGAAATTGAGGAAATAATGGGGAACGAAACGAAAGAGAAGAGAAGACAGGAGCAAGGTTAACAAACAGGATATGAGAGACATAAGCTTCGTGGAATCATTACATGTCTATAGCTTTAGGTAAGGAGTATAAAGGTTTAGATCGGTGGTCAATGCAAGGCAACTGTTAACTTCTATATGGATGCAGTACTTTGTCATTCCTTCTTGCTTGTGCAAATCCTCTGTAATCTGGCATTCTAGTGCTGAATTTGCGAGCCTTTTTTTTTACCCACCAGTTACTCACTGGGATTACTTATGTAATCCCAAATATTTGTCTCTTATTTCGCTACCACCAAATACCTGTCACTTATTTCGCTATCACTAAATACCTGTCTCTTCAGGTATGAGATTTGGTATTTAGTACGAGACGATTATCAGATATCTTAGTTTCAGAATTCTTCTAGTGAATCGTTTTAGCTACAGGATTTAGCTTTCGTCGTTACGTTATAACCAAGGAGGAGTGGGTTCAAATCCTTGGTGAGAGGGTTGGAATCCCTGTGGCACAGAATCAGCCGAGCGAGTTCCTTGTCAGGTAGAAGCAGAACAGAACGAGTGGCTTCGAATCCATGTCAGAGAGTTCGAATCCTCATCAGGCAGAATCGAACGCGCGAATTTGAATGCATGTTAGGGGAAGACATTTACACCTGTATA
>NC_051397.1:35250921-35258421 GCF_015228065.2 Penaeus monodon | reverse complement strand
TTATTCAACATTATCGATTTGGTGAACACGTGACATTTCCCTTTTTTTTTTAAATACACATTCATCCCCAACTGCTATTTAAAAAAATAACCCATTTCCAAAATATTCGGAATAAAACAGTAGTGAAAACCAACACCGAAATACGTCCTAATTCCAAAACGAAGTGGATCCTCTGCCCTGGTAACAGTGCCCGAGGTGTTCACTGGGCCATGCGACTTGGTAATAATGAAAGAAGCGCCACAGGTGGAAAAGCTTCATAGTTCCCTTGGCCTTTAAACTTGCCTGTGTATGGAAGGGAGGCACAAGAGCCAGAAGAGGCGTTGCTGTGGAGCTGTGACAAGCCTCCATGTGTTTGGATGTGCTGGATCCTGAGAGATTTCTGTCTGTCTGCCTGTCATTATATGTCTGTATAACGTACATAAATATACATATATTTGTGTGTGTATATATACATATGCATATATATATATATATATATATATATATATATATATATATATACATACTTATATATAACATATATATATATAACAATATTCATTATATATACATAATACATACATATCATACATACTTCATTACATACACATCATACATACATGCATACATACATACATACATACATACATACATACATACATACATACATACATACATACATACATACATAGATGCATACATACATACATACATGCATACATACACACATGTGTGTGTGTGTGTGTGTGTGTGTGTGTGTGTGTGTGTGTGTGTGTGTGTGTGTGTGTGTGTGTGTGTGTGTGTGTGTGTCTGCCTGCCTGTCTGTCTGTCTCTATCTGACTGTTTCTTGTCTGTGTATGGTTCTGTCTCTGCCTCTTTCTTTCTTCTTTTGTCTTTCTGTTTCTCTCTCTCTCTCTCTCTCTCCTCTCTCTCTCTCATCCTCTCTCTTCTCTCTCTCTCTGTCTTCCTCTCTTCTCGTTCTCTCTCTCTCTCTCTCCTCTCTGTCTCTGCTCTGCCCTCTCTCTCTCTCCTCTCCCTCTCCTCTCCCTCCCTCCCTCTCACTCACTCCCACTCCCACTCCCACTCCCACTCCCTCCCACTCCCCTCCCCTCCCCTCTCCTCTCCCTCTCCCTCTCTCCCTCTCCTCTCCTCTCTCTCTCTCTCTCTCCCTCTCTCTTCTCCTCTCTCTCCCTCTCTCTCTCTCTCTCCTCTCCCCCTCTCCCTCTCCTTTCTCTCCTCTCCCTCTCCTCTCCCCCTCCTCCTCCTCTCCCTCTCCCTCTCCCTCTCCCTCTTCCCTCTCCCATTCCCTCTCCCTCTCCATCTCCCTCTGTCTGTCTGTCTGTCTGTCTATCTGCCTCTGTCTGTCTGCCTCTGTCTGTCTGTCTCTGTCTGTCTATCTCTGTATGTGTCTCTGTCTCTGTCTCTCTGCTCTGCTCTCTCTCTCTCTCTCTCTCTCTCTCTCTCTCTCTCTCTCTCTCTCTCTCTCTCTCTCTCTCTCTATTTCTCGTTTTCTTTTCCCTCTCCTTTGTTCAATGTTATTTATTTATCTATATATATACTTATCAAGCTTTCTCGCAAACTCAGTCCTTGTGTAAAGAACGCATTCATTCGCATCTATAGAGCAGAAGGTCAGACGTGTTAATGGTGACCTTTTAGTGAAACATTCATGGCACAAACAAACCTTACTCATTCACACTCACGCTCACACACACACACACACACGCACTCACACACGCACTCACACGCACACTCACACACGCACACGCACACGCACACGCACACGCACACGCACACGCACACGACACACCACACGCACCACGCACACGCACACCACACAACACACCAACACACACACCCCCACACACACACACACACACACACACACACACACACACACACACACACACACACACTCACACTCACACTCACACTCAATATGTGTGTGTGTCTGTCTATCTGTGTCTGTGTCTGTATGTGAGTGTGTCTGTCTGTGTTTGTGTCTGTGTCTGTCTGTGTGTCTGTCTGTCTGTGTGTCTGTCTGTCTCTGTCTCATTACCAAGTAGGCTTGTAGATCTTTGGATACTTCGTCGTTTATCTGTTTTTATTTATTTATTTATTTATTTGTTTGTTTGTTTATTTGTTTATTTTATATAGTATATAGTTACTGGGCACATGTCCCGGTTGACTGATCACCTCAGCTATTTAGTTACTGTTATTATTATTGTTATTATTATTAGGTAGTAGTTATTACTATTATTAGTTACTGGTATTTTGTTGTTGTTGTTGTTGTTGTTGTTGTTATTATTATAATTATTAGTTATTTCTATCACTAACAGTTATTGTTATTATTATTACTGAAATTATTATTAGTTATTATTATTAGCTACTTCATATTGTTATAATCATTAGTTATTGATCTTTATTAGACATTGGTTACATGTCATGGCTGATTGATTTCACTGAAATGCCAGGTAGTGCCATGAAGTCTCGAAACCTACATGAAACACCTAAGGGCGGTTGCTTAATTAGACCCACGGAGAATCAATGCCCATAAACCGTTTTCGTTTCTGCTTGCAAGAACCGTTTTAATCTCGTTGTTTTCTGTTTTCTGTTTCTGTTTGTGATTTCTCTGTGTCCGGAGTACGATGGGGTTTTCTACAACGGCCACACCTGTGATAATGACCTTGCGTTGAAACACCTGTTTAACACACACACTCTAAAGGTCAGTAGGTTGGATAGAAGATACTCACAGGTATTGTTTCAGTGAGTCAGTTCTGATAATTAGTCGAAAGCTGTGTGTGTCTGGGGGGTTGCTTGTAGATTTATCGGTAGATGTAGATAAACATAGGGTGAAAGAAATGGTAGAAAAACTCATCCTTCTTTGCAAAGATGTGCCCGCTATTTTTATTGTTTATTGAGATTTATTGCGTGTATTATTCCAGATATACAAGGCAGTGTAACCACGGAAAAGTCGGGGCACCACCACTAGTCTATAAATTCAGGTTCATTCGCAATACAGTCGTTTTTCGTGCATTTGTCTGTAATATAGGCTGGCATTCCACATACATTGTCTCACGAATACTGTAATGCCATAACCAGTACGCAATAACTTCGCAAGTGGCTCTACGTGTTCAACCCAGTAATAGTAAATGTAGACAGACGGTTTTACTCTCTGCGCCATAAGTAACAAGTGTCCACCGCATGGCCGAGAGCTCATTGAGAATGGTGGGCACCGGTCTTAGGCTTGCGTCATCGTGGGGAAAACCCCTGGGTTCAGGAGAAGGAAAAGCTCATGCACGGTGACTGTACTGTACATATGATACTACCACAAGTGACAAATGTTGCGTTAATTAAGTCTCGCTTACGATTATCAATGAAATAATGACGGGGCGAGAGAGAGGAAGAGAGAGAGAGGGGGACCATATGGTTCAAAAGTGAAGCGAGATGGCTCACACTTGAAACAGTATGATTACAGGATAACCCAGCGACCCCCTTGTCTGTCGTATGAGTTGAGAAAGCATGGGTTTGTAACCGTGAGTCAGGAGCGGCGGTGGGATGAGTGCCAGCGGTCGTGCAGGCAGGGTGCCGGTGCCTCAAGTAAGCAAGGGGATCATCGTGTGGAATTGGTTGATCACATAAATTGCTTTCTGAGCGGGGTGGCATGTCCGCCGTCATGCCCCTTGTTTAAGTTGTGTAAGTTGGTTGCATCACGGAACGCGAGAGGGACAGTAGCATGAGGAGACTTAGTGGATGAGGATGAATAACCAGAACTCTAAAGAGAGTATAAAACTGGTTTCATGAGTCAGGTCAGGCAACCGAGAGAGAGCAACAGACCAATCCTGAATCAGTGGCGGCGATTTGCAAGGCCGGACCGCCATCGGGAAAGTTGGCCTCGTGATATATTCATGGCGACATCTATTTGTGTCCTTGACTTTTTATCTGATGTTTTATTTCACGTAGAACGAGTTGCCATATGTGCTGTATGTTCGTTTTCTGTCTGTCTGTCTGTCTCTCTCTCTCTCTCTCTCTCTCTCTCTCTCTCTCTCTCTCTCTCTCCTCTCTCTCTCTCTCTCTCTCTCTCTCTCTCTCTCTCTCTCTCTCTCTCTCTCTCTCCTCTCTCTCTCTTCCTCTTCTCTCTCTCTCCTCTCGCTCCTCACACACACACACACACACACACACACACACACACACACACACACACACACACACACACACACACACACACACACACACACACACACACACTCACACACACACTGGACAAAACGAGTATGTTGTAATCTGAAATTCCCCCTCTTTTTGCCATGGCTTGCAGAAGGAAAGTAATCCCTTGAGACAAAAAGTAAAAATAATGCCGTTATATTTATACAACAAACCCCAACATTTTTTTAACAACCATCTTATCTTATTTTTTTTCTTCCCTTTCTCAGTATTGACCAGCATGGAGGACCTACGAGCCTAGGGGTAGGACAAGGACCAAGATACCCACTCTCCTGTCAACATGGGGCCCACGCGGAGAGTGGGGGTGATAACGGCACTGGCACTGGCATGTTGGGGCTCGCGGCAGTCAGTCACGCAGAGGAAGCAGAATACCAGTGTTTTAGCTTTGGGAGAGCCACCTACCCTGCAAGTATGTGGATGGATGTGGATTGATTTCCTGTTTTTTTTTTAAATAATAATAATTAAATGAATAAATAAATGAGCTTGTGTTTGGCTTTCATCGTAGGTAATGGTTTTTAAAAGTATCATGTTCACTGTACTGTTTTTTGGCTTTGTAGATGGGATTATTGTTTTTTTTTGTGTGTGATTAATTTCTTTACTGCAAAATATTAATATGGCAAACTGTTATTAACGCGATTTGATTGACGGGTTACAATGACGGACTCAACGTGTGACTGTGACGAGAGAAATGTTGGCGCAGTTACTATGCTTGTTATTTTCCCTTGATTTAATGGTCGTGAATTATGAATATTCATATTTTGCAGTCCAGCGAGCGACAATTAATGTTATCATTTCTCCATTTGGGACAAATTAGAATTTTTTTTTCCCCCTTAACTTTTTCTCTCCCCGGCCTTTCTTTTTCCTTTTTCCTTTTTCTTATCCCCTTTCCTTTTTCCTTTTCTCTTTTTTCCTTTCTCTTTCTCTTTCTCTTTCCTCTCTTTCCCCTTTCATCCCTCTTTCCTTTTGTCTCTCTTTCTCCCCTCTCTCTCCCCTCTTTCTTTTTCCTCTTTCCCCTTTCGTTTTCTTTTTCTCTCTCTCTCCTCTTTTTCCCCTCTCTCTTTCTTCCTCTCTCTCTCTTTTCTCCCTTTTTCTCTCTCTCTTTTCTCCTCTCTCTCCCCTCCTCCCCTCTTTTTCTCTCTCCCCTCTCTTCTTCTCTCCTCTTTTCCTCCCCCTTCTCTCTCTCTCTCTCCCTCTTTTCCTCCTCCCCCTCTCTCTTCTCTCCTCCCCTTTCCCCCCTCTCCTCTCCTCTTTTCCTCTCTCTCTCTCTTCTCCCCCCTCTCCCCTCTCTCCCCTTTTTCCTCTTTTTTCTACCTCCCTCTCTCTCCTTCTACCCCCCCTCTCTCCTCTCTTCTCCCTCTCCCCTCTCTCTCTCTCTCCTCTCCTCTTTTTCTCCTTCTCGCCCTTCTTTTCCTCTCTCTTCTCTCTTTTCCCCTCTCTCTTCTCTCTCTCTCTCTCTCTCTCTCTCTCTCTCTCTCTCTCTTCCTGTCTCTCTCTCTTCCTGTCTCTCTCTCTCTGTCTCTCTGTCTCTCTCTCTGTCTCTCTCTCTGTCTCTGTCTCTCTCTGTCTCTGCTCGTCTCTGTCTCTGTCTCTGTCCCTCTCTGTCTCTCTCTCTCTCTCTCCTCTCTCTCTCTCTCTCGCTCTCTCTCTCCCTCTCCTCTCCTCTCTCTCTCTCTCTCTCCTCTCTCTCTCTCTCTCTCTTCTCTCTCTCTCTCTCTCTCTCTCTCTCTCCTCTCTCCTATCTCTCTCTCTCTCTCTCTCTCTCTCTCCTACTCTCTCTCTCTCTCTCTCTCTCTCTCTCTCTCTCTCTCTCTCTCTCTCTCTCTCTCCTCCCTCCCTACCTCCCCTCCCTCCCTCCCTCCCTCCCTCCATCACTATCTCTCTCTCTCTCTCCTTTTCTCCTTCTCTTCTCTCCCTCTCTCCCCCACTCCCTAATTCCCTCTCTTCCTCTCTCCCTCACTATCTCACTCCCTCTTTCCCTCACTTCTTTTCTCTATCTGTCCCTCTCTCTTTTACATAATCACACAGAGAATGACTGTACACTCTGAGAATGACATATAGACAGCAAAAGGCGAGATCTAGTGAATTCTCCTGTGATTCAGTTTTGAAAGGAGATATATACAGAGAATTATATATAAAAAAAAAAAATAGATTTATTAAAATGTGAACATTTAAAAATCCGCTTTCCATAATTCCAAGTATGTAACTTCTTGTGGGAAACAGAATTAAATTTTTATTGCAAGGGATTTAAAGAAAGAAAGGACAATATACAGTAATTCCTTTACTAATTAACAAAATACAATGCCTTACAGTTAGTAACGTAAGCTTAAAAAAAAAAAGAAAAAAAAAAAATCTTACATAGTTTTACATGGACAAAGAGAGAATACACAAATCCTTGAGACACTTGTAGAATTAACCCATTTCTTTTTTTTTTTTTGGTTAATTTATCTCAATAACACATCTTCAGGGTTACAACTGGAATGGATGCTTGGAATGGATGTCAGGGTATCTGCTTCATGCTTTATTAATCACTGAATTGCTGGAAAAGGGAAATGAGATGAGGTGGTTATGGGCAGTTTCGGGATTTCTGGGAAGGTCCCATATAACACACATATTGTAGTGACTTATTACAGAGTTGCTCGTCATTATTTTTGATATTCATGAGAGACCATTGCATACAGTATTAAGGTCCAAACTTTTTTTTTTTAGGAAATATATATATATATATATATATATATATATATATATATATATATATATATATATATATATATATATATATATATATATATATATATATATGAAAATTTTATATTAAGGTTATATGCCAGCATACAATATCCACAATAAGGAATAGATCTTATGCCTGTGTAACTCCGAGTGTCGGTAAATGTTAACTGATTTTTATACAAATGCTTTTCATATCGTAAGATGTCTTAAGTATAGAATTGTTATATGTTTTGGGAAGTACGTTATACTAGAATTAATGATAATGTCTTTTTGTTGTTAATGTATGCTTTTCATAGTAATGCTTACTTATTATGCCTGTCATTGAAGTTGGATTAAAAGTGTTTGAAATCATTATTAAACGTGTGGTTATAGAATGAAATTCTTGCTGAGAGAATGAGTGTCATCACACTTGCTGAACTTTGATGATGTTACTGAAAAAAACTTGATTTATTTCTTTTCATCAGTTGTTTGTTTTTTATTCTTTGTCATTCAGAGAAAATGACGCTTAACATTTTTAAAAATCTTGTGTTAGTTAGTGTCTATTAAGTTCGTTTAAATAACATTATCTTTAGA
>NC_051397.1:35233421-35240921 GCF_015228065.2 Penaeus monodon | reverse complement strand
TGTGTGGATATTCTTTGGTATAATTATACTTTTCACTTGGTCATAATGTTTATGTGTCAGTTCACTATATCATGTGCAAATTATCAGTCCTGAAATATTATATATATATAAATTTGATCATCTTTTTTCTATTGTTTTTCAACAGATTTAGGGGACTGATTGAGATCCCTTGATATAAAAAGTGTTAAGTTTTGAGGTATATGTGAGAATTGATGGTGAGGATTAAACATGATTCGGATTTTGGATACCTTTTATACATGTTGAAACCAGGAACTTTTTAGGGATGTAAATAATTGTAAACATCATAAAGTCTTATGCCTGTTTTTGCATACTTTATGGAGAAAAGAATGAGATTTATGTGGTGGACTTTCATTGCTAGAGTTTTCATTGGAAAAGGAGTCATTCTTGTTACCAATACACTGATGGATCATCACTGCGGTAAGGATTTAGCATTTGCATTTTGTTCTTAAGAAAGTCCTGTATGGAATATCTTTTAGATATCCTTTTTCAGTTTTTCTTGATTTCCTTTGGGGATTTATCAGTTAATTATCTTTTTTAACTCATTTTAAAAGATTTATCAAATTGATAATTAAGAAAAGTCTTTTTGCATGAGCTTTACCAAGTTACCAGCCATTATATTTTGATGGGAATCTCTTTAGTAGTTGTATCTTTCCTCAGTAACATCTAGTTTGGATTGACAAAGACAAAACAGTTAGAATGCATTGTTATCAAGCTGGGTGAAACGCTCATATGTCTTTGTGAAATTGCACTAACGTTAGATGACATCGAATCATGTCATAAGCCTGATGGCCAGGGTAACACCTTGGGAAAATGGCCATAAGAGTAATGGTAGCCCAGGTGTGGGCTATAGTGCCAGCCTCACCAAACTTAAAATTCTCCTGCAATGAATAGGTTAAAGGGTGTACTACCTCACAATCTGATATGGGCCATACTAGGTCATTATAATAATTTATTTTTACTAAAAAAGATAACTGTATTGTATTTCAAAAATTGACAGAGTGCACCTTTAGAGGTTTAATTTCCTTGAAATTCAACATCCTTGGTAATGCAAAGAAAGTTTTGTCTTTGGTCAACTCTGAGAAGTTTGTTCATATTTCCATGAATAACATAAAACTGGAAGTATTTTGGAATATCTTGCAACCTTTTTACAGTCATCAGGTGTTGATATTGGACAAGGAAGCATGTGTTTCTTTGAAGGTGGGTAGTGAACATGTTTTTGGAATGGAAAAAGCCTCTCATGGTACATATTCACTAAACTAAATCCTTTTTGTTGAAGGATTTGGCATTATGCATGAGAAGCGTTTTTCCTTTGACTTGCCAAGTTACTAAAATTAAGATGGGAAAGTTGGTTGGTTGAAGGCTGAGGTGTAGTGGTGCATGTATCCATAATTATGTAATATTGGTTCAATGACCAATTGAAAATTTCCTGAAAAAATCACCAAAATTATTATTTCAAAATATGATGTAGTGCCTCAAATTTTATGCTATTAAATGTAATGAGCTCTCTTTGTTCACAGACAATCAGCTTACTATTTAAGTGCAATAAATCATTTTACCTGATTGATCTCTCCTGTGGCTCTTATGTTGTAGGGAATGAGCATCCTTGCAATAAAATTCAATTATAAGATATCAGCATTGTGCAGATTACATGTATTATGCTTATGGCTCCGTATAAGTATGACACCTTATTAGAAATTCAGCCTATGTATTTTTATTTATCAGTAATATTGTCAGCACATGTTTTGCTACAAGAATAAAATCATATTTCTTAAGAGAGGCACACATTTGATTTATAACTTTTGTATAACTGAAAAATACTTGCAACTCGTTTATTAAATGGTGAAAGGATTTTTAAATGATGCACTGGTTACTAAACAATAACATATTTGTTTCTGGTATGTGGTGAGAGAGAGCATCTAATTCTACTTTTTTCAATAACCCCAGGGCCTTGATAGTAGAGAGCAGAGAGTATCTTTGTAATTCATAATAGAATTATTACTGATTGCTGAGCTTAATAAGTCAGTCCCATCAAATATAGCAAGAGTAGAAATGTGTCACTAGGAACTTAAAAGCAGACAAATTAACCTCAGTGACAGACCATACAATTTATCCCATCTTTCTTTCAGTAGCTTATTTAAGATAAACTTCTAAGTAGAATACATAGGTAGGTGTATAGAGATCTAGTGGTTAGTAAAGAGAGGCACACTGTGCGTGCATGCGTGCGTGCGTGCACGTGTGTCAGTGCATGTGTATATATACAGATATAGACATACACAAATGTATATTCAGACATGACACACACACACACACCACACACACACACACACACCACACACACACACCACACACACACCACATCACACAGAGATCATCACACACACACCACACACACACACACACACACACACACACACACATGCACACACGCATGCACTTTAAGCTGCCATTTGAAGTAGGAGGATTTATTTAAAATTTCTCTTATTATTAGTTCACCAAAATTGCATATAGGTATTTTTGTTCATAAATTAGAAAATTTTATTTTGTATCTGTTATTAATGTATTTAAGGTAATAGGTTACTATTGTAACCTTTTATTATTTTTTCCTTGTATTTCATCATTAACTTAACTATGTAAATGGAGATTCTGTAAAAAGAGAAATTTAGCAGCCTTTAATAAAGTAAATATAGTCTTTATATATAAGTCATATTGATCAAGTAATATAAACATGGGCCTGCATTATTTTCGTTCTTTTATTTAAACAGTAGCTTCAGAAAATATCAAAGGATTCACTAAATGCAAGTTAAATGAGCAGAACAGGTGCGTCCTGACAGCCTTCACGAAACCAGCTTATGATGCAATGCAGTGGTATAATTTCACATTGACCTCCAATAATAAACTCGGGGAAAATTTTCAGCAATTTTTCATCAATCAGTACGCTTCAGGTTTGTTAGTGTGTAGTTGCATTGTAATGGTTAAGTAACCACAGGATCAGATCAGCACAAGCTTATATATATATATATATTTATATATATATATATATAAAATATATATATATATATATATATATATATATATATATATATATATATATATATATATATATATATGTATATATGTATGTTAAATTTTTTATATGATGTGCAACAATGCACACCCACCCACCTACATACACACTCTACTTACATTCTCACTTGCCCAAATACCCATATGCCCAAATGCCCACATGTCCAAATGCACACACTCACAGACACACTCACAGACACACATGCACGTACTAATACATTCTCACATGCCCAAACGCCCTCATGCACACACTCACACACACACTCACGCATGCATTCATGCAGGCACTCATGCATGCACTCACGCACACACACTTGTTTTTCATTTCAATGTTTTATCTTTTTTCAAAATATCAGTTAACATTGTAAAATCTGAGCAGCCTGATCTATTTTGAACTTGTGGATACTTAATCATTGATAGACCTAAGTCATGCCAAGCATTGGCAGTAGTAATCATTTGCTTTGATTACAAAGGTAGGTAATGAAAATTATTGTTGTCAAAGAATCTGCAAAGGATTCCTGAAGCCCACCAGTGATTCTCATTCAGAGCAACAGTAAGCATTATTTTATATTGAACTGCCCTCGTGTTTATCTTCTTCGGGTGGTTTGTCCCATAAGGAAAACACTTGATAACTATTGTTTGTAGGTAAACATTCCTGAACCAACCAACAAACAAACAAACATTAAGAGTATAGGGTACATGCACTCTACACCTTCATCAATACATATATGTCAAGAAATAAATAAAAACTCACGTGTAAAAATGAATGCACATACTCACAAGACATACACACTCACCCACATCTGTATTCCATTGCGTTCAAGTGATCCTCGCCATCAATTCTCCATGGATAATGTACTGCCAATAATTGAGTTTGGTAATCTTTTCTCCTACAGTCATTGCCCAAAGAATCAGACTGGCAAGAATTGGTGCTTTTGGGAGAATTCAGATTTTTCTCAAAGGGATGAATGGATCCTCACATTCACAGCACACAATGCTTTAAAATCAGGTGTTCAGTTTAAGCACAATATCAGTGTTTATGAGACTGGTAAGTCTTTGGGGGTACGGTTTTCTTTTTTTTTCTCTCTCTTTTTTTTTTTTTTTGTCTTTTTCTGTTTTTAATTGTGATTATTTGGTTCTGTCTCATCTAAGTTGGTCTTTAATGTACATTTTATTTTTTAGATTGGTGTATTTTTGTTTTGTTTTGTTGAGACAATGTTATATTTAAAATGAGATGATAATGACATTAAATTTGAATAAGAGGTCTGATGTTGCTGCCCTTGTAGCAAGCAGCAGTGAGATATATTTAATGATATAGGCTTTTTATGAGGAAATTCGTTATGAAATTATAGATGTACTTAACAAAAGATCAGTTTGAAAGAGAAATTTCTCCTCAATATACAAGTCATTTACCTTATATTTAAACAATTTCAATTATTGATTACCTAATGCGTATGTTTATTATACCCTGCATCCATACATCTTAATCACAATATGTAAATTATACTTCTAGTGATTCCAAAACCAGCTGAGGACCTGACTGCTCATGTGGAAGGTCCCCACAGTGTAAAATTAAGCTGGAAATTACCGTACCCCATAGACACATTCCCAGGAAAAATCATACAGGAGGTTTCCTACAGAGAACGGCCAGAAAACAGCCCTCTTGAAGAGCTTGAGTGGCTTGTGGTATGTAGTGCCCAGTGATGCTTACTTCTGTCTGATAAATGTCTATTTCTATATTAAATGTTTAAGAAGAGAACTAATAGGATACATTTCTGAAGTAGCTGGAAATATTAGATAAAGGTTTCATAAACTTATCAAACATAGCATTTTATAGGAGTTTTAGCAAATTTTAAAACTGGGATGTATAACATGTCAAAAATTTCACGCTCACTATTTGAATATTAAAATGATAACTAACAATTTTTCTTTCTCTCTTTCTCTTTCTCTTTCTCTTTCTCTTCTCTTTCTCTTTCTCTTTCCTTTTCTCTTTCTCTTCTCTTCTCTTTCTTCTCTTCTCTGCCTCTTTCTCTTTCTCTTTCTCTCTCTTTCTCTTTCTCTTTCTCTTTCTCTCTCTCTCTCTTCTCTTTCTCTCTCTTTCTCTTCTCTCTCTCCTCTCTCTCTCTCTCTCTCTCTCTCTCTCTCTCTCAGAAACTGTGGTTACTCAGTTAGTAAGTACAGGGTTACAACTGAATTCATATACATATGTATGCATGTATCACCTTTTTATCTTTTAATATTTATTCTTTTTGGGACTTCAGTTGGTTTCTAAATGAAAACATATATTCTTTCAGGTTAGTGACGAGTTGATTTTGCCACCTCTTTTTAGAAAGCTGACTTATAACAAAACTGTAGATAATTTATATGCATATATGCAATATGACTTCCGCGTAAGGCTTCACACTGGAACTGGGAAAGTACGTGAGCATATGTGGTCCGATGCTGCTGTTACCACACAGGAAACTGACCCAAAATGTAAGTATGCTGTAAACTAATATTTAGGTTTTTGTTTATCATGGATCTTGATAGAAGTAGTTTGAATCAAATTGAAAATGAAACCACAATAGCAAGACGTTTATACCCCCAACCTCATTCTCTTCCATAGTGCCTACAGCAAAGGTTCGAACAGACATTGGTACTTTTGAAATAGAGCAGAACGTCAATTCCCGAGATATATATGTGAATTGGCAGAAGATAGATTTTGTTTTCAAGAATGGACCTGATTTTCATTATGAAGTTAATGTATTTGATGCCGATAGTGGAAGGTGAGTTTCTGTTTTTATTTGTTTATACAGTATTGAGTTTAACTTAGTAAATGATGTAAAAGTATTGAATCAGTGTGGAGTAATATTCGTTTTTGAAGAAAAACTCACTTTGTTCTTTCCTTTCAGACAAATTAATAAAACTGTAGGAGAAGTTGAAGTGCATGATGATTATGCAAAGTTCATCAACATGGAAAACAATATGAAGTTCAGGTAAGCATTACTTATTGTATTGCAGACCTCCATACATCTTTCTTTGTCTCTCTTCTGCAATTCTTAAGACCTCTCACATGAAAAGGTACTGTGGTGCTAATATATATTCATACAGTACATACTGATATTATTAATTTCTTTCAGGTTTGAGATCACACCAGTGAACAGAGTAGGTCCGGGTGGTGACGAGACAAAGGCAACAGTTATTGTGCCTGAGAAGAGTAAGGTTCTTACATTTCCAAGTCGTTTCCAAGTCATTGTCTACAAGGATGGAAATAGTACCATCTATGGGATCAAGTGGAACATCACAGAAGAGAAAAATGAAAGCCAAAAAATTGAGTCTGTGTCTATTTACTGGTGCAAGAGGAGACAGTATGAAGAGAGATGTCTGGTGTGTATTTTTTAATTTCTTTATTTGCTTCCCTTATCAGTCTCTGTAGTGACAGTGAAATGCATCAGCGTTTGGTATCATATTGTGAAGCTTTATTTGCCAATCTCTGATTTTGGTTTACAACAATGACTACAATAACATCAACAAAAATGAAATCAAAATAAAAGCATTAGACACAAATTAGATTTATTGATATATTATTGTAATACTTTACATCTGTCAACAGGACAACTTATATATTCATAGAAAAATGTATTATACACAAACTAGATTTATTGATACATAGTTAATCTATTTTATTATATCCTTCAACAGGATAAACTTGATTGGGTCAGTGTAAACCCAAGACTAACAATGAAGAATATCACAGATTTAGAGAAAGAAACCATGTACATTTTTGGTATATCAGCCAACTCCAATAAATCCTCCAGCGGCATAAAATGGATTACCTGTATTGCTAGCCATGGCAATAAGCTACCTCCAATTGATTCGTTTGGTATAACTGAAGTGTAAGTTTGAGGAGTTTCCATGTGTTTATAGATTTAGAGTGTTTTATATAGGTTTAGATACGATTGAAGATATGACATTGTGTGTATCTAATTATGGTGTAGGTATGAACCCTAATTTCTGCCATCATACTGTATATACAAAAACAAACATTTTTTTTAAGGAAAGGAGATACAGAATCTGTATTGCTGTAGCTAAATAATTATGCTTTTATTACAGGTCTTCAACGGAAGCAGAACTAGAATGGAATCTTGGTTGTAAAGATAGATCAGCAGATCCTACTGGTTTTAATATTTCATACTGCATTACTCCAAGAAATGAGACTGATTGCCGGAAAGATTCTGGTAAGTTTTGAACTTGTGTTATCACAAGGTATGTATGTATGTATGAATTTGTTATTTTTATACTATTACAGTAGGAAATTTACCTCATCTTTATCATTAGAGTGCTTTACTGTTGATGTGATGACAATATTGTAGATGTGCAGGTATATTTCAGTGAATTACTGGTATTTATCATGTAGGAAGGGTTAAGATCATTAAT
>NC_051397.1:35220921-35228421 GCF_015228065.2 Penaeus monodon | reverse complement strand
ATTTAGGAGAAATGAGTTCTTCTAGTCCTCATGAAAGAAGTGTGCAGCCACAGGTAACACGTACCAAAAGAAGTACTAATAGTTCATCAGTGATTTTAAAACTCCTCTCACAGAATTCTAAAAATATATCAATGCCAGAACAAAATAAAAGTGACATTAACATTCAAGTTGGAGAAGGTGCAAGTCAGAGAGTGCAGACAATAGATGTAGTTGGTGTGGAAAGTGAAGCAGTGGCTGCAGATAAAAATTCTAGGGGACACCCATATCGCGAAGAGTCTGTGATTCATCAGCTGGGAATTATGGGTAATTTCAATGGTAATCTTGGCAAAGTTAGACCAAAAAATATTGGGCAGAAAGAATTTCCAAGTGATTCATTGCCAAGCAATGAAATATCTTTGACTGATGTAGTAGATGGCCAGGAAGTTTCCTCTTTAGATGAAGATAAATTAAGTTCATTAGTTGATAACAAGTTAGATGGAATGAATGGTAGTCAAAGTAAAACTAAAAAAGAAACTCCAAATAGCTTCCAGGAAGATTGTCTCTTAGATGAACTTTCAAAATCAGAAGCAGTTAAGATTCGCTTGAAGGTTTTAGATAATCAGCATTATGAATTTAATATTCAAGGGCCAGGGGATCTCTTTGATATATTGGAAAAAATCTACTATTACTCAGGCATAGATGATGTGAAGAGTTTGGATTTAGAAAACGACTTTGCTAAGGCAAAAGAGAGCCAAAATAGAAGAAAACATAGTGAGGACAAACTTCATCCAGGGTATCTCTTAATACCTAATGAAAGATCAGTGTCAGCACATGGGAATGAGGGAAATGTTTATGAGGCAGCTAGTAGTAACCTAAATTATGCAAGAATTCAAAATTTAAACCAAAATATTCATAATGTAGGTACTGTATCAGATCTTGAGAAAGAACCAAGCACAGATGGTAAATCACAAAATGTACCTGCTACAGAATTTTCTGATGGAATTGGTGTTAGCAGCCAGCTTGATTTGCCTCACTATATTAGGAGAAGTATTGCATCTGCAAGCCCTGCAGCAGTTGTCAATATACCAGATTTTCAAACTATTGATAGCACAACTGAGTTGTCACTTGATCAGGGTGTAGAAGCATTTCAGATAGATAAAATAGCAGAAGATGAGATGAAATCACAAGAAAATTATGAAGTAGTTAATTTGACTGAATCAGGTTTACAACTTGAAAACACTACATGGAATCCAGTTAGTAGAAGGGAAACAGGGAGTTAGAATCAAACTGGTGCAGTATTTGTTTGAAGACAGAGCATATCAGGTGGAGCCAGTAACTCTAGTTTGACCGTCTGAGGGACTTGTATTGGGAAATAGTAGAAGGAGCAACAGTTGACTGTGTTGGAGAGTAGGGCATTTAATGTGAAGATGACATCACAGTTAAAGAATTGGAGAGAAGTGATACTTAATTTTTTTTTTTTTTTTTTTTTTCATGTGACCTTGAAACAGATTAATTTTTTTTAACATACCTAATAAACTCAGTTGCATTTAGATATGCAGAAGTTTCAGATCAGAAATGAAAGTATTGTACTGTAATCAGGGGTGATATTTTTTTGAGAGAATACATTATATAGAAATATAGCTTAGTGGTGACATATTTGTAGTTTTGAATTAAGCTAGGTAGTTTGTGTTATCACTATCAGTTTTCATTTTAATACATTATTTTGATATTAATTTTTTTTTATTTTTTTTAAGTTTTATGTTGTAGGGTGTCAAGCTCTGTAGGATATAGAAATTAGGTATGAAATAGAGCAAATATGAAACAGGATTTAACATTATTTTCAGTGTATACATTTTTCTGATTAGTCTGCAAGGGAACAACAACATTCAAAGAAAATGTCAAAGTAATTATGAATGTCATTATTCTTATTAGTACTAACCCTATAGTAGTTTTTAGAAGCCTTACATTCCTTAGTTGCTTAATTGTGTTAAATTTACTGTACTGATTTCTGCAAGTGAAACAGACCTGCTCTATCTCTGTTTTTTTATTCTTTTATTTTGCCATGATTATAAAGTTGAGGGAATTGCAGTGCAGTGACATATAAACTTTTACGTGTGTAAATGCCTATTTGGCGAGGAAGAAGACTTTCCCACACAGTTTTCCATAGTTGTTGGACAATGTTGGTGTTGCCAAATCAGAAGAAACATTTATTGAGGAAAAGTAGCTTCATGTGAAAATGTGTGTGGTTTTATTCCGGGCTACCAGAGAAAGATATCAATTTTGATTTGAAATATGAATTCGTTCTTGATGGTGGATTTACCAGCGCCGCATTCGGTCTTCAGTCTGGCAGTGTGATTTTTTCCATTGAAATTGGCCAGAAGAGGTGGTATTTTATGGAACTTGTGAGAATGACACTTTGTTGATGGATTTTTATTGTGGCACAAAGCTACTGGGACAAACGTTGTCGTATATACATCGTATTCTGTGCAGTATCTCCCCTTGAGAATTTTTTTTTTTTTTGGTGTGTGTGTGTTCTTGTGTATTTTTAGAGCATAGCATGAAAATGTATGTTGGGAAAAGCCATACCATTATAATTCAGAGGCAGCAGGATTGAAACAAACATTATTAAAAGGTTTACAGGAAAGGAGTATGTAATAGGTATTAGATAGAGCTTGTAAGCGTCTTTAGTCAAACATGATTCTTAAATATTCATGCCTTCTTGACCGAAAAAAAAGATTGTTAATTGCTTATGCTATACCTGCTACATCTTCTTTATTGACTAATATCTTATTTGTTTACTAATCGTAATTTTAGATATTTATATATGGATGTTGTATCTACATGTATCTCTGTCAGTCCTTATATATAATCATTAGTAAGTTAATATATAAAGAAAATTATATGAAACAGTTAGTCAAAAAGCCCTTATATTAAAATACATAGTGTCAAGCAAAATTATCTTTATTATTTCTAGATGAATGCTCATAAAGTAAGACATTACATGTGGGTATCTAGCATGTAAAAAAGATTAAATCATTAATAGGAGAAACTATATTATACCAGTGAATGATTACATGAATTCAGAACTCAAATTAAAAAGAAATATCATTCTGTAATCATGTAGAGATCTTCTTTAATAGTTTTGAACATGATAACATTTGTTTTTACCATAAATTGATCGAGATTTAAAATCATTTTGGCATTATCCATATATATAGATAACCAGCAAATGAAGATTAAAAGAAAATGAATCAAATTTGATCAGCCCTTCATCCAGTGCATATTACTATAAAATATCACCAAACTATGCTGAAACTAGCTGAACACATCCTCCTGTTACATTCTTTACATGTGAAATGAGAGAAGGGAATGTCAAGCAAGGTCAGTGAAGATCAGTTGCCTTAGGGATGCCTAAGGTCAAGGCTCAGGGGATGTTTGAGAAGCACACAGGGTCTGTCACTGGTGCTGAGCGGCAAGGTCGGTGAAGGAGAAGAAAAGATTCTCTGGGTATGTTTATCGAGTCAGTTTATTTAGTCAGCTTCTGTAAGTTGATCTCAGTACGGAGACAATGGTTGAAAATTGTTGGTTTTCATACATTCACAAACTGAACTTAATACTTAACCAGAATTAGACAGAAACGAACCAGTCAGTTGTCTGATATTACATCTTTTAGATTATTTACAAAGGCAAGCTTAATATTCTATATTTACACATTAAAATGGGAAAGATAAAAAAAACAAAAAAACAAAGGATTTGTTATCACTTGGACTTGTAAGTTTATGAAAAAAAAAAAAAAAAAAATTGAGGATTTGAGATAGAAGGCTTTCAGAAGTACATGGAAAAAGGATATAAAACCATAAGACTTGAGTAATAAAGTTCATATTTGAGTAATAAAGTTTATATATCACATTAAAAAAAATAGATATAAATTTTCATTCTCCCTCACCATCCCTCTCTCTCTCTCTCTCTCTCTCTCTCTCTCTCTCTCTCTCTCTCTCTCTCTCTCCCTCTCTCCCTCTCCTCTCCTCTCCTCCCCCCTCCTCCTCCCTCCCTCCTCCCTCCTCCCTCCCTCCCTCCTCCCTCCCTCCCTCCCTCCCTCCTCCTCATCCTCACTCACTCTCTCTTCTCTCTCTCTCTCTTCTCTCTCCCCTCTCTCTCTCTCCTCTTTCCCTCTCTCTCTCTCTCTCTCTCTCTCTCTCCTCCCTCCCTCCCTCCCTCCCTCTCCGCCTCTCTCTCTGTCTCTCTCCGTCTCTTTCTCTCTCCGCCTCTCTCTTTCTCTCTCTCTCTCTCTACTCTCACTCTCTCACACTCTCACACTCTCACACTCTCACTCTCTCACATCACCTCACTCTCTCTCTCTCTCTCTCTCCTCTCTCTCTCTCTCTCTCTCTCTCTCTCTCTCTCTCTCTCTCTCTCTCTCTCTCTCTCTCTCTCTCTCTCTCCTCTCTCTCTCTCTCTCTCCTCTCCTCTCTCCCTCCCTCCCTCCCTCCCTCTCCTCCCTCCCTCCTCTTCCTCTTCCTCTTCCTCTCCCTCCCACCCTCCATCTGTCCCCTCCCCTCCCCTCCCCTCCCCTTCCCCTTCCCTTCCCTTCCCTTCCCTGCCCTTCCCCTGCCCCTCCCCTACCCCTCCCCTCCCCTCCCCTTCACTTCCTCTTCCCTTCCCTCCCTCCCCTCTCTCTCTCTCTACCTCTCTTCCTCCCTCCCATACTCGCTTTCTCCTCCCTTCCTCCCTCGCTCTCTTCCCCCCTCCCTTGCGCTCTTATCCTCTATTCCTCCTCCTTTCCTCTCTCTCTCTCTCCTCCTCTCTCTCTCTCTCTCTCTCCTCCCCTCTCTCTCTCTCTCTCTCTCTCTCTCTCTCTCTCTCTCTCTCTCTCTCTCTCTCTCTCCCTCTCTCCCTCCCTCCCTCTCTCCCCTCCTCCTCCTCCCTCCCCTTCCTCCTCCCTCCCTTCTCTCTCTCTCTCTCTCTCTCTCTCTCTCTCTCTCTCTCTCTCCCTCCTCCCTCTTCCCTCTCCCTCTCCCTCTCCCTCTCCCTCTCCCTCTCCCTCTCCCTCCCCCCCCCCCCCGTCGTCAGATGAAAAGTGGCAAGTAAGATGCGTAGATTTTTGCAACGAACAGCTGAACGAAATAACGCGTACATTTTCATTACTGTTAGGAAATAAAATGCACCTTTATAAACATATCCACAGTTTAGTTTTATGGACAGACAGTTCTTGTGTCGTTTTTCTCTTTTTTTCTTTTTTTGCGATTTTTCGCCACGTTCTATATGCCGTACAGTATGCACTCAGGCACTTCGAAATGGATATATATTTGTATATTTGTTCTCCTTTACACCCGATGCGAAGTGGATATTCCATCGGAGAAGCGACATTCGCTCTAAGATGAAATGTCAGCGTAGGCTAGCGGAACTTCGTAACTTGAGGGGTCGGTTGCCACGGTATTCCGGGAAACGGCAACCGGACAGGCGTAATAAGGCGACGAGGCGATGTCTGGTTGGCAATTTGTGGTGGCGAGGGAGGACGGATTCCGTCTGGTCTTGTTGCTGTGGTAGTTGTTGGTATGGTGTGTGCCGAGTCTGCGCTGTTGCTTAGGGGGGGTTGGGGGGCGTCGCTTATATGGTGTTCGTCCGTCAGGAACTCCGTCAGTGTGAGGGTTCCTTTGCTTGTGTTCAATATCAGTCTATCCCGTGATATTCACTGTACGTGGAGCTCTCCTTGTAAAAAATATATATATGTTTCCTTGCAGATTTTTTTTTTTCACAGAAGCGCACCACTGTACAAAAAGCAAATTCCACACACAAGGATAAATTATCTTCCAGAAAAAAAAACATCTATATAAATGCACAAAACAAACGCTATACTAGTCGCTATCCGCGTGCGACCGCCCATCCGCACGACCCGCCGGGAGGTCCGTCAGCCGCTGCAGTCAGACGCTCACTGACGACGCGTCCTCTCCTCGCCGCCTCGCCATCTGACCTCTGCGCGTTCGTGTGTGTGTGTGCGCCCCTCCGTCCTTGGCAAGACTCCTCTCCGTTCGTTCACTGTCTTTCCTGGGGCAAAGTGGCGTGTAATACGGATATCGGGGTCACTTAGATAAAACAAACAAACTAAAGAAGGAGTTTTGAAGGCAGGGGGTAAGGGTGGGTTGAGGGACGTGGCTTCTGGTCTTTGCTGTGGGGGTCCTTGTCGTGGGAAAGATGGTTGGAGGTTTCCCGTTTCTCCGTCCCTGACACATTCGCTCTTTCTCTCGTTCTCTTTCTCTTTCTATCACATTCTCGTTCTCTCATTCTCTGTCTGTCTTTGTTTTGCTTACTTTTTCCCCTTCTTGGTCTGTCTCACCTTCCCTCTCCTTTCTTGTGCTCTCCCCTTTCGTCCTCCTCTCTGGGCTTCCTTCACCTTTCTTCTCCCTCTCTTGCTCTCTCTCTCTCTTCTTCCTCCGTTTCTCCTCTCGTTCTCTCTCATTTTCACTCTCTCCCTTTCCCTTTCTTTTCATCTCCCACCCATGCTCCATTTTCTTTTCCCTTTCCCTCTCCCTTTCCATCTCCCTTTTTTTCTGCTCCTCTCCTCTCCCTTTTCTTTATCTTCTCCTTCTCATTCATCCTTTTTCTGATCCTTTCCTCGTCTTTCCTTCTTCTTCGCCTTACTTTGTGTCTACGTCTCCTTCTCCCTCCCCCCTCCCCTCCCCCTCCCCCTTCCCCCTCCCCCTTTCCATCCCCTCCCCCCTTCCTCCCCCCCCCCCTCTCTCTCTCTCTCTCTCTCTCTCTCTCTCTCTCTCCTCTCCTCTCTCCTCTCCCTCTCCCTCTTTCCTCCTCTCCCTCTCCCTCTCCATTTCCCTCTCCTCTCCTCTCCCTCTCCCTCTCCCTCTCCCTCTCCCTCTCCCTCTCCTCTCCCAACACCAGTATGAGATGCCATTCGACCCAGTCTCCAGTGGGCTGCCTAACCCACGAGGAAAAGCTCACACAAATAACTTTCACGAAATAATGTGAGATATGTAATTCTCGAATGGGGTGGGGGTGGGAGGGGGAGAAGGGGGAAAGGGAGGGGGTGGGGGGGAGATCAAGGGAGCCGTCGGAAAGATCCCATTTGGCTTTCTGCGAAGAACTGCTGCTCCGTAAAATGAGTTTTGGGAAATGATAGGCGTAATGAAGACGATTATTTGGTCGCTGTGAAAGAGAGGGTCGACCAAGGGAATGTATGAGGCGAGGTCGATGCCTGATACATGCATAGTATACTTGCACTTACACACACACATGTACATCCATACTTACACTAACACACGCACATGTACATTCATACTTACACTAACACACGCACATGTACATTCATACTTACACTAACACTCGCACATGTACATTCATACTTACAAACACACGCACGTGTACATACATACTTACACTTTCACGCGCACTTAAACATGCATACCTACACATACACACGCACATGTACATGCATATCTACACGCACACACACACAAATATATATATATATATATATATATATATATATATATATATATATATATGTAT
>NC_051397.1:35188421-35218421 GCF_015228065.2 Penaeus monodon | reverse complement strand
GCCTAAGAACCGCCAATCTCAGGTACTGTTTTGAGGTGAGGCGTGATCGCGAGCTCCAGTGCTCACGGCCGTATTTTGATTTTTTCTCATTTTTACCCCGCGAGTTGAACGGTAGGGAAACGACATCTTAAATCTAAATGTTAAGAGGATTGAGTGTAGATTTTTTCCTCCCAAGCGAAAAAGAATCGTTTTTTTTTTTTTTTTTTTTTTTTTTTATCTACCCTCTCGCCCTCCAGATTTCTCACTCAAAAAAAGAATCCCGGTTTCTTAGTAAGGTTTTGAATACAGAAAATGGGAGATGATAGAGTTACGGAGTTTGGCAGCGAAAGTTGACATCGGCTTCGAAAATGTAGAAAAAGGGGGGGGGGAATTATTATCGCTGATATTTCATCTAACTCTCTCAAGTGTCTGCTTTTCCCGGGAATTTCGTCTAAACTTACCTCGGTTGCGGTTGGGAACAGCAAAGCGTCTCTCAAGAAGGCGCGACAGATTTGATTTTACCAAGACAGACGCTCACGAAGTTGATTTGATTTGTAGGTGATTGTGAGTGCGTTTGTGCTGAAGTTTGTTCTCAAGTTTCACTAGATTTTAGTTCTCGTTATCATCTCTTTCTCTCCCCCCTCCCCCCCCTCTCTCTCTCTCTCCCCTCCTTCTTCTCTTCTACTGTTCGGGGAAATCACTGGTACATCCGGTTAGGTTACACTCTGCCCTCGAGTATCTTTCTCTCTCTCTTTCTCTTTCTTTCTCGCTCTCCCTCCCTCTCTTTCTCGCTCTCCCTCCCTCTCTCTCTCTCTCACTCTCTCTCTCTCTCTCTCTCTCTCTCTCTCTCTCTCTCTCTCTCTCCTCCTCCTCCTCCTCCTCCTCCTCTCCTCCTCTCTCCTCCTCTCTCCTCCTCTCCTCCCCTCCTCCCCCTCTCCCTCTCTCCTCCTCCTCCATTTCATAATCTCCCCTCGTTTCTAAGTTCGTACTACCTCCACCATACTCACTCCTCCTAACTCCACACTACCACCAGAGAAAGAGAGAGAGGAGAGAGAGAGGGAGAGAAGAGGAGAGAGAGAGAGAGAGAGAGAGAGAGAGAGAGAGAGAGAGGAAAGAGTAGAGAGAAAGAGAAAGAGAGAGAGGTAAAAGAGACAGATTTCTGAGGCCCTTTTACTTGCGAGAAGAACGGACCACAAGAGAGAGCAGATGAGAGATGTGCAAACGAGAATAATTCTTGGAAGTGTCTTGTTTACAGCCCTCTTCTGGCGGGAACACGACCTCCCCGTGTATTCTGTGACCTCCGCTTGAGCGCTGTGCATTCAGAGATGGAATTCTGTCTGTCTGTCTGTCTCTCGATGGTTCACTCTTTATCGGTCTCTGTCTTTCTCTCTCTCTTCTCTATCTGTCTCTCTGTCCTTCTTGCTTGCTTGCTCGCTTTCTGTCTCTGTCTCTGTCTCTGTCTCTGTCTCTGTCTCTGTCTGTCTTGTCTCTCCTTTCCTCTCTCTCGTCTCTGTCTCTTCTCTCTCTCTCTTCTCTCTCTCTCTCTCTCTCTCTCTCTCTCTCTCTCTCTCTCTCTCTCTCTATCTGCTGTTCTTGTCTGTCTGTTCTGTATCTGTCTCTGTCTCTGTCTCTGTCTCTGTCTCTGTCTCTGTCTCTGTCTCTGTCTCTGTTCTGTCCGTCTGCTGATCTCTGTCTGTCTCGTCTCTCTCTCTCGTCTCTCTCTCTCTCTCTCGCTCTCTCTCTCTCTCTCCTCTCTTCTCTCTTCTTCTCTCTCTTTATATGATACTATATAATATAAAATTATATATATATAATATATATATATATATATATAATATATATGTATATATATATTCATTTTTAATCTAAATCTGTCGACGCCTGGCTGATCGCTGAGTTCGGTTGAATTAAACAAAAAAGGGCGTTGGGCGAGCCGAAGAATCTCCCCCCCCCCCTATTGCCTTTGTGTGGGAGGAAGGAGAATGAAGAAAGATAAGAAAGAGGAAGGGTAAGGATAGATAAAAGGACGGGTTGTCGGAAGGGCGTGTAACGCGGGCGAGGAGAGGAAATACGAAAAAAAGGGCGTAAGAAAACGAGAAGGAAAGGAGGAGTTGGGATTGGGAGGGAGGGAAGGAGGAAGAAAGAAAGAGGGAGAAAGAGAAGGAAAACGAGAAAAGAGAGAAAAAAAAGAAGAAAGAGAGAAAGAAAGAACGAACCCGTTGCGGCCGACTTTTTGAAACTTCGAAATTGGCGGCAAATCATCAGGCGAGGAGAGTCGTCGCCGCTGCCCCTCCGTGGTCGTGTCTTTAGGGCCCCTTGCGCGCTTAACGTAATGGAGGACGTTCCTGGAAGACCTGCAGGGGCACGGCTACTACCGCTCACGCCAGGCTTCCTTCCCTACGACGAGTCTGGGGTCTGTCCGCGCCGCCGCCGCATGTTCATGTTAAGCCCGGGTGGAAGGTCGCCATTTTTGGGCTTGAAAAAAGTGCATATTATTATTATTATTATTATTTTAAAATTCTGTTTCTGTTTTATTTTATCTGCATTTATTTATTCATATATTTATCTATTATTGTGGTTTTTGGTCTTTGTTCTGCACTGCGTTATGGTGTGGTTTGTTCAAGTAGCTGTGCGTTAATATATGAGAAAAAAAAAGTTCCCTGGTTTTCTCTTGGTAACATGCGAGGCAGGTTTTAGCATCCATGGAATTTATGTTGCTATAATATATATATGTGTGTGTGTGTGTGTGTGTGTTTTTCTGGATGAGGGAAAGGATACCTAGTAACTGCAGTCGCTCTTTGTTTTTTTCTTTCCATTGGTATTTGCCTATCTCTGTCTATAAAGAAAGAAAGAAAAAAGGAAAAAAAAGGTGTTTAATTGAATATGTGTATACATTCTCTCTCTCTCTCTCTCTCTCTCTCTCTCTCTCTCTCTCTCTCTCTCTCTCTCTCTCTCTCTCTCTCTCTCTCTCTCTCTCTCTCTCTCTCTCTCTCTCTCTCTCTCTCTCTCTCTCTCTCTCTCTCTCTCTCTCTCTCTTTCTCTCGCATTGGCGCGCTTACCCGCATACATTATGCATGAGTATTATATAAAATGTATGTGTGCAGCGGGGATATCATGTACGCATGTGTGTAAAGACAAGCCAGCATATCCTCGCTGTTTCTCTCCGTAACCTTCCCCCTTACTCTTTTATTTACGTTTCTTTGTCATCTTCTTCGAAAACCTATAGAGTTCCTCCTTCCTCCCTCTCTTTCCCTCGCCCTCTAACCTCCTTCTCTCCCTCCCTTTCCCCTCCTTCGCCCCCTCATTTTTCCCCCTTTCCCCTCCCCTCACTCTCTCTCTGTCAGATATGATTTCGTCAGCAATAAGAATGCGCAGCTGATATTTTTGCCCACTTCTTCTGGCGTGTGGAATGGGGCACGTAGTGGGCACGGCGTCGCGAGTGGCGGCGGCGGCGAGGGCGCTGGATATCTTCTGGGAATCAGGACTTGTAGAGGTTGTTATTTTGTTATTCAGGCGGAGTGGGGGCGTCGCTAGATTAATAGGGGGTGCGAATCTCCCTCTATCTGTTTTTCTCCCTTTTTCTCTCTCTCTCTCTCTCTCTCTCTCTCTCTCTCTCTCTCTCTCTCTCTCTCCCTCTCCCTCCCTCTCTCCTTTCACGTTCTCTTTTCTCCTATCCTTTCCATTTCCCTCTCCCTCTCCCTCTCCTTCATCATTCCTATACCCATTCATTCACTTTCTTGTCCGTCTTTCTCTTATTTATTTACACGTCGTAATACGTTTTTATCGTGATGGAGTTTCATTAAATGCCAGTAATATTGAGAAATAGCTACCGTAATGTCGGATAAATCGTCAAATCGGTTATAACGACCGCGGAGAGCAAACATAACAGCTTTTCCTGAAAGTCAACCCCGCCCCTTTATTCCCATATTTTAACCCTTGGTACTCACCGTCCGCCATTACTCAAGGCCAGCGAGGAATGTAGACTGTGCGGTGATTAATTGCAGTCGCAAGGCGGGGCGGGAAAGATATGGTCTATTACCGTCACCAGGAGGTGCCGCGGGCGATTCTGTGAAATCAGCGGGAGTGGAGAGAGGGGGAGGGGGAGGAAAGGGGGAGGGAGCGGGGAGGGAAGGGGATGGGGAATGGAATGGAAGAGAAGGGATGGGGGATGGGAGGGAAAGGGGGAGGAGAGGGTACAGGAAGAGAAGGGATGGGAGGGAATCGAGAAGGGAGGGAAAAGAGGACGGAAGAAAGTATTAATGACTACCACTCCAGTCTGTACGCCGCGAGGGCCTTCCGACTCCATCCGGGCACTCGACGCCACAGGAAAGTTTGAGTAGGGGCCACGAGCGCAGCTTATTTCGACCCTTCCTTCGCCGCTCCCTCCGCATGATAAGTTCCGAGAACCAGTCAGCTGAGAAGGTTAAGTATGAATTAAATGAAAATAAGATTAGCGACATGGGCTGCCCTTTCAAGATGGCGGCGGGCGGTTCACGGAAAGAGGATTATGGCGGCCGGTGCGGAGTCTGCTTGAGCGAGGACGAGGCGAAGAAGTCGGCGTTCGTCCCTTCCTCCCGAGTCTGTTTACCGCGCCTGCTGGCTACGCACTCATCAATTATCACAGTTCGTTCGCTTAATAAATTTTAGTCGGCGGGGCGCAGCGACGGCTCGTATAATAGAGAGGACGTTGCCCCTCGTCATCGCATCCCCTACCCCCCACCTTCTCCTCTAATGTTGTTAAACGTCGAGGAAAAGGAAAGGTTATGTTATAATGTACGGGTTAATGGTATTTTTAGGAGGCCACGTGTGTGGTATTTAGTTACGCCGCCGTCATTCTCACCTCAGGATTATTCCGAGAAGGTGGCAACAGTATTACCAAGAGCGGGTCTTTTGTCGGGATCTCCAGGACGTCGAAGATTTTATTTCCTTCTGGTTTTTCTTCGGGATCGAATGGAAGGCTGAAGTTTACTGAAAACAATGCTGATGTGTTGACCTGCAGGTGCAAGGCTGTGGGGTACGTCAGCAATAACTGATAAGCTGAAGGTCTACACTGACATTGGCAACCCTTTGGGGACCTGGGCGTCACATTGTTCCGTTGGTCCAACAATGCCCCGCGCTTGGCAGACATTAGCATTTGATACTCTGATACGGTGCAGCCTCCGCTTGCACTTTTTATTCATTGTGCTTTATTTAGCCCTCATCAGGCAACATTTAAGATTTCCGAGAACCTATTCCCCTTGTGATCTTACCACGAACGGCGCCCCATCTACGGGCGAGCCGAAAGACGACTGGCAAACGGGGTCTAACCGAGCAGCAGTCCGCCATTGTGGCCGTCGACTGTGTGCGTCCCGTAATCCCTTTGTTGCCTTATCTTGTTTCCTGCCTCGACAATGACCGTATTTTCAGGGAATTTAGTCGCCGTCCATGTGCACAGATCCAGGAATATGACGCCCTTTTTGCTTTTACTTGATATTTTCCGCCTCTTCGGCCTCCATTGTTGTAACACAGGTTCTTTGTTTAGATCTTTGGGCAAGAGGCATTCGCTCCTCCTGAAAGTGGGAACGAGGATGGAGACCTCCCATTGGGCTCATAGTCCTGCAGGTCTTCCATACCTCTCCTTTGGCTCTTGGTCACGCGAAGATCTGCCTGTCTCTCTTCCCATGGCTTTTCAGTCTTACCTAGGCCTTCGATGATTTTCTTAGGATGCTTTTCTTAGGTTCTTCATCTTGCGTAGACCTCCCCCGATGCCTCTTCCTTGATTCTTAGATTTAATCGGCTCTTCTATCTCTCTCTCTCTCTGTTATATCTGCGCAGACCATCCATCCTCTTCTTCCTTTGGTTCTTACTCTTGCATGCCTCTCCTGTTTATCTATGCACACACACACACACACACACACACACACACACACACACACACACACACACACACACACACACACACACACACACACACACACACACACACACACACACACACACACACACACACATACACACACATACACACACATACACACACATACACACACTGCATTGGATTTACGACGCAGAAATCCGGGAAAATAGTGCAATCTATACTAGAACTTCCGGTGTAAATATGAGAAGATAACTGGCTTAAAATTTCATGCGTGTCGACTTTTTTTTTTGGTGTGGTGCTGCTTTTCACTGAAAGGGAATTCTTTGTTTACTGAAGAGAAACCTGTAAGATGTCATTAATGGTATTTCATACAAGAAAAAACAAATATTTGGACATGTATTCCCATATGTAACGTCTGCGTACAAATGGCCCTTCATAGAATCTTTTCGGTGATTGGCTGTTGGAATACAAAGGGGCGGGGCTTTCATTGTTAGCGTCTGGTAATTGGCTATTCGTGGAACCCTTCAATGTGATTGGTCATAATGGGTAGTAAGGCGGAACATTTGACTGATTTCGTAGAACGAAGGCAGGATAAAAGAATTTAACGAGTTTGATCTTCAGGCATGGATTTTTTTTTTATTTTTTTTTTTTACATTTCAGATGTGTTATTTGATAGGAAAAAAAGAAAGAGCAAGATATCAGCAAAGGAGAAAATTAGGAGGAATGAGATTTAGGAGCATAAAAAGACAAATCCTCATATTTTTTTCATGGGATTCTCTGAGACGAGCTTACGAGGAGTTAAGTAGCAAAGAAAATTTAGTCATGCAATGCTTGAACGACGCTGTTATGAAATACTGCATATGATATCACTCATAGGTTGCCTTCTGAAATTTCACTCTTCGTTCATTCGCGGTCATGCTCCTTACTCAGGGCTGTGGTATGCAATACATTTTGTTCACTGTACATGTGTGTTCTGCAGAAGGGCGAGAGAGCAGTGCCGACCCTTCCTGCACTACGGGCTCATTAATCTCCTCGCCGACGTGTACTCATAGCCGGTTATAATGGATGGCATAGTGCACATCATCCGCGACTGATAACATCATCCAAAGTTTGTGTCTTCCTTTTAGCCGCGGAATTCAAACTCTTGAAACTTTTTTTTTTCCCCTCGTTTTTTCTTCCCCTTCTTTTTTCTCTCTTTTTTTTCACCATCCATCTAAATTTCGCTATGTTCTTTCTCATTACCACGCCTGTCCGCCGTTCTGCGAAATATGACGACCGCGCCGATTCCTCAAGGGGCGGAGGGCGGTACGGGGTCCCTGCCTCCGCCTCCGTGTTGGTCTTCGTCAGGCGGTGTTTATTTTGACGTGGAGGGTGTGTGAAGGCAGGAAGGGGTTGGACGAATCCCGTGTTCTTTGGGAAGGTTTTTCTTTGTGTGTGTGTGTGTGTGTGTGTGTGTGTGTGTGTGTGTGTGTGTGTGTGTGTGTGTGTGTGTGTGTGTGTGTGTGTGTGTGTGTGTGTGTGTGTGGATGTGTGCGTTTCTTTTGAAAGAACGGAGGTAGGGATGGGGATTAAGAAAGGGTTTTTATTCTTGTGAAGGATTTTTTTTATACCCGAGAAGGCTTTTGAGTATTATTTACCAACCATTTTATTTTGAGGTGTGATATTTTCCAAATGAAATGATTTAGGACTTCTCAGCCGACTACAACTTCAAATCATTCTCGGCACTTAATCACCGAGTCCATTTCTCACACTTGATTTAACAAAGGAACGTCAACATGCGACGTTCGTTGTTCAAGGGTTTGTTCAAAAGGGAGAGAGAATGTTACGAAGAAAGGAGCCAAGGCCGAATGACTTAGCCTTAATTCCTTCGCCACGACATGCTGGTCCTTACCGGAAACTTTCCAAAATGGCGGACGCGGAGAGTGTTGGGCTGCGCTTCGAAAGAGTTTTTGTTTGTGTGGGTTTGTGCGTATGTATGTGTTTCATATACATGGGTACTTGTAGTAATTATGTATGCTACATATATATACTTGTAGATACAATTTTCTGTCTGTGAAACGGACAGTTATCTTCGGAGCTTTAGTACACATCGTTGCGTGATGTGGCATTGCAAAGTGTATTTTTTGAGGCATTAAGCCCCTCGCCCTGGAGGCTGCGGAGGGAGGCAGGGGCGGCGGTGTCGGCGAGAGGGAGTTGCCGCAGGTGTTCGCTTTCCATGAAGGATGACGGCGTGAAGCGGCGCTGATAAAGCCGTCAGGGCGACATCATGGACACGGACAAAAGAAACCTCAGGTGCTGTTCGTGTCCAAAGCCTCCGCTTCCCGCTTTGTTCTTGGGCTGTGGGCGGCAGCGGGCATCCTGTCTAAATCGTATTTCTCGGAGCCTCTGCCTCCCACCGCGGAGGAGATGGAGGCCGTTTTGTTTGTTGAATCCCCGGGCCATCCGGCTCCCCGGCGCGCACCGCGAGCTGCCTTTGTTTCGAACTGCTTCTTTCGTCGCATTTTCCTCCGCCGCGGCCGTTGAGATCACCGGTCGGCGTCGCCATCTGGGAGGCTCCTCGTGGAGGGCTCGAGCTCCTGGCCGGCCTGACGTGACGAGCGTTTGTGGCTTTAGTTCCGAGAGAGGGGCTGAGGGCCTGAGGTTTCCCCTTTCGCTCCGGGGCGGTTCCGCGAATGGGTTCTTTGAACGGCGCTCCTGAGGGGAATATTAGCGGGGTTTCCTCTCGCCGGATGGAGTCACAAGGACTTCATTCAGAGGCTGGGCATTCAGTCGGCCTTTATCAGGATTGCGTTCGTATCTGTAGCAAAGAGGGTTTCATTTTGCCCTTGTTGTCACATGGAATTGTAAGTTATAGGTAGTAGGTTTTCACGCATTTGGTCCCAGGGAGAACGTATGTGGCATTAATGTTTCCAAGAAGACGGGTATCACTTGCCGCATTAATCACACCATCCTTATATAGCAGTGCGTTTTTGATTAACCACGCGTTTTCTTTTTTTCTAAACAAAGGAAGGTGGTAACCAGTTCTTCTTTTCTTCTCCTCAGGCACCATGCAGTGGTGGCTGATCCTCATCATCGCCGTTGTGTGTATCATCGCCACCGTCTTCCTCGTCGCCATCGGCTCCTTTGGACAAAAGTAAGTGTGAACGAAAAACGAGTTCCTCCCTAACCGCCACATGTGGTGAATGGGCTTGAGGGCCACGTGTCCAGCATAGGGGCGGTCCGGAACATCTGGCTCGAGCAGTGGGCCCCTTCAGACCCCGTCGCCAGAGAGATATATATATGTCAACAGAACATGATGCGGTCAAGGCGTTTCCGAGAAGCGCGCGGCGGAATTAAAAAGAGTTTCTCACGAGATCCTTGTAGATGTTTTGGTTGATGATAATGGTTCATCCTGGGATCATTGCCAGGTACTTCAGGATCGCGTGGAGGAAGCGAACCACACGCAATCACACGAAGCTCGTTATGCACTTAAGGACAGTGACAGTCGGCTTCATCAAGTTATTGGATGATGTCAAATCTTGGTTCCTAGACTTGTTATTTTAATAAGACGTGTGTAGGGTTTAAGAATGAGAGGAATGAAGAAAACACACACGAGTAAAGGGGAAGATGAATAGAGAAGATTGCCGGCGGCAACTAGTCATACTTGTTTGAATGTATGAGTTTGCTCTGGCAGAAGAAAATGTTTATCTTAAGAATGGTTACAAGGAATGGCATGTATAATGTACCCTTGCGTGTATATGTTTCTATTGCTGTGACAAAATCTTCATGGCTTTTTGAAAATGAATTTGACATATTTATGTACATATATAAATATTGTTTTTCTCTCTTTTATTCAACAGGAAAGTGAAATTGTTCTTGTTTGAGTGGAACCGTGAGCTGGATCTACCTACGGGTCTCGTAAGTTTAGCTCCGTTTTCGTTAAGGACTGAATTTTTTTTTCCTTTGTATCACAAGATGTTCAATGACATTGCGTGTTGGGGAAATATCGCTCTTTGTTATGTGATTAATCATCCATCACTACACTATACCATAAAATACCACATCACATCACATCACACCGTACCACACCACCACACATTACATCACGCCACTTCGCCATCACCAAACCACACCATACCACACATTACATCAAATCACACCATAACCACACCACACAATCACAAAACACACCACATCACCATCACACTATACCACCACCATATCACACCACACTACGCCCCCCACCCCCACCCCCACCCCACCCCCCCTCCCTCATCATCCAGTCCATCATCCCAAACACTCATAAAAACATCATTAGCCTCCCACCTCCAACAGCCCCATTTCACCCGGACCCTTGTAACGACCCTTATTCCTTGCCCCTTCCACGCCCATGCCACGCCCTTAAAAAACTCATTTGACGCCCATTCCACGCCCATTCCTCACCCGTGCCACGCCCATTACGCCCATGCCACGCCCATTCCAGACTCATTTGATGCCTATTCCACAACCATTCCACACCCATTCCACACCCTTTCCACAGCCTTTCCAAGCCGCCCATCTCACGCCCACTCGGCCTTTCCAGGGACCCAGCCTGCCCGCCCACGATAACCTCCACTCCAACTACAAGATCGTGCAGAACCAGGTCATCGACGACTGGGGCGGAGCTGACACCAGGATCCCGGTGAAGACAGCCACGCCCTTCTCGAACCCCGAGGAACAGGAGGTGGGTGGGGTGAGAGTGGGGTGGGTGAGGGATGATTAGGTCAATGGGGGGTAGTGGTGGTTTATGTGTGTATATGTAGACTGGTAATAGATAGATAGAGAGAGAGCGAGAGAGATATGGATAGATAGATGGATAAATAGATAAAGGAGATAGATGAAAGATAAATAGAAGAAAGGTGAATAGATAAAAGGTAAATAGATAAAAGATAAATAGATAAGTAGAGGTAGATAGTAGTTAAATAGATGGATAGAGGTCCTGGACAAGGACAGAGTGTCCATCAGGAGAATGCCTCAGCAGCTCTTCGCAGCAGAGCAATGGATTACATTGAAAGGCATATCTTAGCACAGAAGGTAACTTAGGCTTCACAGATTTTTTTGATGGTGGAAGTGTGGTGCAACTGAATATAAGGTATTCCATATGTTTTGGAACTGCAAACAAAGAAAAATTTTAGGGACTGTCCTGTCTTCCTCCTGATCTCCTTTCTCTCTTATTGATCATATAACAAGTGTATGTATGTGTATGTATACATGCATATACATATGTGTATGTGTATATGAATATGCATATATGTATATGTATTGCATATGCATATGTATATGTATATATATGTATTAAATATATGTATATATATGTAAACATATATGTATTAAGTATATGTACATGTATATGTATATTGACTTGTATACTCATATACATACATATGTAGATAGATATCTACTTACATATGCTTATACTTGTATATGCACAGACATACTTACATACATTTGTACATACATACATGCAGACAAATCATACATAGTGTACATGCATATAAGAATGTGTGTCTGTATTCACTTATGTGTACGAGCATGTACATAAGGACATACACACACACAATTCAAATATTTATTCCTACATATAACATACAGTCCATAAACATAAACACAGTTACGTATATATGCTATACATAAACGCTATATATGCCTACTTTACTATATTTTTATAGGGAGTGAATATCATATAGTATACAGCAAAAACTGAAACGATGGAGTTTTACTGTAATACTTTTGTATTTTTAGCATTAGTATTATACATTAATACATGAAATAGTGATCACATCAGATATTAGGTCCACAATGTATACTCGGTAAACTAACACTTTATATTCATCTTCGTACCCATGGCAGACCTACCTTGTAAGTGTTTAGAAGTACTCTTACTTAAGCTTGTTCATTTTCAAAGAGTGCTAAAGTTGGTTAAGAGGTTTACTGAGTCGAGGAAAGGACCAGCTGTCCAGTAACTTCACGCCATAACACTCGGGCAAAATATACATGCTTAAGGGCTTAGCATGAATATAAAAGCATACATACACATATCCACACTTGCTGGTGCTCATGTTCCTTAGTCTAAGTTGCACATAAGTGTAAGACCTTTCTTAATTACCATAAGATAAACAAACACACACACACACACACACACACACACACACACACACACACACACACACACACACACACACACACACACACACATACATACATTACACATCACACATAAAACCATATTACAAAACATACACATGGACCCAAATAACCCAAAAAGCACACGCATGTTAGTTTAAAGGCTACATTTTAATTAATTTAATGCCTCTGGGAAAATGCTGTGAATTTTTTATTTTTTAATTTTTTTTATTATTATTATTTTTTTTTGTGGAATGTCTTTGCACATAGATGGCTGTGTTAGTGCTTAGCCACAGAGGAGTCAGTTAGTAGACCTTGTGACCTTACCTGATTTCACCTTTCCTTGCATTAGTGGGAAAAATGTTTTTTTTTTACTAATGCTATGAATATCGATGGTGTATTTTATCACAGACATTATAATTACTATAATGTTAAAGACATAAGTAACAGCAATATAAGATGACGTAAAATATTTTCAAAAATCAAGTAAAAGGGTAAAGTGGTGATACAGGCAGTACTCATAATTGGCTCATTGGTGACTTAATACAAGTGGAGTCATCTGTGTGTAAAGACAATTAATAAAGTACAATAACTGTGAGCATGGTATGTACGTACATGCCATGCCCGTTGGATATGGGTTAGCAAAGTAAATGCTTCAAGTTAAAACCTCTATGCTTATACTGAATTATCAAAGTAGTCAAAGTACTACTAATATGTATGTAAGCATTCCCCTTCATCACATTTTCTGTTATTCATTATAGGCAATTATATACATTACTAATGCTCTTTTTATACAAGACAATAATTAAAGAAGCAACTGGGAGTAAGAAGTAATATGATTATGCTTAATACATAAACATTATATGACAATTTTAAGATCACAAATTTGGAGACAGGTTTGGGATTACCACAAAAGATTAATGAGAGCATTAGATTATATAAGAATTTATATGACACAAGTCATTATTGTGACACGTTGATGAAATGTGTGTGTTGCAAATAATTAGCAATGAGGAAAGAAGTGACTCCATGAAATAGGACTTTATAGGACTAGATTGGCCACATTTCACAAGCCGCTATGTTGCATCTTATGCCTTGCGGAAAATTCTCCGAAGATGGAAGTTATAGATGGTCGCTTTAAAGATTTTCTTAGAACAGACTGAAGAAAAAGCAGATGAATGCAGAAAGAAGTTCATTTAAAATGTACCCCAGCAGATGTATCCACTGCTTAAAAAGAAATTGCTCATAAAAACCCTTGCTCTCATTAAACCTTGGGGAATAACCCAAAGATTTAACGAGAGCAACTAATTTACGTGCTACAAATCAGTATTGTGACACATTGTTGAATTACATGTGTTGATTAAACACAACTCTAGTGCTCTAGTTTGATAACTAATTGATTATCAAGGTGAATATCTTAAAGCTTAATGCTAGAGTCAGACTATCAGGTACTAATCTCTGATCTCAAGAAAGCTCGACTTACACCTCCTTCTAATTGAATTGTGCAGATTGATCCCAGTCATTCACCGGCATTGAAAAAGTGAAATTTTTTTTCCATAGATGATATCTTTTATCTCTCCCACTGTATACGTCTAAAAGAAAAAAGAAAAAAAAAATCTTGTACATATATAAAGATTTATGTTTTTGACAGTAGTTTAAAGTTGAATTATTGTCTTCCAAAATTATATGACACCTCTTATGCCTAGCAAATAAGCTTTGCTCTTGCTTTGTAATAAAAGCTGCATTTTCATGGTGAAAAAATCCAAAAATATATCTTATTTTACAATTTTTAAAGAATTTATTAACATATTTTAAGGGTCAATATGGGATGCATGGATTCAAGTCTCAAATTGGTTTTCGTATTGCAAGACTCAACAATCAACTTTTGAAGGTAACATTTTATTTTGTCATATTTACTGACCTTCAACGAGACTGTAAACAAGGAGTGTCCTGTACCTAACGTTATGATTTCTTTCTTTATTTTTTTCTTTTTTTTTTTTCACATAGCATGTGAATAAGTATTGTACAGTGTTGCATGAAAAGGCTTTGGTTAAGACTTCATTCCATTTCCAGCTGATACCAGACAAGGCCCGTCAGAGCCGCAATCCATCAGGGGACTCTGGCACTTCAGAGAACGATCAGGTGGACTCCTCGGGGTGTTCGACTGGCAGTGAGTCGGACTCCTCCTCTGGCAGCCATCGTGTTCCCCAGTCTTCGGACTCTGGGACTGGAACGGTAAAGGGGATTTTCATTTTTTGACATTTTCCTTGCTAAGAGGAACTCCTGGAATCAAACTTTTCTTGATTGTATTTATGGATAATTAAGGTAGTATGTCTATCATATGAGATACTTGAGATTCACATTTCATATGAATGACAGTAAAGATTGTGAGCTGAAAAAGATTATGTAGAGCGATTCTAGTTGGCCTGCCACAGTGTAATGTTAAGGATAACATGTCTGATGTGGAAATTATCCATTTGTAGGAGGTTGGCTTTCCACCTGAGTCCAAGAACTGGGAGTCAGGCTCTCTGAGGCTCCGAACCCCAGTTCCTCCATATGTCCGCCCAGGATTGCCCCAAAATGTAAGTCAAATTGGACATAGCACTGTAAGGTAGCATTAACTTTGTGATACTTCTCTCAGCATGTGCTGCCACACACCTGTAATAAAAAAGGAATGTAGTTTTTTATTGTCATTTTGTGTCATCTTAGTAACTGTCTTGATGTAATTGTTTTTGCAGATTACTAGTGCGGGATATGTGTCTGTGTCTTCAGTGCCAAATCTTCCAGTGGGGTCCATGGAAGATGGGCTGTCTCTTCAGCAGTCCACCTCCAGCCTAGCCTTGGGAACACCATCTCACCAGCCTTTGGGAGCAAGGAGAGCCTCAACAGGTTACATTAGTATGCCTGACCAGGATGCAGAAGGTGTAAACCTCCCCCTAGAGATGTTAGGCAACGTCACCCTTCCGCATGACAGTCGGCCAGGCGGCTTCCCAGTTTACTCTAGACATAATTTCCCTCTTAAGAAGATGCCCACTTCTGAAATGTCACCCTACATGAAGACTGGATCTTTGCAACGACTCAATACTGGGTATGTTGCAGTTGCGCAGCCGGATGGAGGAGCAAGGGATACCATGTCGCAGGCTCATGGCTACTATGGAGGTGAAGAGCTTGGTGTCATGAAGAGGCAGTCATCCCTTTCAGCACTTCCACTTACTTATAATAAATCTATAAGTACACCAGATGAAGATTTACCCCCTGGTACATATTGCCGTGTAGGTGCTAGGGGCTCACCTGGCCCACCCCCAGGACCCTCCCCTGGGTATGTAAGTATCACGCAAGCCATGCCATCACATGCTATGTCTCATCCTGTCAACACCACTTCACCCACAAACAAATCTCCATATGTTACATTTGCCATGGCCAAGTCCATGCCTTCACCCACCAAGGAGCCAGAAAAAGCTGGTGGGGGCTATGTGTCTGTAGGAGACATGGCTGAGGGCCGTTGGGCCAATCCTGTGATGTTGGCCCCAGAAGATTTTGAAGAGAGTCGAGAGGTGAGCTCAGCACCGCTAGAAAGCACCCGGGGTCGGCCGACGTTATCCACGCGGCCGAATACATCTGAGGCAACTATTGCTCATAACCGCGGGGCAAGAAGCTTCCCTCCTTTAGCGCCATCACTCTCTAAACAAAGCTCAGGCTATGTTTCTCAGGATTCATTGCCCTTCCATGATCCTGTAGTTATGTCTCCCAAGAGGCTGCTGACCCAGAGCAAAGAGCCATATTCAGTGATAATGCCACCAGACCATAAAGGAACTGCCGTGTGAGCATGTATCATTTCTAGTGAAGTTTTACTCCATTGTTGCATAAGAAATGTTTCAAGTCAGTCCACTGTTATTCAATATATTTGGCTTGAAGAACATATAGAAGTCATAAAATAATTCAGTTATGTGTAAGACTCTTCCTGAGGCAAAGCCCAAAGGCAAAGTTTCCTTTACTCTGAGAAACTTACTTAACAGACTTCCATAATACTGGATATTAAATGATATATGTAAAAGCACATTTATTGTGTGTTACCAAGTATTTATGAATGCAGTGGTTCACTCAATATTCTGGAGCATAAGATGATGAGAAGCAGCCAATATGTGCGTCTATTATTTTGTGTAGCATTGTTAATTGGGGGGGAGGATTTTAGTGCAAATCATGGTGGTGTTACTAATTCTTGATCCCTCAGTTACCTACGTGGTACACCTTTAGAAAGTACAAAGATATGATCCCGGTAGTGGTGTTTGCCCAGCAGTATGTGATGGTATTAGTTATGTTAAGTTGGTGTATATATGGATAGAGTTGTTAAACTGAAAAACAAAAACAGAAAATATGTGGTTTTCCCCATTAAGATAAAGAAGTCTTCAGAAGGCAAAAATAAACTATTCCAATCTATCTTGGGATGTGGTGGAGAAAGAAATCTCAAAAAATACCAAAATAAACACCTGAAATTCAGATCTTTTACTGAAATTGTGTGTGAGAATTGAGTTTCTGTTTGTTTTGTGAATTGCTAGGACTGTGATTTTACCCAGAAGTTTGCTGCTCACTTACTTTAATGCTGTTAAAACATGACATTCTGGAAATTAGTAGTGTAATTCAAATCAACAAGGATAAAGTGTGGTGGCAAGGTTTTGGTTGGTTTACCAGCAATGTGTCTGATGTTACTATTGCTTGTTGCTATTCCCAGTGCAATACCCACCATAGGTCATGATGCCATGTTGAAGTTATTTTGAACCACGGGGATAATGAAAGAGCTTCAGATGTTACCTCTATACAGCTTGATATTTTTATTTGTTTGGCAGAGAAAGCCATATAGATGCCACATCCCTTGACACATAGATGTTGATTTTGTACAAAAAGGACTGTTACAGAGAATTTACTTATTAATAGAATCTCAATACAAGCTTGCAGTTGGATTGACCTCCACACTGCTAAGGCTCTGAAACAAAACAGAAGGTTAAGGGGCTCTGCTACATGTTGGGAAAAGAATGATTGTTTTGAAGTTATTCAGTGCTGGCTATGTCTCTCCAGTTCTGTGCCAAGATATTGTTCATGTGGTGAGAGTTCCAGATACACACTTCCTAATGCTCAATACATCTCAGTTTCAATACTCAGTTTGCATATGTAAGGAGGATCTGGAGCCAGTTGCTTCTTTCAGATTGTGTAGCACTGTGTTTTAAAGGTAGTGGGTGAATGGGTGTGATGGCAACCTGTGGTATATAGGAGCACTTTTGCTTTTGCCAGACTTTGTAACAATTTTATTTCTGTTGATTATTTTAGTGATTTTTTTTTTTCTTATAAATTTCCAGTAGAGAGGTGGGCTAAAATATTCCCATGCAAATATAAAGTGAACATTTGCATAGGAAAAATCCAAAAGATCAGCAGCTTTGCCACCTATATACTCCACACCATCTTGCTTTCCCCATTAATATTATGAAGAGAAGAGATACGGAGGATTATTATTTTGTTCAAGTTGAAATCTTCCTATCAGCAACAAGAGCAAAAACTCAAAAAAAAATTTAAAATTACATCATCAAATCTCAAGAATAAGAACTTCTTTTCCTAATCTGATGGAAAATCAAGGGGTGAGCAGTAGACTCAACTACATACTCAAACACAGTGAGAGTGATCCTGTTGTGTTTTAGAATGTTTATTGCATGTATTATACTTGTTATCTGTTCATGTATGTTAACTTACCGCCCAATACTTATCACTTTGCCATTATTGTCCATGCACCATAAGAGCTTGTTTTTCACTGCACATCCATGAAATCAAAAACAGTGTCCAAACTGGCTACTGTATTCTTTGTGCTATAGGTAGATATACAGGTCTTACAAACAATTCTCATAACCAATCAGCGAATGTGACTTGGAAATTTACATTTAATGAAGAATGTAGATTCCACTACTCTGTGCTGATAGGGTCAGGCAAGCCGTACCATTGTAGAAGTTAACATACTGTGTATCTCTAAGATACAGCATTAATGTCTGCTCAAGTTTAAGTATCCCAGACACTTTAATAGGGAAGAATTTTATGGAAATGCATTTGATAAGATTGAGTGATATAACTATTTTGTTGATAATCTGTGAGACCGAGCGGTATTTGTTATTGAAAAGAGTTTGAGTTGATTGAAATGAATTATAGAATACACAGGAAGAAGAAATATATGAATAGTTATTATATTTACAATAATATATATTCATTTTGAATAATATTGTATTATGACATGAAGGTGAGAGTTTATAATTATTCAGGAAGTTTTCAGATGCCCAGCAATACTATCCATGAGCTAGAAACAAGGCAGAAACTTAAAAAAAAGGGTAATCATTTTCTGTTTCATCTTGTGTGAGTTTCATCTTGAAGATTCATTTATATGCTGCTGGTCTCATTTTGCCTTAGAGTACTGTGGTCATGAAAGGTATAAGACATTTAAAATAGGGGATATTGCATGCATGTTCTGCTTATATATTCATTTCAGAGAGATATATAAATTTTTTATGAATGCCCATTGTCTTTTCCAGTTCAGTGAAATATGCTCTGTCAGCAAACTAAAAGTACCTATTTGAAAATTTAGATATGTATGAAAAATTTATATAGATTATATATACATAGGAAGACTCTTGTGCTTTTTTGAGATTTGAAGTACATAACGTGCATTGGATAAAATGAGAGAGAAATTACGTTTCATGGTTTATTATAATTACTTTTTTTTTTATCACGGTATTCATAGATGGGATTCTTATCTCAGAGACATTATAGAACAATCTAACTGTCTAGTCCTCATAAATAAACTTGTACAAAGTGATTCTGAAGTGAATGTTAAGGAGGTGTCAAGATGTCAGCAATTATGAACAATATTCAAAAGCGTTAATTGTCTTTGAATGGTAAGATGTTTGAGGGAACTTGAGGGAACCTGTCAATAAAATCTTGCTTATTTAAAAGATATTTAGGTTTGGATTTCCAATGGCAAAACTCATAAATGAAATGGCTTAATTGTGCTTAAGATTCAAAGTGTTTTAGTGATCTTATTAATGAATTATCGGAAAGTTAAAGTTCCATTTTGATCTTGTATTTGTGTAGGTTCAGAGTTGCTGGTTTTGTCACCTGTAATTACTAAAGAAACTGCATACAAATATTGACGAATTATATGAGGTTGAGTAATGCACTGAGGACACGAGACTGAGAGGTGAATGTCTGTGCCAGTATGTAAGTTGACATCGATGTTGAAGATATATTTAAACCGCCCATAAATATACTGAACCTTATGTAAAACTTCAAAATTTGTGCCAAAGTGACATATGGCGAAAAGGCAAGAGATGCTTTTGTGTTGATTGTTAAATATATATAGATTAACTAATACAGCATTGTAGATATTTTTTATGTAACATTAATTGGACTTTTAATTTCAAAGTGTTCTTGTGATAACTGTATACAGTGTCTAATGAATTTTGTAAATATATTTTCTGTCTGTGTAATTAGTTCCATGATATGAAGATTACTTTTTTCATCATACAGAAACAAGATTGAAGTCAATTCCATGATCAAATAGATAATTTATTATTCAGTGGATTTTCTACTGCCCTCGTTGCCATACTGTCACAAAGCTCTCGAGAAATGTATTGTTTAGTATATGATAAATTCAATTGAAAGCAAGTCCCTCCCCAAAAGTGATTTATTTGTAAAGGCTCATGCTAAGGTTTCTTTGGGTAACGTTTCCTGGCGCAACTAAATTTCAATTGTGGCCTTCAAGGTTTGTTCAGTTTCTGGATCCAGCGAGGCGACGATGCAGAAGACATTTTCCTGACTAGCATGAGCCATAAAAGAATCATCCCAGACTTTCCCATGTCTTCCTTTTTCTTCCTAAAGAACCTCATTTCCCGTGAGATTATTGACCTATCTGTTACCTTTAAGTACTTCGGTGGTAACTATATTAGGGTTACTAAAAAAAAAAAAAAGAAAAAAAAAGAGAGAAAAAAGAAAAAAGTATGCCCTTTGACCGAATGTCGCAATCAATTTCTTTGAGCTGTGTATATGAAAATATGACTTGTTCCCTGTTTGTGAATAATGACATTTAGGCTTTATTGAAATCTATTATTTTAGGTCAAAGTCATTGATTGTTGAACATACCAATATCCTCCTTTTGGATTTGTGCTGTAGGAAGCCAATGCATTAACCTTGGCTATTGGACATACCATGTTTGTGTGCAACATACTCTTAGGGCTAAATTGTAATTATTACACTGTAAACAGAAAACTTGTATGTACAAAGACTGAACATATTTTATTGGAGAAATTTGTCTTTTACTTAACCTTTAATAAATATTGGCTGAATAAATGTTCTTTTGCAGGTGTTATACACAAGTAAATTTATGATGATAATTATGATGTCGAATGATGAGCTTAGCCATCATTAGACATCACCATTTGGGGATTTCAGTGCACTAATAACTATATAGACCTATTGCTGTCAATTGCTGATCATGCTCTGGGTCAGACCTTGATGATGTGAAATAGTGTTGGGGGAAGGATATGAATATACAGTTATTTATACATCAATCATATATTCTTTGTATATATATATATACATACATATATACACATACATACATACATGTGTGTGTGTGTGTGTGTGTGTGTGTGTGTGTGTGTGTGTGTGTGTGTGTGTGTGTGTGTGTGTGTGTGTGTGTGTGTGTGTGTGTGTGTGTGTTTGTGTGTACATATATATATATATTATATATATATATATATATATATCTATATATATATATATATATAATAGATATATATATATATATATATATAATACTATATATATATAATATAATATATGATATATATATATATATGTATGCAATGATTAAGAGAAAGTCGAATTTACACATTACAAAAAAACAGAAACATAAATATCCTAAAATGGGGCTTTACAAACTTGAAAACTAAAAATAATGCAATAAAATGAGTACAGCGTACAAATGAACTAAGTAAAAGGCTTGACAGAACTAAAAGTAAACATAAAAATCGGGCTTTAGAAGTAAAAAACAAAAACAAAAAAAACAATAAAACAAGTACAACATATATGAATGGATGTGAGTATGCTTTTACATGATGAGTTGCTGGTGGTATTGAGTGCTTGCCAAGACTGAGAAGTTTTGGCGATGTATAAGGTGATCTGTGTCGTTTGCGTGATTCGTGATTACCGAGAAAGGTGCTTTGGCCATTTGGATGCCAGTTCGGTCGGAAATGCCCAGATGCTGTGAAATGCGCGTTTTGAGATGTTTGCTTAGTTACCATATGATGCTTAGACAGGTATTGACCAATGTTTGATCATAATTTGGAGTCGTTATGAAAGGTTTCGATAAGTGAAATCGGTTCTTTAAGTTTGGTAAATGCGTATGTGGAGTGTATTTGACTAGATTACGTTTGTATGTAATAGGGATGGATGAAGAGAACCTTGAACACAGACCAGTAAATGTGGGTTTTCTGTACATAAAAAATGTCAAAACTGTTGCCAGAGTGGTGGATGTACATGTCCCCAAAAAAGGCAAATTTCCGTCCTTTTCATGCTCAACATAATTCACATTCGGGTGTTATGAATTGAGATTGCTAAGGAATTCCGGTACGTGTGTCAGTGAATTAAATACGAGGAAGGCATCCTTGACAAATCTTTGAAGGTCTGAAATTACTAGGGCACTTAGAAAACCAGTTATGCTCATGATGACATAAAATGCGTTTGCATTTGGAGTGCTTGCCAAGACTGAAAAGTTTTGGCGATATATAAGGTAATCTGTGTCGTCTGCCGTACAGAGCTATCGAACGCCAAGGTTTGAAAGAACGAACGCGGGAGAACGACTTACAATTTCAAAATACATGTAAGGTACAGATTTTAACGCCAAATTTTCTGAGATTCAAAGTCCCTAGCCATGCACTACAACGAACTACCGTATATAATAACTGTCAGAAATAGTTCTTCAGACAGGAGATTTCACTCAAACTGAGTTATGACGATTTTTTTTATTATTATTATTGAAATGTAATGTATCACCAAATTATTTTACTCATCTAAAGAGTTAGATTGAAAAACGTAACAGTCACTGCATGGTTAAGAAGTCTAACCTCAAGCGGTTGGGTTATATCCCTGAAATAACCCTTTACTCTGACGTAGTTATTTTCAATTATTCTAATGCACAGCTCTCCGGTGTCCAAAAGGGAGTTTTGTCACGAGGTCTTAAATTTTAATTTTACCCTGATCGCCTCAACTCGCTACAACATTTTACGACTTTTGAGGAACTTCATCATGACCTCAAGAATGAAACCCTATGACTCGCTGTGCAAAGGTTCAAATTATGTTAATACCCAGATTAAATATTTGACGTTTAACTTTTTTATTCCCATAATGCTTTCAAAAGATAACAATTTACCCAGCCTCCCAAAGTATCCAAACTTATCAGTGAATTCTACCCACATATCAAACTATTTAGAGCAAAGAACATTATCGAAAACCTGGATTTAAGATCAAACATTGTGTACTCTTAGTAACAACGAAAGCTCTACATCATTTTTATGCTTCCAAAACCCTACCCTTTGACCGAACGTAGTGCCCATAGGTTTGTGTGTTTTTATTTTCAGTGTGTTTCGTTCCGTTTTGTTGTTTTTCACCCATTAATTTCTCGTTTTAACATTATTCTTCCGGAGCGGTATCTACGAAAATTCTCAGACAGTTTCGAGACCATTCTGAGACTAAAATTTGAGACCGTCTCAAAAGCCGGCGCGCGTGCCACATATAAAATTATCAACAAATACATAGATTAAATTAATACTTTTATATTGCTCAAACTAATGTATATAAGGTTTAATAACTTTTTATACTAATGCAGTCATGGGCACGTTCATTCTAAATAAAACCTTACATACATCAAATAAGATAAGTTGAACAGGTGACACCAATGCCATAATGTAGACGATTGTCTACATCGTACATATACGTTCATCAGTTCATTTCAGATTCATAAATATCTTCACATGTATGCAAATGTGTTTTTATTAATCTAATGTGCCAGCGTTACTTATATCATTATATATCTACAAGAAACAAACATGACTAATGACAGTGTAATGACCTTTGCTGAAACGCCGGGCCGTGACATCGCTTTCTGCTAACTGTTGTGATTAATGAACACCTTCAAATATATGAAGATGTTTTTACTTAGAGTAAAACATATATTATGCATGAGTAACATGTGCAAAGGGCCTTGTTACTGAAATAAACGTGAAAATTAATGGGAAAGCCCTCTGCCGAAGCGTGGTGGACGTCGCTTGTTATGCCTAGGTAGGCATAAATCAGACGAGTCAAATCTCTCTCTCTCTCTCTCTCCTCTCTCTCTCTCTCTATCTTCTCTCTCTCTCTCTCTCTCTCTGTCTCTCTCTCTCTCTCTCTCTCTCTCTCTCTCTCTCTCTCTCTCTCTCTTCTCTCTCTCTCTCTCTCTCTCTGTCTGTCGTCTTCTTCTTCTTCTTCCTTCTCTCTCTCTCTCTCTTCTCTTCTCTCTACGAGAAAGTGCTTTGGCCATTTGGATGCCATCGGTCGATGCAGTGCTGTGAGATGCGTTTGAGATGTTGCTAGTTACAAATTTGATGCCTTACGTCAGGTATATTTTACCAAGTTGATAAATCAGTGGCATTCTGTCGTTGAATTTGAAAAGGTTTTCGATAATGTTCTCTTTGCTTTGAAAATAACTTAGTTTGATATGTGGGTAGAATTCACTTTAAGTTTGGATACTTAAGGTTTTAACTAGCACCGTAATGTTGGAGTGTTCATTACTGACAGTGTTATTCAGAGTTCTGCCAATATATGTATCAGTAAAATGTTTGGGGAAGCCGTTATAGTAGAGGAGGTTTCGAATAAATGAAAGTTCCGGTTATATAAGTCCAGTTTGAGTAAGTGCGGTATGCTCGAGTGGTGAGCGTGTTGACTAGATTACGTTTGTATGTAATTGGGATGGATGAAGAGAACCTTGAACACAGACCAGTAAATGTGGGTTTTCTGTACATAAAAATGTCAAAACTGTTGCCAGAGTGGTGGATGTACATGTCCCCAAAAAAGGCAAATTTCCGTCCTTTTCATGCTCAACATAATTCACATTCGGGTGTTGTGAATTGAGATTGCTAAGGAATTCCGGTACGTGTGTCAGTGAATTAAATACGAGGAAGGCATCCTTGACAAATCTTTGAAGGTCTGCAATGACTAGGGCACTTAGAAAACCAGTTATGCTCATGATGACATAAAATGCGTTTGCATTTGGAGTGCTTGCCAAGACTGAGAAGTTTTGGCGATGTATAAGGTAATCTGTGTCGTCTGCCGTACAGAGCTATCGAACGCCAAGATTTGAAAGAACGAACGCGGGAGGAGGACTTACAATTTCAAAATACATGTAAGGTACAGATTTTAACGCCAAATTTTCTGAGATTCAAAGTCCCTAGCCATGCACTACAACGAACTACCGTATATAGTAACTGTCAGAAATAGTTATTCAGACAGGAGATTTCACTCAAACAGTGAGTTATGACGATTTTATTATTATTATTATTGAAATGTAATGTATCACCAAATTATTTTAATCATCTAAAGAGTTTGATTGAAAAACGTAACAGTTACTGCATGGTTAGGAAATCTAACCTCAAACGGTTGGGTTATATCCCTGAAATAACCCTTTACTCTGACGTAGTTATTTTCAATTATTCTAATGCACAGCTCTCCGGTGTCCAAAAGGGAGTTTTGTCACGAGGTCTTAAATTTTAATTTTACCCTGATCGCCTCAACTCGCTACAACATTTTACGACTTTTGAGGAACTTCATCATGACCTCAAGAATGAAACACTATGATTCGCTGTGCAAAGGTTCAAATTATGTTAATACCCAGATTAAATATTTGACATTTAACTTTTTTATTCCCATAATGCTTTCAAAAGATAACAATTTTCCCAGCCTCCCAAAGTATCCAAACTTATCAGTGAATTCTACCCATATATCAAACTAAGAGTTATTTTTAAAGCAAAGAACATTATCGAAAACCTGGATTTAAGATCAAACATTGTGTACTCTTAGTAACAACGAAAGCTCTACATCATTTTTATGCTTCCAAAACCCTACCCTTTGACCGAACGTAGCGCCCATAGGTTTGTGTGTTTTTATTTTCAGTGTGTTTCGTTCCGTTTTGTTGTTTTTCACCCATTAATTTCTCGTTTTAACATTATTCTTCCGGAGCGGTATCTACGAAAGTTCTCTGACAGTTTTGAGACCATTCTGAGACTAAAATTTGAGACCGTCTCAAAAGCCGGTGCGTGCCACATTTAAATTTATCAATAAATACATAGATTAAATTAATACTTTTGTATTACTCAAACTAATGTATATAAGGTTTAATCACTATTTATACTAATGCAGTCATGGGCACGTTCATTCTAAATAAAACCTTACATACATCAAATAATATAAGTTGAACAGGTGACACCAATGCCATAATGTAGACGATTGTCTACATCGTACATATACGTTCATCAGTTTATTTCAGATTCTTAAATATCTTCACATGTATGCAAATGTGTTTTTATTAATCTAATGTGCCAGCGTTACTTATATCATTATATACCTACAAGAAACAAACATGATTAATGATAGTGTAATGACCTTTGCTGAAACGCCGGGCCGTGACATCGCTTTCTGCTAACTGTTGTGATTAATGAACACCTTCAAATATATGAAGATATGTTTTTACTTAGAGTAAAACATATATTATGCATGAGTAACATGTACAAAGGGCCTTGTTACTGAAATAAACGTATATGTATATATATATATATGTATATGTATGTGTATATATGCATATATATGTATATATGTATATATGTGTATATATGTATCTATATGTGCATATATGTGTGTATATATATGTATATATATGTGATATATATATATATATATATATATATATATATATATATATATATATATATGTGTGTGTGTGTGTGTGTGTGTGTGTGTGTGTGTGTGTGTGTGTGTGTATGTGTGTGTGTGTGTGTGTGTGTGTGTGTGTATGTGTGTGTGTGTGTGTGTGTGTGTGTGTGTGTGTGTGTGTGTGTGTGTATTTACAAACACACACATGATTACTGTGAAGCCAGTTTCTATATACCTCCAAGCTGAGTAATTTATGAAGTAATGAGTAATGAACAATGGCTAAAATTTGCACAAAAGAGTTAACGGTTTTTACAATTTTATGGCCTGCTTCATCAAAGAATGTAAGAAGGGGAGTATAGATGTTTTATGGTTAGGTTCTCTCTCTCTCTCTCTCTCTCTCTCTCTCTCTCTCTCTCTCTCTCTCTTGTCTCTCTGTCTCTCTGTCTATCTCTTTCTCTCTTTCTCTCTCTCTCTCTCTCTCTCTCTCTCTCTCTCTCTCTCTCTCTCTCTCTCTCTCTCTCTCTCTCTCTCTCTCTCCTCCCTCCTCCCCCTCTCTCTTTCTCTCTACCTCCTTCCCTGATTTACCCTCTCCCTCTCTTTCTCTCTCCCTCTCTCTAAATCACATCAAGAATAAAATGTATAAAATGTATTATGTAGTAACAGCATAGGATATATATATATATATATATTTATGTAGTAACAGCATAGTATATATATATATTTTTTTGATTTGTTTGTTTCTTTCTATTTTTCCTTTTTTATCAAATATATTAATATCCAGGAACCGTACGTATAATGCCCAATTAACCCATGTGGACTTTTCCCATGTGGTAAATGGTCATTTTTTTCATGAGTAACAGGACTGCCATATATTCAGTACAGAAAGGTGTGGCCGAGTTTATTCCAAATTGTTTTAAAACTAACAGTTTAAAGAAATGTTCGCCAGCCTCTTTGTTCATATACAGTATATGTATACTTATGTGTATTTTACGTATATGCATATGTGTATGTATATTTATGTTTATCAGTCAATCAGTCTATCTATCCACCTATCTATCTATCTAGAGAGAGAACATAACCATAAAACAACATTGCTCCTGAACAATGTGCTCTCAGTATAATTCATGACAAAGCACCTCATTCGTTACTATCAGCTGGGCAGTGAGAACTTCTAAAACTTCTAAAAAAACGTTAGAAAATGAACGAGACATCATATCTGCGTTCAATTTCTTTTCTTTTTCTTTTATAAGGTGGATGCGGAGTCTATAAATTGCTATAATATTATTTCCAAAACAACATTCTGGAAAGGGTAAGTGAAATACAATGTACAAAGAAACAATACACTTTATTAATATCATATTTTTATTTAACAAACTGTACAACTTACACACATAAAACGAAATATATATCTATACAACACAAAACGTTTATTTATCAAATTCTTTTTTTTTCTTTTTTACAATTTTTTTAGAATCTTGCATGATATACAAAAGGCATTTTGAATCACTTTTATCACCTAATATAAAGCGCTATGATGGTGATAATGAAAGTGATTACAGTATAACAGTAGCAGTGGTAACAGTCGTAATGATAATGATATTGTTAATAATCATGATAATCATGGTAATACTAAAAGTGATGAAAATGATAACCCTTATAATACTGATAATAACGGTAATAGTAATAATGAAGATAACGATGGTAATAATTACAAAGTGGACATAGCGATGATAATAATAACAATAGTGAACACGTAGGGAAAATATTTGATAATGATAATGATTATTGGCAAACATTACTATTATCATTTTGTTATTGTTATGACAAAAGTACATCATATGACAGATATACTTGTGTATCTCCTTGGGTAGAACATTGTTATTTTAGTAATAAAATAACAAGAGGAATAATATTGACAATAATAATTATGATGAGAATAATTAATATAATAATAATGGTAATAATAATGATGAATATGGTAATAATGATATTGATAATAATGATAATGATAATAATAACAACTGTAATAATAACAATAATACTAATAATGATGACTAATAGTAATTAATAATGATAATAATAATAGTAATAATAATAATGATAATAACAGTCATAATGATGATAAAGATAAAATAATATGAATAATAATGAACTGCCTTTAATAAGTACTGCAGCGAAGACTAATGCTCACAAAATAGTTACTTCAAATGTGCCAGGCTGTAAAATAAAATCAGAAATTTATTCCGCATCACCATATCATTAAGTATATTTCTAAAAAAAAAATGCCGATACAACACATGCTTGCACACAATACCATATTCGAGACTTAAAGTTACAATGCAAAACAGATTTTCCTTATGACACCCACATACAAAATCTGGTAGTTCATGGACGACCGTGGCATGACACAAATAAGCAAATTGGACATACATGGCACACGATGAAGATATCTCACAAATATATGTTCTTAAAAGTTTTATTCTTACTTTTTGATATTTGCACCACTAGAAAAAACGAAATTTTTCACACATATACATATATAATAGATATTTATGTACAGTAAAAAGAAAAGTAAAATTGTACAAAATATTCAAATGGCAGCCGTAACATATTAACTGTCAATTCAAGAACAACATTTCGATTCTCAGAGTCGACATTTACGGGTCCCTTTCGCTACTCTTCCGTTTTAACAAAATATTCCATAATTTTTATGGCTCTGATGGTCTTTACTATTGCAATATGACTTAGATGTATTGAGCACGAAGATTATTCATAAGAAAGGCAGATTGCATGAACGCTAACTTTGCAGTGATGACCACTGATGATCAGTTCAGTCCGTAACCTGCATGGTATGTAATTAGTGATTTGAATTTTGCAATTACAAATATGGCGAAAAGAGGCAGAACTGCAGCTCAATATATATATATATATATATATATATATATATATATATATATATATATATATATATATATGTGTGTGTGTGTGTGTGTGTGTGTGTGTGTGTGTGTGTGTGTGTGTGTGTATAAATATATTCTTTTACTGTAGACCTAGACTACCAAAGCCCATCTCAGAATGTTTTGTGGCTGTCGGGCCTTGCAATAAAACAATATCCAAGATCTTAATTTTATTTTGGCACTCATATGTCATATACAAATGAACATACAGCTCACAGCACAGATATATATGTCAAAATACATGTACATGTACAAACGTCGACTTAACTAAATACCGAGTTTGTGACAAGAAGGAACTACACTTTACGACATCATGGATTTAATAGTTATTAAACCTGAGCGTCTGTGAAATAGATAAAGCCCTAAAGTAGATTATGGTTTCATGAATGATGGCGTCTTTGTAAACTCGCCTCTGTATTACACATACACTTTTTATCATATTATTTATTTATTTGTTTGTTCATTTATTAATTTGTTCACTTATCTATCTGTTTACTAGTTTTTTTTTCAAGTCTTTAAGGAGCACCCGTTGAAAATCAGATTATTTCATTTCACACTAATAAACGATCGAACACTATTCGGAATCATGCCTTTGTACTCTTGTAGAAGTGTTCCTCGAAGGAAACGCTTATAGAATGATGAATCTATAACAGTACCGTCTTCGCAATTCACATACAAGATAGAAATAAAAAAAGAAAGAAAGAAAAACGTGCAAAAAATCAATGACCTAAGTAGGATATGGTCTCAAGCCTACATATATATATATATATATATATATATATATATATATATATATATATATATATATATATATATATATATATATATAATTTAATGTAAATGATAATAATTATATATACTACCTGTTTCTTAAATGAAGGAAATTTAATATCACCCACCAAGATCCTTCATATTAATTTCGTGAGCTGAATCTGGAAATACTAAATAATCACTGGTTTTGTCATCACAATGCAATTCATTTGTACGTAAAAGATTAAAAAAAGCTTTGATTAAAACTTGGATGTAATTCATGTAATATTTTTAGAATACTTCGTCACAGATTTTCACAGTTGTTAT
>NC_051397.1:35180921-35183421 GCF_015228065.2 Penaeus monodon | reverse complement strand
TGTGTGTGTGTGTGTGTGTGTGTGTGTATTTAAGTGACTGAATTCAACCTTAGCCTACTGAAAAATCACGGTTTCCTCACAGACCGTGGTTGCTCTAATTAGGAGTCTCTCTTCCCAACGCATTTTTTTCGTCTGTGTGCCTACTTAAGGACTCAATATTCACCGCCCTCTGCACTCACTTGTGCTTTCCTCTCAGGTTTGATGAAAGATCTTTAAAAACTACACCGCAATTCTCGTTTCCTATAACATTTTATTCGTTAGCACATTGATGCATAACGGCTTTCTTGTGCGGATTATATCAATTTCCCCTGTCTGGTTTTATTTCCTAATGTATATATATATTTTTTTTCGTTCTAAAGCTAGCGAGTAGAGCATGGCCCAGACAAAAGCAAACATAATCGCATTTTACTTGAAAAAAAGCAATGAACTGTATGTCTATCTTAACAGCCATGCCGTTCCTCAACACTTTATTTCAGCACTGAACATAGTTAGAATGAATAAGTATTTTTTACTGGTTATTTTCATGTGTCTTTTAAAGGGTGGTGTTAGGGTTAAAAATATATCCCCTTTGTGTATGTAAATGAATGAATAAGTAAAATGATAATTGAATAGATAAATAAATGGATTGATAATCAGATAAGTTGATAAATAAATGAATGAATACTTAATTAAATAGATAAACAAACGAATAGATTAGCAAACAAATAAACATGTGCTTGTTTATAAAGACATATGCACAAGGAAACCTTTAATACCTACACGGATATATAAAGCGCGTGTCAGTGGGCATGTGTCATACGGACGTCTCTCGCTTGCACACGTCGGGGTTGGCTGGCACTTGGTAGTCACTGGCGTCGAGGTGGGGCATCTTGGGAGACGCGGGGCTCGCGGGCGTCGCCTCGTACCTCCGGGGCGCGTGCTCCTTGGAGGGGCTCCCTCGGCGGGGCAAGGGCGCTGTCTGGAGCCTGCGGGAGGAATCGGACACTTTGGCGGTCGGGAAGACTGGCGCGAAGGGGCGGCCGCTCTTCGGGTCGTCGGCTCTGGGCGACTGCCGCGTCAGGAGGATGATCTCCCCCGTGTCTCCCTCGACGAGCGTGGCCGGCCGGCCTGCCCCGTACGGCTCGGAGTCCCTCCTGACGTCCTGGTCATGTCTCTGGACGTCGTGAGACGGGACGAAGTACGGGGCCTTTTTGCTCGGCCTCATGATCTGCGGCGGCGAGGTTGGCAGCTTCCGTCTCGTGGTCCTCTTGGGCGGGACACTTTGCACGGCACAGCGGCACGGCGGCTCCGTCGGCGGCGTCCCCTGGCTGCGGGCGAAGAGGGAGTCCGACGGCGACCGAAGCTCCCCGCCCGAGGACAAAGAGCCTCTGGACTCGCCACTCGGCGGCGACACTCTCCGACGGAGGTCCTCCGGAGACGTGGGAAGGACTCTGGAGCCTCGAGGGGACTCCCGAAGGTGTCCTGGAGAGACCGGCAGTTTTCTGAACTCCGCGGAGACCGACGAAGGCAGTCTCCGCGCTCCGCAGGAGGAGGACCGCGAGTGAGGATGCCGTTGGTACTGCGGCGCGGGGGCGTCCTCCGTCGGGAGGGATTCGTAGGCCCTCCCGTCGCCCGCCTGGCGCTCCGCCGCCGCCGCCTCGCCCGCGGGCATCAGCTCCCGAAGCTCCGGATCCGACTCCGACTCCGACAAGCCCGAGTCGTCGCTCTGCGAGTCGGTCAGACGAAGGTCCTGGCGGGGAGAGGGAGGGAATGAGGGCGAGCGACGCTGAAGTCGCGTCTGCTCGGCGGCGAAATGGAACAGAGGAATTGACACTGTTTATAGTTTTGAAGTTTTCGCCCCTGGATGGAATGGACTGCACCCAAGGCGTCCTTTCCCTTTTTCTGACTTTGTTTCACATTCGTTACACATTACTGTACTGTGCTTTCTAACAAAAGATAAAATTGATTTTACGAATGTTGCTAGATAATACAGACCTGTCTCTCTCTGCTTCTGTGGTGGCTGTCGCGAGGTTCCTCGTCCGGCGTGGGCGCGTGGCTGTGTCTGTGGGCGCAGGAGCACCTCCCGGGCGAAAGCTGTCTGCCCGCGTCTCCCAGCTCGTACAGGTGGCTGTCGTCGAGGTGGTGAGGACTCGCCGCGCTCTGGCTGTCGCTGGAGGAACAGCTCCCGGGCCTCGAGTGGACGAAGGCGTGCGTGGCGGCGTCGAGGGCATCCTCGTCGTCCTCTTCCTGGCTGCGGAGGTCCATCTCGTGCGCCTCGTCCTCGCGGGCGTGCGGGAGGACGTCGAGGCTGTGCGGGCGGCGCGGGATGGACTTCACAACGTCGGGGTCGTAGTCGTCGCCGGCGGTGGGCGTGAGAGCCATTTCCACGACGGGCTTTTTGGGTCGTCGGTGGACTCGCTTCGCTACGACCACGCCCACGAGCAGCAGGAGGAGCAGCGCGCCCACCCCGCCCAGCGCAGCGCCGAGCATGGGCGGGATGTCGGGCATGCCTTTAGCGTCT
>NC_051397.1:35148421-35155921 GCF_015228065.2 Penaeus monodon | reverse complement strand
TATCTATATATATATATATATATATATATATATATATATATATATATATATATATATATATATATACATACACACACACATACATGCACGCAGACACACACACACATATACACACACACACACAAACACAAACACATGCACACAGACACACACACATATACACACATACAGACACGCACTCTCTCTCTCTCTCTCTCTCTCTCTCTCTCTCTCTCTCTCTCTCTTTTCTATCTTTCTGCCCCCTCCCACCCACCTCCCTTCATCATAAAACTGCTTTATCATTCTATAATACCCACACACGCACATTTACCCGGACACACCCTCTGAACACGCACCCACGCACGCACGCACGCACTCACGCAAGGCACGCACACACGGGAGACTCACCTGAATGCGTACTACGAGCGGTTACGTCCCTGAAACCAACCGCGGTGGCAAAGCTGTCAACATTGCAACCGAGTCTTAACAATGCATAACTCCAGGGTCTGTAAGTACATCCTGGGGGACTTCGAGCGAGTCGTGTGGGGAAGTTTTGCTTTACTTTCGACTTTATTTTGCTTGGCTTGGCTTTGATCTGGTTTGATTTGCGTTGATTTTATTGATTTGTGCTTTGGTTGGCTTGACTTGGCTTGATTTAGCTTGACTTGACTTGACTTGACTTGATTTGACTTGACCTGACTTGGGTTAGGTTGACTTGACTTTGCTTGATTTTATTTTGCTTTACATGACTAAGTATATATTGCTTTATCATGGCTTGAGTTGAACTGTCTTTTCTTTTCCTTACTTGAGTTGACTTTACTTTCCATTCCTCTCTTTTCATTTGTCTCACTTTGCTTTACCTGACTTGACCTGACTTGGCCTGACTTGACAACGTAGCCAGGTCGTGGAACCGTCTCTGAGCCGTTAAAGATTTGCCATTTATCGACCTAATTTGTCTCCTTTTATACTTATTCACATTCTCTTCTCCTTGTCTCCTTTATCCTAGTTCTCTCTTTCTTCTCTTCCGTTGCTTCGCCGACGTTTGGCTTTGAGTTATTTCGTTCCAATTTAGTCGCTTGTAAACTGGTTCGCTTCTTAGAAATATCGCTGGAAGTTTCCAAATATTATATGCTTTCATTTTATCTATTTATATATCTAAAGTAGAAAAAAGGAAAAAAAATATAAATATGTACACACACACACACACACACACACACACACACACACACAACACACACACACACACACACACACACACATATATATATATATATATATATATATATATATATATATATATATATATATATATACACATGCACTTGACCATCTAATTTTAATGTGTAATGAACCGTATACAATTACACGCAAACACACACAGAGAAACAAACAGATATACACACGCGCTCAAATAATCACACACACACACACACACACACACACACACACACACACACACAGCACACACACAACCCCACACACCCCATACACACAAACAACCCCCCCCCCCCCAAAAAAAACGGAGACCAAGAGGAAACAAACGAACAAAAACAATTGCAATTACACAAAAGAAAAAAAATGTTCTGCCTACAACGGAAACTTACTTCGGAATTCCATGTACGCGTCAATTACAGGGCACGGGGAACCAGTACAACAAAGGAACACAGGAAGGGGGGTTTGTCTGTCTGTCTGTCTGTCTGTCTGTCTGTTTGCTTTTCTCTCTCTCCCTCTCTGTTTGTCTTTTTTGTCTGTCTCAGTCTCTCTTCCATTGTCACTTTCTTTCTTTTTATCAGGTTCTTTCATACTCTGTCTGTCTGTCTGTTTGTCTGTCTGTCTCTTTTGTGCTTTCTCTTTCTCTGTCCATCCCTCTCCCTGCCTTACTTCTCCTGCTCTGCTTTCTCCCTCCCGCTCCTCTCTCCCCTCTCCCCCCTTTCTTCCTTCTCCCCCTCCCTTTCTCCCTCCTTTTCTCTCTCCCTTTCACACTCCCTCTCCTCTCTCCTCTCTCCCCCGTCTCCCCTCCCTTTCTCCCTCCCTCTCTCCCCCTCCCCTCTCCCTCCCCACCTCTCTCTTTCTCCCTTGTCTCGATCCCTCCTTGTGAATATTACATACCTTAATGAGAGCTCTCCCCCCCTCCCCGTCCCACCTTTGCGGCGTGTGTGGTACAGAAGCCGTCAACATTACTAACCACTCTACACGTAAGCCATTATAAACGAAAGAATGGTGATGACGAAAGCGTGGCTCTTTTTAATGGTGATGGCAGTTGTAGCAAGAAGGGCCTGTAAATGCGATTGAATGCTAAGGACGGTTGAGTGAGGCTGCAATGGTGATCGCTGTGTGATGTGGGATGATGCGATTTTGATAAAACTGATGGTAATAGAGTTTTTCGTAGTAACGCTATAGGGTGACTACAATAAATGATAAATGAATGGTAACGGTATGGACAGCCACAGCAAAACAACAGTTCTGCTTCTATTACTACTGCTACTCTTACTGTTACTACTATGACAACTACCGTTGTTACTACTACTACTACCTCTCTCACTATTACTATTACTACTGCTACTGTTACTCTTAATATTACTACTATTACAATTACTGCTGTTACTACTACTACTGCCTGTCTCACTTTTACTACTACTACTCCTACTCCTCCTTACAACAACAATACAACAACATCATCAACACCAAGAACAACAACAACAACAACATCAACAACAAAATATCCCTCCAACATGCCACGGGAAACCCAACCATAAGAACACACACAACCAATAAAAAAAACTAAATAATATCGGCAAAAAGATGAGAGAGAGACAGAAAAAAGAGAAAAGAGAGACAACGAGAGACATGATAAAATGCGCAGCTCGCAGGAATTCCACAGTCATTTGTTTTCATAATTAAATAAGTGACCATAGCGCACGCGGCCCCCGATCTACCTGCGGGGAAAGCCTTGAAAGCGAAACAGCAAGTTCCTCGGGGTAAATGTATGCGGAATTCGATAGAAAAGAAGTATTAGTTTGGTTGGAAAAAATATGAGGAGACAAGTACATACATATACACACACGCATACTCACTTTACGCATACGAATAGGGTCCACACACACTCACACTCACACACCAGCAAACACACACACAGAAACACCAGACCACACACAACAACACAACACACGACCACACACACCCCACACACATACACACACACACAAACACACACACAACACACACACACACACACACACACACACACACACACACACACACACACAATCAATCAATAAAGACAAATTACGAAGAAAACTTGGTAAGGAAGTAGATAAATAGATAGATAGACAGATGAATCAATATGTAAAGAGAGAGAGAGAGAGAGAGAGAGAGAGAGAGAGAGAGAGAGAGAGAGAGAGAGAGAGAGAGAGAGAGAGAGAGAGAGAGAGAGAGAGAATCATACATCACCACTAAACGATTAAAACTGCACGGCGGAAACGAAATAAAAGCGAGAGAATGTAAATATGAATGAGGAATTGGAAAACACAGTCGAGTGAAAATAAAATTCAGTGCTGTAGGAACGAGAGAGATGCGAGGAAGAGGAAATCCAACTTACTTTTTATTTAGATCAAGGGAGAGAGAAAGATAGGGAAGGAAGGTGGCAAAGAGAGGAAGAGAGAGAGAGAGAGAGAGAGAGAGAGAGAGAGAGAGAGAGAGAGAGAGAGAGAGAGAGAGAGAGAGAGAGAGAGAGAGAGAGAGAGAGAGAGAGAGAGAGAGAGAGAGAGACAAACAGACATACAGACAGCCAGTCAAGCAGACAGACAGACAGACAGAGAGATCTCCACATGTTATTCACTTATTGAAATATACATAACTATCGATCTTTAGACACAAACATATCTATTTATCATTCATCTTCCTATCTTGTTTCCTTATATATGTATTTATTTGTTCACATTTTAGCCTGTCATCACATCACACATATTAAAATATACGTTTATATGAACAAGATTCCAAATCTGGCTCGTAATAGAGAGGGAAAGTCTTAAATATTGAAGCTACTGTATTTGTTATTTACAATTCTCTTTCCCAGTCCTTGGCCGAGACATGAAGAAACAGCATTTTGTGTCTACTTGCAAAATGCTTCAGTATGCAGGCTCTTCTCAGCTATATTCTATATCTGGTTGTAAAATGCCTGAACACAGAGTGCCATGTAAACATTTTGTATCTATCTGTAAAACGTTTCAAATCGTAAGCTTTTATAAAGAACATTGTGTATCTGTTTGTAAACATTTCAACGCCGAGACTTTGGTTAACAATATTCTTTACCTACTTGTAAACATTTCAACGCACAGGTTCTTGTAAACCTTTATTTCTACTTGTAAACAACACAAAAGCTTATGTAAACAACACTGTAAACATCTCAACGCAGGGGCTCTTGTAAACAACACCCTGTATCTCTTTGTAAAACACAACGAGCTATCACTGACACCCCTCAAAAAAGAAAAAGAAAAGAAAAAAAAAGGTGCTCTCTCAAAGCCATTTTGCAGAATCCGTTGCGCTTCCATCGACCAAGTGATAAGGGAAGAGAGAGAGAGATATCATAAGTCACGACAAGAAGATGACAGAACCTTTCGTCATGCTGTCCGAATAAACAAGAGCTGCGAGAGAGGATCCTACCTTGTTTACATAGTGACGAATGCTTTTCTTTGTACACTCGCCAAGGATCCCGCTTTAAATGCACTGTCGACACGGTTCAGGGAGGCTTCTGAGATATGTGTGAATTGGGGACATTATTTCTATATACGTATGGACACTCACATTATCATCATCAAACGAAAAGTTCGAGATAAACCGCCTGAGCCAGTCTATCATGATTAAAAGATGGTAATGATAATAAAGAGAAGAATTAGGTTAATAATGTTAATGGTAATAATAATCCCGATGATGATGATGATGATGATGATGATGATGATGATGATGATGATGATGATGATGATGATGATGATGATGATGATGATGATGATAATAATAATAAAATAATAATAAAAATAATAATATAATAATAATAATAAAATGATAAAATAATAATGATAATAATAATAATAATAATAATAATAATAATAATAATAATAATAATAATAATAAATAATAATATGATAATAATAATAATGATACTAATAATAATAATAATGATAGATAATGATGAAATAATAATGATAATAACAGTAACAACAACAAAACAACAACAACAATAATAATAAGAAGAACAACGATAACAACAGTATATAACCCCCTTAACACCAACATTAATGAAAACAACAACAACAGCAACAATGATAATAATGACAACAATAACTCGAAGTGTAAGTACGGGCCTCGTACTGTCAGTCAGGTTGTATGTTTGTTGTGTTTCTAAATTAACCCTTGCGTGTATGAATATAGAAACAGATAGATGAAAGAGGAGGAGGAGGAGGAGGAGGAAGAAGAAGAAGAAGAAGAAGAAGAAGAAGAAGAAGAAGAAGAAGAAGAAGAAGAATATATATATATATATATATATATATATATATATGTGTGTGTGTGTGTGTGTGTGTGTGTGTGTGTGTGTGTGTGTGTGTGTGTATGTGTGTGTGTGTGTGTGTGTGTGTATATGTGTGTGTGTGTGTGTGTGTGTGTGTTGCGTAAGTATATATGTGTGTTTACATATACATGTGTATAAATATATATGTATATAGATATATGTATGCATATATGTGCATATATACTAGAAACAATTTTATCTCCACATTTCACAGGGTTGCAAGTTGCTTCTCTTTGCAAGAGAATATAGCAACCGAGGCTTAAATAAACAATAAAACAAGGCCCCTTCAATAGCACCACATACCACAGAATACGATAAAAGAATTCAGAGAGAAAGGTATACTAATAAAACGAACAACAATTCGAGAATACGGTATATGTATCCACAATAGAAAACGGAATACACAGTGAGTAAATCCTCGACAGAAAACGGGATATACAGTAAGTAAATCCTCAATAGAAAACGGGATACACAATGAATAAATTGAGAGGGGATATTAAAAATAATATAATATTCCAACAATGCTTAAAGAAAACGAAATATAACACCAGCACACTGATTCGTCAGAAATAAGATCGTATAATAAAAAAAAATATATATGAAAACAACATCAAAGAAGAAAAACAATAATTGAATTGATATTAATGATAAAATATGCAAGACAATCCGTAGTTTCGGCTGAATTCCGAGAAAAGGATAAAATGATAATAATGAAAATATTTTTGATATTATAACTGCTAATGCTGATGGTAATAGTGACGATGATAACAATTATAATAATGACGATAATAACGATAATAAAAAAGATAATAATAATAACAACAATGATAATGCTAATAATGATGATAATGATGATGATAACAATTACATTAATAACGATAATAACGATAATAACGATAATAATAATGGTAATAAAAATAAGGACAATAATAATAATAATAATGATAATAATAATGATAATAATGATAATAATAACAATAATAATAATAAAAATAACAATAGTCATATTAATAATCATAACCATATTAATGATAAAACAAGACAAAAAAAAAAAAAAAAAAAAATAGAGAAAAAAGGAATTCCGTGTGAAAGCTAGCAGATAAAAAGAAAACAAGACATCGAATAAGAAAACGATGAGAGGAGAGAGAGAGAGAAGAGAGAGAGAGAGAGAGAGAGAGAGAGAGAGAGAGAGAGAGAGAGAGAGAGAGAGAGAAAGAGAGAGAAAGAGAGAGTAAGAGAGAGAGAGAGAGAGAGAGAGAGAGAGAGAGAGAGAGAGAGAGAGAGAGAGAGAGAGAGAGAGAGAGAGAGAGAGACGTATGTACGCGTGACGCGACGGTCACTTTCGTTCGGACGTCAGACATACAGACCTGCCGGCGCTCTGGCCAAGGAAAATAAGGCGCATTATATCTGTCCAGTAAGATTCTATCTGTTAAATTTAGAATCTTGATGGTTAATAGTGTGGAAATTGTGTATATCCTCTCTCGGGGGATGTGAAAGTATGCATATATAAGCGTAAAGGCACTCGTATATATACATTTTGGCTGTATTTTTGATAGCAATAGCAAGAGCTCACGAATAATGCTTTACTCTTACAATAATGGCTTCATTATTTATGAATTTAGATTGAGGAAATAGAGGCAAGGTAATATTTCTTTGGGAAACTATTTTTTTTTATGTCTGCCATCTTCGATATCTTGGGAAGTTGCATATTGCATTTATCCGGAGTGCACGCAGACGTCCAGACTTGTGCAATCAAGTGAATATTACCAAATATAATTCCCAACTTTTCCTTTGAATTTCGAAGGGAGGAAGGGAACAAGAAAGGGATACTGCAGAAAGGAGGGTCATTGAAGCAAAAATAAATATGGAAAGGAGGAGAAACGAGTAAGAATGATATGAATAAACTACACACACACGCACGCACACACACACACACACACACACACACACACACACAC
>NC_051397.1:35095921-35100921 GCF_015228065.2 Penaeus monodon | reverse complement strand
GAGGAGGAGAGAAGGAGAAGGAGGAGGAGGAGGAGGAGGAGAAGGAGGAGGAGGAGCGAGGAGGAGGAGGAGGAACGAGGAGGGCGAAGGAGGAGGAGAAGGAGGAGGAGGGAGGAGGAGAGAAGGAGGAGGAGGAGGAGGAGGAGGAGGAGGACGAGGAGGAGAAGGAGGAGGAGGAGGAGGAGGAGGGGAGGAGAAGGAGGAGGAGGAGGAGGACGACGAGGAGGAGAAGGAGGTAGAGAAGGAGGTCGAAGAAGAGGAGGAAGAGAAAGAGTAGGAGTAGGAGGAGGAAGAAGAGGAAGAGGAGGAGGAGGAAGAAGAAGCAGAAGAAGAAAAGCTGTTGCTTGTGAAAGCGATACACGAAGGACAATAAAAGGAAAAAAAGAGAAAGAGAAGAGGGAAACCAGAAGAAAGGGAGGAAAATAGAAAACGGAGTTAGGAAATACCAGAATAAAAGCTACGAGACATACAAGACACGAAGGAGGAGGAGGAGGAGAGGGGAGAATATCAATTGAGAATTTGATATCACAGAAGAACGAAAATATAGAGAAGTGGATGAACAGGAGGATAATCAAGAGAAACACTTTGATGTTGAAATTCCTTTAACAACTCATACGTGGAATTACAAGAAACTGCAAATTAATTAGTGGAGCAACATAAAGTGAATATTTCCAAAGTAAAAAACAACAACAACAACATGGAAACATAATTGTAAGGTTACCTATGATGATATTACTTTTATTTGTCAAGGATATAAACAATAGACATACACAATATATATATATATATATATATATAGATATACATATATACATATATCTATCTCTATTATATTATATATATATATATATAATACTATATAGATAATATACACACATATATATAATAATACATATTATATAATATATATATTATGAGTATAATATATATATATATATATATATTATATATATATATATTCTCTCTCGCTCTCTCTCTCTTTTTGGTACATCTATTTTACATACAACAAGCAAACAAAATCTAAACAAATGAAAAAACAGAAAAAAATAATAAAACAAAGGAAAGATGGAGAAAGAAAAGAAAACAATAAATAATAAAAAAGGAGAGAAAACAGAAAATAATATAAAGAACACAAAGAGAAAGGAGAGAGAGAGAAGAGAGAGGAAGAGAGAGAGAGAGAGAGAGAGAGACGAGACGAGATGAGAAGGAGAGAGAGAGAGATGAGAGAGGGTAGAGAGGAGAGAGAGAGGGAAAGAGAGAGAGAGAGAGAGAGAGAAAGAGAAAGAGAGAGAAAGAAAGACAGAGAGGAGAAACAATTGCATTTTCCCCCTGTCCCAGGTCGCCTCTACAGGGGATGAAACACATAGCGAGCAAAGATGTCTTGCATTCCCCCAGCGAGACACGGTAAAGCCTCCCTCTTCTTGCTTCCATCAAGCTCTCGGGAAAAGCTGAGATGTTGATTACCTCAGGACAAAGCATCTCCCTTTTGTTCGCCTCAGGTATGAAAACGGGGTTCTCAGGTCCGTAGAGTTTATCAGCTTGATTCGAAGGCTGTGCTTTTTTAGGTGTGTTTTTCTTTTTTTTTTCTATCTTTATTTTGTTTCTCTTTTCCATTTTTTTCTCTTTGTTCTTTTTCTTTTTCTTTTCTTTTCTCTTCTCTTTTTCTCTGTTTTCCTTTTCTTTTCTTTTCTCCTTTTTTCTATCTTTCTTTCTTTCTTCATTTCTTATTTTTTCTCTTTTTTCCAGTCTTTACTCTTATTGTCTTTTCTTTCCACTCTTTACTCTTTTTTTCTCCTTTTTCTTTTCTTTTTAAGTAAAAAAAAAATCATGTGGTTCGAGTCTCAGTAAGATACATCCTATAATCATACAAAACTGATTGCACAAATCTATGTATCTTATATCATACATACCTTCGGCTTTCAATATACATGCACACGCGCGTATGCAAATACTCATCTGGAAACCAATGTACGTATGTGCATATTTTTTTTACCACACACACATGCATACGTAAACAGACATGTGCGTGTGCATTTAGATGAGATTTGTCTCGTTGAGTTTCCATCTTTGGCAGTCAGATAAAGTAGCACTGTCTTAATAGCGTGTTAAGGGATGTTTTAAAGGTTTGGGGTTAATGTCACATCGCCGTGTAGGGAACTGTAAAAAAATGGTGGTGTTGAGAATCGTTATGGTTTGTATTCCTGCCGTCTGTGAAGTTCGTTTTTAGTAGGTGTATACGCACATACAAAGGTGCATGTATTATCACGTATGTAGATATATACACACTCATCTTTCTCACTCTTTTCCTTCTATCTCTCTCTCTCTCTCTCTCTCTCTCTCTCTCTCTCTCTCTCTCTCTCTCTCTCTCTCTCTCTCTCTCTCTCTCTCTCTCTTTTTTTTTTCTCTCTCTCTCTTTCTCTCATGCACACATATACGGGCGCTCACGCACTCATACCCACACACATGTATATATATTCACACATATTTGTACACACACACACACACACACACACACACACACACACACACACACACACACACACACACACACACACACACACACGCACACACACATGCTTACATTTACACATAAGCAAAAATATATACACACATTCACCCACACCTGACACACACATATATATCAGAATCCCCCCAAAGCAAAGTTATAAAACGCTAGACCATAGGAATGCGTGACTGTATCACTGAAACATTCACAGGTAAATCATATTTCATTTTTTACCCTTATTTCGACCGACATGAAAAGAAAAACGGAATATGAAAACTCACTCTTTTTAAAAGGAATAGCAGGTCAAGTCAAACACTATAAGCTGAAGGGACTGGAACGATGTTTTATATAAAAATTTAATGTTTATGTACATTTTTTAAAAACCAGTAACGATGTGTCGTATAAAAACCTGCTTATATTTGTCAGATTTTTTTTTTTTTTTTACGTTCGTGTGTGATTCCTTTCAGACAAGATTTACAGTGCTATAAGAATCAATGACCTCTGTAAAAAAGGGGGAATTTTCTTTTTTTCTTTTCTTTTCAACATCAACTTGTCAATATTTGTGTGGATGTGGGTACGTGTCTCGGAGGCGTGGATACGGTTCCCCATACGGCATGTGGACGGTACGGTGACCTTGATATATTGATTAAAAAAAAAAAAAATCTGTGGCACGGGTTGGACTCTTTCGCGGAATAATATACCTGTGCGGGTAGAAATATGAGTATTAAAGGGAAAAAAAAACTAGTTTAATAGGGTGTTAGATAGATAAAAAATGGGAGTAGAGAATGGGCAGATAAAACTGAGATAGACTTTAACAGGATAAAGCAATGCATACTTGTCTTGTATTTGGTCTATAGGTATTGCTCAAGTATATGGAGATAGAGACACCCCCCTCCCCCTCACACACAAACAAACACGCACAAGTGACAGTATTTGTGCCAGTGTACACGGATTAAAAGGAATTGATATTAGAAGGGCATATCTTTCTTTATCAAATAATAAGGTTGAAGAATTAACACATCTATTTGTCATGCTACGCTAAAGAAAGAAACTTACTTTGACAAGTGAGAAGAGTATTTTACAATAGCATCCACAAATAATGAGAGAAATATACAAACCCAAACGCTGCGTTCGATTAAATGCACTTTCTCCTGCACATCTGTGAAGAGTGCAAAGTCTATTTCTAGACCTGTCAACGTTTATGATGTATACTTCATTTTAGTTTGTCACTTTTACCGTGAAAGCAGGCGGAATATGTGGGGTTTTATAAAGTGATATATATGCATAGACCTGTAGGCTGTGTGTGTGTGTGTGTGTGTGGGGGGGGGTGGGGGTCTGTGTGTGTATACATACATGCACACATACATATCATATATATATATATATATATAGTATATATATATGATATATATATATGTATATATACATTAATATATTATAATATATATATAATATATATATATATATAATATATATATAATACTATATATATATATAATATAATATATTATATTTATATATATATATAATATATATAATATATATATATATACACACACACCACCACACACACACACACACACTATATATTAATATAATAATATATAGATCTAAAATATACATATATATATATATCATATATATCAATATTACATATCATCTATACATGATATATATAGTATATATCTATTAATATATATATATCTATTATAATATATCTATATATCATCTATCATAATAGTAATCTAATATATATATATATTATATATATATATATATTATATATATATATATATATATATATATATATATATATATGCATGTATGTACACGCACACACACATCCACACACAGTACATGCACACACTACTAAAGCTGTTCACTTTACTGCCAATCGAGCGCATAGTGAAGGCCAGCGAAAGGCATGTCTTGCTATTTGTCTCGGTGCTGCAATTAATGCTCCAAGACAGAGCAAGTGTCTTCCGTGGCCGATTTCGTATGTCTGTTAAGGTAGTCATTTTGTTAAGCAAGGGTGGAGTGGTGTTTGTATGTATTATTTTCGTGGAGAAGTTTAGAAAGCTGTCCATCGAATCGTTATATCTTTTAAACAATTTGTCTTCGATTAAACTCCAAAAGAGACATTAATACCAGCGAGAAACAAACACATAAAAAACAATTCTCAACAGCCCCTTTACAACAGGTTATATCACAACACAAAAACACTCATAAATATCCAATTAATATCACAAATCCCTTGATAAATCCCGCGTTATAACTATTATAACCTCAAATGGAAACGTAATAAAAATCCCTTCAGTGAGAAGAAACGGTGAATTTGATGTAATAAAGATGCAATTATTAGCCAGCGTATTTGCAATGACTGGATCGGTTCTTTATTGTGTTTATTCATTCATTCATTTATTTTTCTATTATTATTATTTTTCATTGTATTATTATTATTTCTGTTGTTGAATATGAACATTAAAATTAAATA
>NC_051397.1:35065921-35090921 GCF_015228065.2 Penaeus monodon | reverse complement strand
AAGAGAGAGAGAGAGAGGAGAGAGAGAGAGAGAAGAGAGAGAAAGAAGAGAGAGAGAGCGAGAGAGAGAGAGAGAGAGAGAGAGAGAGGAGAGAGAGAGAGAGAGGGAAGAGAGAGAGAGAGAGAGAGAGAGAGAGGGGAGAGAGGTGGGGGGGGGGGGGGGGGGGGGGCGAGAGAGAGAACAGTAAGAGAGAATATAGATAACAAAAAAAAAAAAAAAAAAAAGAGCGAGAGAAAAAGGAAAAAGAAACAACACAAAGAAAGCAGAAAAAAAATGAAAGACCGAAAACAGACCTTCCCAGCAAGCACAGACACTCCCACAAGCAGACAACGATAACATCCAACGAGGCATAGAGACCCGACGCTAACTTCGTTATTTCAGCGGATTAATTTCAAATATCGCCCCCTCTCCCTTTTCCCTCCTCCCCCCCTCCCAATATTTATATCTCATTTTCAATTAATTCAGGCTTGATGCCATTCAGCTGGTTGTAAGCAATGGTGAGTGTTTGATAAGCCTTAATTACTGTCATCCAACCCCCCCCCTTTTGTAAAAAAAATAATTCACTCGCTTTCATTACCGGCGAAATGCGGATTTGCATATGGTCTTGGTGTGTGTTAGAGAGAGAGAGAGAGAGAGAGAGAGAGAGAGAGAGAGAGAGAGAGAGAGAGAGAGAGAGAGAGAGAGAGAGAGAGAGAGAGAGTTTATCACCAGATATTCCAAATTATGGAATCTGTTAACTTCTATCATCGATGTGGATGCTCTCTCTCTATCTCCCCCCCCCCTCTCTCTCTCTTTCTCTCTCTCTCTCTCTCTCTCTCTCTCTCTCTCTCTCTCTCTTTCAACACAAAGCACATGTGTGGCTAAAGACCACTAATAGATAAGTATATGATTTGTATGATATGTGTTCTATGAGTACCTGGCGCAATGAGATGAGGTTAGAGTTCAAGAGTTCAAGAGTCACTTAAAATGAATTCCTTTAGTTAAAAAAAAAGTGTTGACTTTAACATGACTAAGGATTATAACCAAATGTGATGTAAATGTTTTTCAATAAAGTATATTAATGAGAGAGAGAGAGAGAGAGAGAGAGAATGAGAGAGAGAGAGAGAGAGAGAGAGAGAGAGAGAGAGAGGAGAGAGAGAGAGAGAGAGAGAGAGAGAGAGAGAGAGAGAGAGAGAGAGAGAGAGAGAGAAGAGAAGAGAAGAGAGAGGGGAGAGAGAGAGAGAGAGAGAGAGAAAGAAAGAGAAAGAGAAAGAGACAGAGAATAAGACAGACAGAAAGAAAGGAGAGAGAGAGAGAGAGAGAAAACTAAAAGCGAGACATTGATTAATGTATCTCAATACAGACAGCGAAAGAGAGAAAGAAAAGCTTTCTCTTCCGCTAAACTTTATTTCTCTCCTCGACTTTCACTTCTTCTCCGGATCATTCCCCTCTTTCTTCTCCTCTCTCTCCCTCTTCTCAGTCTTCCTTCCCTCCTCACTCCGCCTTAGTTTTTTTTTCTTCTATTCTTACTCCTTATCCTTATCCTTATCATCCTCTTCCTTAACCACGCCCACATCACTCCCTCCCATCTCCGTTCTCACTCCCCCCCCCTCCCCTCCCATCACTCTCTTCCCTTCCTCCTGTTCCTATCCTATCCTTACCCTCTCCTCCCTCCCATCCCCCTCCTCCTCCTCCTCCTCCCCCTCCTCCTCCCCCTCCTCCTCCTCCTCCTCCTCGCCTCCGCTCCTGCCCCCATGATTGCCCCCCCCCCCTGCCAATCCCTCTCTCTCCCAATCCTCCCCTCCCTCCTATTCCCCATTCTCATGCTTATCCTTTTCCTCTCTTTCTTTCACCCTCCCCACCTCCCTCCCACCTTCCCTCCCTCCCTACCCTCCCCACCCTCCCCACCTCCCCACCCTCCCTCCTTCCCTCTCACCTTCCTGCCTCTCCCTCAATACCCTCCCTCCCTCCCTCCCTCCCTCCCTCCTACCCTCCTTCCCTCCCTCCCTCCCCCTTCCCTCAGCATCTTCTCAATACCACGTTATCGTTGCAAGGAACTGTTATCGCCGCGTTTCGCCCTCGCCGCCTCCTTTATCTGGCCTCTCCGCTGCGCATAACGTTTCTCACTTGGCGCGCTCAAAGGACCTCTGGCGATCGTTAGAGCCTCAAACGTTCGCGCCGATTGCAAACGTTCGGAGATATCGATAACGTTTTCGGAGCTCCGGTCGATAGGTTTTCTTTATGCTTGTACTAATTTTTTTTTCTATTATTATTATTATCATTATTATTATTATTATTATTATTATTATTATTATTATATTATATATTATTATTTCATTATTATTATATATTATTATTTATTATCATTATTATATATTATTATTATTATTATTATTATTATTATTATTTTTATTATATTATTATTCATTATTATTATTATTTTTATTAGTTATTATTATTATTATTATTATTATCATTATTATTATTATTGTTATTTTCATTATTATTATTATTATTATTATTATTATTATTATTATTATTATTATTATTATTATTATTATTATTATTATTATTATCAATTTTATTTTTATTTCTGTATTGATATTGTTTTATTTGAAATTGATATTATAATTTTCTTTATTATTATTCTTTTATTTGATATTTCTTCTCTTTTTTTTTTACAATTTTTTAAATTCTTATTTTTGATTAGCATTCTCTTTATTATTATTCCTTATTATTATGTTTTATTGTTATTTCCTTTATTACTAATCTTTATTCTCCTTTTCTTTATTATCATTCTTTGTTATCATTCTCTTTATTATGATTATCCTTTATTATCCTTTTCTTTATTATCATTACCTTTATTACTATTCCTTATTATCATTACCTTTATTTCTATTCCTTATTATCATTACCTTTATTACTATTCCTTATTATAATTATCTTTTCATTTACTCCCAAACTAGAACAATAATGATTGCACTCACGATCCCTCTCCATCTCGTCATCTCATGATCACGCGCGGCCGTAAAAAAAGGCAGAACATAAATCCTTATTAAACTATGCGTAGATCCAGACTGATTTGCATGAGGCGGCGGCCTCGTGCTGTATCCACGCCCGTGAATCGACTGCCAAGATGGTCTGAGACTGGGCTGGGGAAGGCGAGTTGGTGGGTGAGGGCGAGTGGGCGGGGGAAAGCGAGTGGGCGGAATAAGGCGAGTGGGCTGGGGAAGGTGAGTTGGTGGGTGAGGGCGAGTGGGCTGGAGAAGGCGAGTGGGCGGAATAAAGCGAGTGGGCTGGGGAAGGCGAGTTGGTGGGTGAGGGCGAGTGGGCTGGAGAAGGCGAGTGGGCGGAATAAGGCGAGTGGGCTGGGGAAGGCGAGTTGGTGGGTGAGGGCGAGTGGGCTGGAGAAGGCGAGTGGGCGGAATAAGGCGAGTGGGCTGGGGAAGGCGAGTTGGGGTAGGGCGAGTGGGCGGGACACGGCGAGTGGGCTGGGGAAGGTGAGTTGGTGGGTGAGGGCGAGTGGGCTGGAGAAGGCGAGTGGGCGGAATAAAGCGAGTGGGCTGGGGAAGGCGAGTTGGTGGGTGAGGGCGAGTGGGCGGGGGAAAGCGAGTGGGCGGGAATGGGGGCCGAGTGGGCTGGGGAAGGTGAGTTGGTGGGGGGGGGGCGAGTGGGCGGGGGGAAGGGCGAGTGGGCGGGAATAAGGCGAGTGGGCTGGGGAAGGCGATTTTGGGGGGTGGGGGCGAGGGGGGGCGGAAAAAGGGCATTGGGGGTGGGGGGGCGAGGGGGGGGCGGAAACCGGGCGGTGGGCGGGGGAAGGTAGTTGGGGGGGTGAGGGGGGATTTGGGCGGAAAAAGGGCGAGTGGGCGGGTAAGGGGGAGTTGGTGGGTGAGGGCGATTTGGGTTTGGAAAAGGGCGAGTGGGGGGAAATGGGCCCGGTTGGGCGGAAAAAAAGGATTTGGGTGGGTGAGGCGAGTGGGCGGAGGAAAGGCGAGTGGGCGGAGGAAGCCGAGTGGGCGTGGCTGATGATTTTTCACTTCAAAGTTTGTTATTTTTTCGTGCGTAAAAAATTTTTTTTTTGGGCGTCGTAATCTTTTAGTTGGGGGTTTTTTGTGGGGTTTTAAATTTTTTTATTCATTTCTTTTGGGGTTTTTTTTGGTTTTCATGTTTCTTTGTTGTTTTGTTTTTTTAAACATTATTACCGTTTTTCTTATTTTAATTTCGAATATCAAATTTTCATGGGGAATAAAAATAGGGTATCTATTTTACACACACACCCCACAAAAACCCCACACACCCCCCCAACACACACCCCGCACCACACCCACACACCCCTAAATAACACACACATACACCCAAAACCCCAACACATACACACCAGTTATATATATTATTTACCATATTCTATATTTTCTATATATATATATATATTTTAAAATTTATAAATAAAATTTTATATTTTAACAAAACACACACACACACACCACACACACCCCACACACCACACACCACCCCCCCCACCCCACACAAAAACACACACAGAACCCACACACACACACACACACCCCCAAAAAACCACACACACAACCACACACACACCCCACACACACACACAACACAAACACACCACACACACACACACACACACCCCCACACCCCACACCCCAAAAATCCCCCCAAAACTAAAAAAGTCAATAATAGAAAAAATCCAAAATACAAATAAAAATCAAAAAATTTAAATTAAGAAAAAAAAAAAAAAAAAGAAAAAAAAAAAAAGTTAAATAAGAAAAAATAAGAAAAAGAAAAAGAAAAATCTGCCAAGTCACGTGGACGAGAGGGAGAGGGAGGAGAGGGGGAGGGAGAGGGGGGGGGGGGAGGGAGAGGGGGAAGGGGGGAGGCGCACTTTTTGCATCTTGTAATTATGTTTTCGTTGATGAAAAAAGACACCCAAGAGGGAAAGTGAAGAAAAAAAGGAAGGAGGATGAGGGGGAAAAGGGGAGGGGAAAGGAGGGAGAGAGAGAGGAAAAGAGAGAAGAGAAGAAGAGAGAGAGAGAGAGAAAACAAGACGAAAAAAACCCAAGGAGTGAAGCAAAATGAAGAAGAAGACGGAGAAAAAAAAAAACTAAGAAAATAGACAGATTGTCAAATAGATAGAAAAACAGAGATAGAGAAAACCAAAAGACGAAATTATCAGAAAAAAAAAAGGGTTTGGGAAAAAGATAAGACCCGACCACAAAAAAAACAAAAAAAAAAAAAAAAAAAAAATCCCGCCCTTTCCGAAAAACAGAAAACGGGGCAAGAAAGACTAAAGAGAAGCGAACAAAAAGGTTTATAAAAAAAACCCGAAAAGGTCACAAAAAGCATTTTTTGGCGAAGACATTCTTTTCTTATAAAGGAAATTTTAAATCCTTTTAGATTTTATTTTCCCCGGCAAATGTACCATAACCGGTTTGGCGAGAACGTTTAAATGTTAATTATGATAATAAATTTGTTGGAAATAATATTAATTTGATGATGAGATGATATTGATAAAATGAAAATTTTTATGATTTAAATGAAAATAATGACTCTTGATAAGGGAAATTTAAGGAAAAAATGATAATTTAAAAATTTAATGAAAATTTAATAATGATGATAGTAAAAAATGAAAAAAGGGTAAAATAAAGATAAGGTAAAAAGGGTAAATGATTAAAAAATTTGACATTGATAATAGTAATAGGGATGGAAAATTAATAATTACCCAACGTTTAAAAACCCGGTGTAAATTAAAAAATAATAATAAAAATGATAAAAAAAACATTAGTGAAAATAATGTAACAACAACCAACAACAACAACAACACCCCCAAACAGAAATAATAATAATAATAATAAATAAAAATAATAATAAAAATTTAATAATAAAAATAATGAAAATAATAAAAATGGTTATAATTAAAAATGCTAATTAAATAGTAATAAAAAAATAATAATGATAATAATAATAAAAATCAAAATAATAATAATAAGGATAATAGAAAAATAAAAATGAAATAATTATAATAATAATAATAATAATAATTATAATAATAATAAAAATTATATAAAAAATTAAAAATAAAAAAAAATATAGCAGTAGTATTAATAATAGGGAAAAATAAGGGATAGTAACAATATTGATAACAATAATGATAATAAAAATTATACTACTACTACTACTAGCTACTACTCCTACTACTATTACTATTTACTACTACTACTACTACTACTTTACTACTATTTTATTTACTACTACTCCTATCACTACTCTCAAATCCCAAACCCAACAAGGGGCCCCAAACTATAAGGCAAAAAAAAATTAAATTTAAAAGTTTTGAAAAAACTTCAAAAACGACAAAATTTCTCGCTTCTAGGGGTTTCCCCCCACCCGTGCCCCCCCTTTTTCCTTTTTCCGCGCGAGGGCCCCAAACAGGGACGGAAAATCGAGAATAAAAATCACGAGAGAGAGACAACAGCTGTAAAACGCAATATTCGGGAGAGCGTTTGCACGAATGGGTCACATCTGAGAGGTGATTGAAAGATTGTGAGAGAGGGAGAGGGAGAAAGAGAGATAGGGGGGGAGGAAGGAAGGGGGGAAGGGGGAAGGGGGGAAATAGATGATAATAATGGGATAGATGATAGATAGATGGGGGGGGATAGATAGAAAAGAACAAAATAGGTGTTTGGGGGTAATAGAAAAGAAAATAATAGCGAGAGAAAGGAGAGATTGGGGGAGGGAGATGGGGAAAGGGAAAGAGCGAGAAAAAGAAGAGAAGAAAAAGAAAAAGGGGAAAAGAGAGAGAGAAAAGGGGAGAGAGAGAGAGAGAGAGGAGAGGGGAGGAGAAGAAAAGGAGAGAAGAGAGAGAGAGAGAGAATGAAAGAGAGAGACACATACACACACACAGCCAGAAAACAACAACAGACAATCAAACAGAGATAGAGACAGAGAGAAAAAAAAGTGTTGCCATTTTTGTTATTTTTGTTATCCTGGTTAATGTCACTCCTCTGCGAAGTTGGATACAGAGTCGGAGGCGTATCCATTTGCCCAATGTGGCTTTAGGAACTGGAAAAAGGGGTTTAAAAAGGAAATCTCGGGACTCCCCTGTTGTGTGCTTTTTTGAAAAAGGGAAATTCGAGGGTTTTTCGATAAAAAACCCGCAGGAACTGAATTGCAATCACTAAAAAATAAAAAAAAAAAAAATAAAAAGAAAAAAAAGAAACATAAAAACACTTATCAAACGGGAATTTAAAGGTGATTTTATCTATTTTAAACATAATACATGGCGTATGTATACTGGGCACTTTTTTAATTTTTAAATCATATTCACTAGCTAATATTTTTAAATTTTTAAAATTTTTTTGCGGGAAGGGGTTTAACTGTCACCAACCAAAATTAAAATCTATAAATCTAAAAAAGGAAAAACTACTTGTATTATTATATTAAAACAGTTTTAATCTTTATTTTCTCTATCAGATACAAAAAAAAATAAATAATATATAACCCAAAAACCCACACACAAAAAGGGGAAAAGGAAACCTTAGTGTTTTTTTCCTTTTCAAAATTTTTATATCTTCATGTTTTTATCTCTTCTTTATCTCATGTATCTATCCCCCTTATTTTCATTTTCTATTCTTTTCATACTTTTATCTCGCTCCCTTTACTCATTTTCTTCTCTTCGAAACGTTATCTCATATCTCATTCTCAAGTTACTGTCATACTGAAGCTATTCTCCCCTACCCTCCTCGTGCCCTCTCCCCCCTACCCTCCTCCTGTCCTCTCCACCTCCTGTCCCCCTCCCTTCTCCCCTCTCCCCCCTCCCCCCTCCCCTCCCCCCCCTCTTTTTTTCCTCACCTGCGTCAAGTGAAAAAAATATAAAAAAATATCACTCTGTTAGCCTCTTTCTGCACGGTATTGTATCGGTCGCCATTTCAATAACAGTTTCAATTTTCACTTCTTTTTTTTTTTTCCTCCCGTTTTTCCTTGTCTTGTCAGTCCCCTCTTCGCAAGACTCGAAAGATAATGGGGGAAAGAGATTCGTTTTTTCTTTTTCCATTTGCCCCAGATTTTTCTTTGAGCTTGTTACCTGATCATTTTCACTATTTAAATCTTTTTTTTTTTCTTACGCACACAAACGAAACCTCCCCGGCCCCGGCCCAAACAAAACACACACCACAACCAAAACCCACACACACAACCCCAACACATACCCCGCAGACCGCACGCACGCCGCAAACGCGCAACGCACACAAAAACCCCCCCCCCACCAAACACAACACAACAACTCCCCCCCCCAAAAACCCCACACAACACGCACACACACACACACACACACACCCCTCCCCACCCCCCCCACACACAAAATCAATAAAGACAAATTACCAAGAAAACTTGATAAGGAGGTAGATAAATATATAGATAGACAGATGAATAAATATGTAAAAAGAGAGGAAAAGAGAGAGAGAGAGAGAGCGAAAAGAGAGAAACAAAAGAAAAGAGGAGAAGAGAGAGAGAAAGAGGAGAAGGAAGAAAAGAAAAAGGGGAGATTGAGAGAGGAGAGAAAAGGGGAGAGAGAAGGAAGGGGAGATTGAAGGGAGAGAAAGAGAGAGAGAGGAGGGGGGAGAGAGAAAAGGGGGAAAGGGAGAGAGAGAAGAGAGAGGAGAAGAGAGAGGGAGAGTGAGGAGAGAGGGGAAGAGAGAGCGAGAAGAGGGGGAGGGGGAGAAGAGAGAGAAAATTAAAGAAAACGAATTTCCCAAAATATTAAAAATTATTTAACCAAAAAACAAACAAAAAATTTGAAATAAAAAAGTAATTTAAAAATAATATAAAATTTTTATGAACCACGAAAAAATTTAAATAAAAAAGAAAGTAAAAAAACAAATTGAAAAATTATCATACAAAAAAACCCTATGAAAAATATAATTTAATGTAATAAAAAAATTAAAAAAAAAATAAATGATAAAATTTAAAAATTTTTATAAAATGAATAAATGCTGAAAAAAAAAGAAAGAGTAAAACAAAAAATTTTTTTTCCAGACATGCTTCTCACAAACATAATATTTCACAATGCAAATTAGATCTTTTTTGAAAGAGATTTACACCGGGTTCGTATTTTCTTCTGGGATTCCAAAATTAAAATTCTTTTAAATGCCATGGGGTTTTTTCCGGGAACCCTTTAATATTCGGGCCCTTCGGCAAACGAGCCCACTGTGGGCGGGGTGTAGGGGTCCCTATCTTAATATCTCAGTGCCTTTTGCCTTTTTTTATCAATTCTTATTTGTTTAAATCCATCTTTAAATTTTTTTATTCTGTTTTTCATTTTTCCCCATTTTTTCCGGTTTTTTTATTTTCGTTTTGCTTTTTCTTTTTTTTTCAAGTCTTATTTGCTCTTTTTCCCCCCCCGCGTAAAAATTCGATATTTTTTGGGCGCCTTTTCTGTTTTTTTTTTTTTTCTTTTTTTTTATTTTTTTAAAATTTCAAATTTTATTAAAATTTCTTTTTTTATTTCTATTTCCTTGTTAAAATTTTTTTTTTTTATTTTTTGCGGGTTGGGCCTTTCACCATCAAGTCTTTTTTAATGCTCTTTCCCCCCCTTTTCCCAAAATTAAATATCTTGGCGCTTTTAAAAGCTTTTTTTTTTTCTATTTTTTAATTTATTTTTCCCTTATAAAATTTCTCTTTTTTCCCGGGGGTTTTCTTTTTTTTAAATTGATCTATTTTATTACTTTTGATTTTGGGTTTTTTTAGCATCGAGTCTTAATCATGTCTGTTACCTTCCGGGGTCAAACAAAAAAAATAGGGTTGGGTTTTTAGTTATGTTTTTTTGGTATTTATTGTTTTGTTGTTTTGTTGTTTTTTGGCTTGTTTTGTTTTTTTTTTTTGTTTTTTTTTTGTTTTTTGTTTTTTGTTTTTTTTTTCCATTATTATTTTTATCCCTTTCTACTATTATTTTTTTTTTGGGGGGAGGGGGGTAATGAAATATGTTACCTATTTTTATCATTATATCTCATTTAGCACAAGGCACATACTCTATCTCTTTTCTCTTTCTGTGTTTCTGCCTGCATGACTGTCTGTCTGTCCTGTCTGCCCGATCTTTTTCTCAAATCTCTCTCCCTCCCCCTCCCCCTCCCCCCCCTCTCTCTCCCCCCCCTCTCTTCTCTCTCTCTTTTTTTTCCCCCTTTTCCCCCCTCTCTTTTCTCTCTTCCTCCCTCCCCCCCCCCCCCCCTCCCCCCCTCCCCCCCCCCCCTTCTCCCCCCCTTCCCCCCCCCTCCTTCCCTCATTTCCCCCTTTCCCTTTCCCCCTCCCCCCCCCCTTTTTTTAACCCCCTCCCTTTTTGGTTTTTCCACCACCCTTTTCCCCCCCCATTCCCCAAACCCTTTTTTTCATAAAAAACCATTTTTCCATTCCCCCCCCCCTTTTCCCTTTAAAAACTCCCTTTAAAATTTTCCCTTTTTTGGACCCCTTTTCAAAGGTTTTAAAAACCTAATTCAAAAAGGTTTGAATTTTTTTTTTAAAGGACTTTTCTTTTTCAAATTTCCCCCCAAAATTCGCAATTCCAAAAACTTTTTCACCAAAAACTAAAATTTTCCCCCCCTTTTTTTTTTTTTTATTTTTTTTTTTTTTTGGGTTTTTGTTTTTTTTTTCTCTTTTTTTTTTTTTCCCCTTTCATTTTTCCCCCTTTTCTTTTTAATACCGCCCTCTTTTCTTCTCTCCTTTTGGTTTTGGTTCCTCTTTATCTTCTCTTTTCTTTTTCCCCCTCCCCCTTTTCTTAATGTTTTGCCCTAATTTCCTCTTCGTCTTCCCCCCCTCTCTACCTTTGTCTCCATATCTTTTCCGTCCTTTTTTTTCCCAATTTTCCTTTAAAATCTTTTTCCTTCTTTTTTCTTTTTCTTTTGTTGTTTTTTTTCTTTTGGTCCTTTTTTTTTCTTTTTTTCCCCTTCTTTTTATTTCCCCTTTCTCTCCCCCTCCCCCCTTTTTCCCCTTTTTCCCCCCTCTTTTCTCTCTTCTCTCGTCTTCCCCCCCTTTCCTCCCCTTCTCTCTTTTCTCTCTCTCTTTTTTCTCCCCTCTCTCTCTTCTCTCGTCTCTCCCTTCTTTTTCTCTCCTTCTCCCCCTCCTTCTTCCTCTCATCCCCCTTCCCCTTTATCCCCCCCCCTCTTCTTTTCCTTCTCTCTCTCTTTTTTCCCGTTTCTCTCTCCCCTTCATCTCTTCTCTCCCTTCTCTCCCCCATTCTCTCCCCTCTCTCTTTTTTCTCTTCCCTCTCTCTCTCCTCCCCTCCCCTCTTTTCCCTCCTCTCTTTTCTCTCTTTTTTTCCTCCTTCTTCTTTCTCTCTTTTCTCCTCTCCTCTCAACCCCTCTCTTTTTCCCCCGGTTCCTCCCTCTCCCTTTCGTCTCTCTAAAAACCCCCTTCGAACTCTCCTCCCCCGTTTTTCCCTCTCCCCTCTCCCCCCTTTCCCTCCCCTCCTTCTTCTTTTCTCCCTCCCTTTTCTCCTCCCCTCTCTCCCTCTCTCTCCTCTCCCTTCTCTCCTCTCCCCCCCTCCTCCCCCCCCTTCCCCCTCTCCTTCCCCTTCTCTTTGTTTCGTCTTTCTAACCCTCCTTCTTTTTTCTCTCTCTCGCCTCCATCCTTTTCTCCCCCCTCTCTCCCCTTCTTTTTCTCGTCCTTCCCCCTCTCTCCCTTTTCTCCCCTCCCCCTTTTTCTTTTTCTCCTCCTTTTCCTCTTCCCTCTCCCTCTTTCTCTCTCCTTTTCCCTCTCTCCCCTTCTCTTTTCCCCCCTCCCCCTCCCCTCCCCTCTTTTCTCTCTCTCTTTCTGTCTCTCTCTTTCTCTCTCCCCCCCCTCCTCTTCCCCCTTTCTCTCCGTCCCCCGTCTTCTCTCTCTTCCCCTCCCTCTCTCCTTTTCTCTCTCCCTCTTTCCCCGCTCTCTCCTCTTTTCTTTTTCCCCTCCCTCCCCCCTCCCCCCCCCTCCCCCCCCTCTTTCTCCTCTTTTCTTTCCCCCTCTCTCCCCTTTTCCTACTTTCTTTCTCTCTCTCCCCTCTTTCCTCCCCCTCTCTCTTCTTTCTCTTTTCTCTCTCTCTCTCTGTTTTTTTCCTCTCCCCCTCTCCCCCCCCCCCCCCTTTCCCCCCCCCTTTTCCCCCCCCTTTTTCTCTCTCTTCTCTCTCCTTTATTCTTTCTTTTAAGAAAGGGCCTACGATTATACTTAGCACATTTATCTTCCATCTCTATGCATGATTTATCCTCCTCGTATATAATTCAAATTTCGAGGAGGAGGCAGTTTCAGAATTCGGAAGGAAAGAGCGAAAATCCTAGATGTTAAATGGGGATATTAATGGACCCGCGAACCGGATAAATAACCGAAAATTCCCCATAAAAAGGCCCCTATTAGCGAACACTAAAGGGCTATAATGCCCACTTTTTTGGTTATTAATATTTCCCTTTCCTCTTTTGGGCATCCTCCCCCCTTTCCTCTTATTCTATATCCTTTTATCCTCTTTGGGCCCCCGGGTTCAATCCCCCCCCCTTTCTCTTTTTTTTAAATTTTCCTTTCCGCCCTCCCCCCCTTCCCCCCCCTTTCCCCCCCTCTTGGGACCTCTAATTTTCCCTTTCCCTTTTCCCCTCTCCCCTTCCCCTTTTCCCTACTCTCTCTCCCTCTTCCCCCCCCTCCACCTCCTTCCTCCCGTCCGTCTTTTCCCTCCTTCCCCCCCCTCCCTCCCTACCCTCCTTTCCCTCCCCTCCCCCCTCCTTTCCCCTTCCCCTTCCTCTCCCCCCCCCCCCCCACCCCCACCCCCAATCACCCCCTCTCTCTCTATCTCTTCTCTCCCCGTTCCCCCCCCTTTTTCCCCCCCTCTCCCCCTTTCCCCCCTCCCCCCCTTTTTTCCACCCCTCCCCTCCCTGCCCCCTTTCCCCTCCCTCCCCCCCACACGGAGGCCCCCCGGCCTCACACGGAAAACCCATAGTTTCTTTGGATTAACACATTTTAAAATATAATCCCCACCCCCCAACCCCTCTTTAAAAACACTGATTTGGGGGTTGGGGGATTTGGGGATCCCCCCCCCCCCTTTCCTGTCCCCCTCCCTCCCCTAACCACCCCCCCCCTCCACCCCCCTCCCCCCTTTCTACCCCCCCCCCCCCAAAATGGGTTTCCAAAACCCCCTCCCCCAGGGTGGGAAACCCCCCCTACCCCGTTTTCCCCCAAAAAGGTGGACTTCCCCCCCCCCTTCCCCGGGTTTTAAAAACCCCCCCCCCCAACCCCCCCCCCCCAACCCCCCCCGGGTCCCCCCGGGGAAACCTCCCTTTCTTACCCTCCCCCCCCTCCCCCTCTGCCATCCTTCAATCCTAGAAATCGTTGAATTTATGCCCGTGCTATGGCTTCAGGCCCCTGCTATATTCCTCTTTTTTATTCGTTTTAACTTTTTATTCTTCATGTATATAAATCGTTTATAAACGAGCCAATCTATCCTCTCTCTCTCTCTCTTTTTTTTTTTCCTTTTTTAGATTCGTTCGGTCGGAGATTAAACAATGAGCTTTTGTATTGGCAATTTGATAATTGGAAAATGATACCACGTGAATAGCCTGGTCTTTCCAAGGTGAAGTGCGGGTTGCTATCGTGGCTTTAAATCTAGCTAAAAAAAAACGTGTGTATAGCTATAGCACTATATGTTTAAAAGAACATCCTGCATATGCACAAAGACAAAGGTAAACATAAATACAACACAAACTCAATCTCTCGTACTCGCTCTGTTTGTTTGTCTCTTTCTATCTGTTTCTCTTTCTCTCGATATTTTCCTCCTCCTCTCTCTTTCTCTCTCTGTCTCTGTCTCTCTGTCTGTCTCTGCCTCTGTCTCTCTCTCTCTCTCTCTCTCTCTCTCTCTCTCTCTCTCTCTCTCTCTCTCTCTCTCTCTCTCTCTCTCTCTCCTCTCTTCCTCTGTCTATCTGTCTGTCTGTCTGTCTGTCTATCTGTCTATCTTTCTGTCAGTCTGTCCGTCTGTCTGTATCTCTTTGTCTGTCTATCTCTCTCTCTCTCCCTCCCCCATCCTCGCTCACTCTTTCTCTCTCTCTCTATCTCCCCCCTCTCCCTCTCCCTCTCCCTTCCTCCCCCTCCCCTTTATCTCTCTCTCCTTCCCCCCTTTCCTTTATCTCTCTCTCTCTCTCTCATACAACCGAACAAACAGACAAACGGATACAATCAGACGAACCGACATACAAACAAGCCAGTAATAACAACGCTGGTCTTTGAAGTGCTGCCACAAAAAAGTTAAATGATAAAGTTATGAGAATATTAATTAAGTAATGAGCTTGTCGTGAGCTACTTCTTAAAAGAGAACGAGAAAAAAGAGAGAGAGAGAGAGATGGGGAGAAAAAAGGAAAAGAAAAACTAAGAAGATATAAAAAGAGAAGAGAAAAGAGAATATAATAGAGAGAGAATGAAAACCGATATGAAGGGGGAGTAGAAAGGGAAGAATGAATAAAAGGAAGGGAGGGAGAAAGACGGGAAAGCAGGGGAAACAACCAATTGGAAAAATGATTAAAAGAAGATAGAAAATCGCTTAAAAAGACGTAATAAAAAAAGGAAAATAGCAGAGAAAAACTGAAAAACTAAGACGATAATGAGAACAGAAAACGAATGAAAAAATGCAAGAAAATGGAGCAAAAGAAGCAAAACAAAACAAAAAGAAAAGAAACAATATAAGATAATATAAAAAAACAACAACCATATAAGCGATAATATAATAAAGACAAGGAAGAAAAAAAGTAAAAAAAACGAAAAAATAGAAATCTATAATCATAAAAAAACAATAATAATAAGAAAAAGACAAAATTATAAACAATATAAAGAAAAAGATTATAAAAAAAAAACAGAAGGTGAGATTAATTCAAAATCGATACAAAAAAAAAACAAAAAAAAAAATAATAATAAAAAAACAAGAAAAAGAAAAGATTACAAAATAAAATAAAATAAAAGATAAAAAACAACAATAACAACAACAACAGAAAGTGAGAAATTATTCAAAATCGATTAACGCTGTCCGTCCAAAACGAGTGAATAATTCGAGCGATATTTTCGCTTACATAGGCTGTTTGTGCGAAGGGACGGGGTCGGGGTGGGGGTGGGGGAGAGGGAGAAGGAGGGAGGGAGGGAGTGGTGGGAGGAGGGTGGGAGGGAGGGAGTGATGGGAGGAGGGTGGGAGGGATGGGTAGTGGGGACAGGGAGGGGGAGAAGGAGGGAGGGAGGGTGGGAGTTATGGGAGGAGGGGGGGAGGGAGTGATGAGAGGAGGGTGGGAGGGATGGTGGTGGGGGTGGGGGCTGGGGGAGAGGGAGGAAGGGAGAGGAAGGAGGGAAGGAACTTTTTTTTAAAGTGGGGGTGGGATTAGTGCATTTAAAAATCTATTTATCTATCTAAGCAGCCTCCAATTTCAAACGTCAAAAAAAGGAAAGAAAAGGAACGACAGAAAGAGAAGGCGGCCGGATCGCACGCCCACTCTTTCGTCGTGGGCGTGGGCGGGTCTGCCTCTTGAACCCCCCCCCCCCCTACCCTGAACCAATACACACACTCGGCTGTGCTTCACGGATTGCGGTGGGGGAGGGGGGTCGGGGGGGTTTGGGAGGGAAGGGGGGAGGAAAAGGGATGGGGGAGGAGGGAGAGAGGGGAGGAGGAAAGGGGAAAGGAAGAGGGAAGAGGAAAGAGGGAAGAGGGGAGGGGAGGGGGAGGAGAAGAGGTGGAGAGGAGGGGAAGGGGGAGGAAAGGGAGGGGGAGGGGGGGGAGCGGGAAAGAGGGAGAAGAGGAGGGTGAGGGAGAAGGGGGCGAGGAAAGGGGAGGAAAGAGGGCTGGGAAGAGGGGAGAGGGGAGGATGTAGGAAGGGGGAGATGGGAGGGGGAAGGGTGAAGGGGAAAGGGGGAAGGAGAGAGGGGAGCGGGAAGGTTGTGGGTAAAGGGAAAGGGTGGGGAAAGGCGAAGGGGTGAGGGGGGAAAGGGGAGGGGAAGAAGTAAGGGGTGGGGGAGGGGAAGGGGGTGGAAGAAAGGGATGGTGGGGGGAAGGGGGGGCGAAGGGGAGGGGAAAGGGCAGGGGGAAAGGGAGTGAAGGCAAGGGAAAGGAAAAAGCGAGTGAAAGGGAGAAGGAAAGGAGATTGATGAAACGGAAAAGAAAGGAGGGAAAAGGAGGAATTCGAAGACAAAGAAGGAGCAAAACGAAAGAAAGAAAGACAGAAAGAAAGATAAAAAAAAACGGAAACAGACTAAAAGAAAGAGAGAGAGAAAAAAAGAAAAAGACAAAGAAAAAGAAAATGGAACAGCAGATCATCGGTTTATTTCGAAGACTTCCCACGCATCTGTCCTTTATGCCTCTGCTACGGCATTCCTCATTCGCGAATGGAAGAACAGAGAGAAAAGAGAAGAAACACTGACGACTGAGATGGCGGGTGGCAAAAAAAAAAAAAAAGTCTTTTCGCTGTGCATTGAATCTTGATGATCATTTCTGTTTTTGTTGCTTTTGTTTTTTGTTTTGTTTCTCACGCCCGGTGGCCTTGTTTTTTATTTAATTTTTCTCTCCGGTGTCAGTTATTCTAGAAATTTCAGTTTTGGGTAATACTTTATATGTCTGTTTGTACTTATTTTCATCTGTTTAGATTTATAAACGTTATCATCTCCTTTCGTTATCTTGATGGTCATCCTTATATATCTTTTTATAAGTAAATTTAGTTCTGTTATCATATCATCGTCATCATCATCATCATTGTCCTTATCCTCCTCCTCCTCCTCCTCATCATCATCATCACCATCCTCCTCCTCCTCCTCCTCATCATCATCATCCTTATCCTCCTCCTCCTCCTCCTCCTCATCATCATCATCATCATCATCATCATCCTTATCATCCACCTTCCTCCTCCTTATCATCATCATCATTATCACCATCATCCTGGTTGTTCATAATCATTATCATTATTATTTTCTCTTATGTAATTAAACTATGAAAATAAATGCCGACTGATTCCCTCTGTCTCCAGCGCCTAAAGTTCGACCTGGGATAAGTTTGTCTTCATTACCATGCAGTGCTCGCCTCCCCCCCCCCCCCCACACACGCTCTTCTCTGCCTCCTGCCTCCCTTCCTTCCTCCTCCACTTCCCCTTTCCTTCCTCTGTTCCTTCCTCTGTTCCTTCCTCTGTTCCTTCCTCTGTTCCTTCCTCTGCTTCCTTCCTCTGTTCCTTCCTCTCTTCCTTCCTCTCTTCCTTCCTCTCTTCCTTCCTCTCTTCCTTCCTCTCTTCCTTCTTCTCTTCCTTCCTCTCTTCCTTGTTCTCTTCCTTCCTCTCTTCCTTCCTCTCTTCCTTCTTCTCTTCCTTCCTCTCTTCCTTCCTCTCTTCCTCTTCTTTCCTTCCTCTGTTCCTTTCTCTCTTACTTCCTCCTCCACCTCCCTCCGCCCTGCCACCTGTCTCCACTGCCCCGCCTTCCACTCCACTCTCCCTCCTCCACCTTCGCCCGCGCCTCCTCCTCTCACCTGCTCCTTCTCTTCCACCTTTCATCTCTCTCTACTCCCCTCCCCCTCTTCCTCCTCCACTCTCCCTCCACTCTCCCTTCTCCACTTTCCGCTCTCTCCCTTATGCCTGGACGAGCAGGGCAGACGGACGCGTTCAACTAGCGGACTTTTCGTTCTTCGCTCCCTTAGCTAATGAGGCGCGAAGGTCACACATGTTGAACGCAGAAGGGTAAAGGAATTTCTCTCTCTTCTCTCTCTCTCTCTCCTCTCTCTCTCTCTCTCTCCTCTCTCTCCCCTTCCTCTCTTCTCCTCTCTCTCCTCTCTCTCTCTCTTCTTTCCTGTCTCTGTCTCTCTCTCTCTCTCTCTCTCTCTCTCTCTCCTCCCTCTCTCTCTCTCTCTCTTCCTCGCTTACGTCTTGTGATCCGATGTCAAAGATTTTCGCGGAAAGACGCCGTCATGGAAAAGTGAGTAGATAGGGTTGGGATGTCAGTCACTTGACTTCAACTTCCTTTTTCCCTTTTCTTTATTATTTATTTATCTTTTTTTCTGATCTCCTATTTTTTTCTTCTTCCATTTCTTTTTTCCGTTCTTACTTTTTCCTCTTACTTTTGCTATTTGTTTTTTTTTCCCTCTATTTTCCATTCAATATTCTTCCACGTTCTTTTCCTCCTCCTTCCCTTCCATCTCTTTTTCTTCCTCTCTCATTCTTCTCTTCGTTCACGTCTTCTTCTTACTAACTCCTCCTCCTTCTTCTCCTCCCCTTACTTCTCTTCATCCCTTTTTCTTCGTCCTCCTCCTCCTTATTCATCTCTTATTCCTTCTTCCATCCTCCTCCTCCTCCTCCCCTTCTATCCTCACTTCTCGTCTGCGTCAAATCCTCCTCTTCCCCTTACTTCTATTTTCCTCCTCTCCTTTCCCTTTCTTCTTCCTTCATCCTCCTCCTCCCCTCCTTCCCCCTTTCCCGCCTTGCCCCTCCTTCCCCTTTCCCTCCTCCTCCCCTCCTTCCCCCTTTCCCTCCTCCTCCCCTCCTTCCCCCTTTTCCCTCCTCCTCCTCCTCCTCCCTTCCTTCTTCTTTTCCCTCTTCCTCCCCTCCTTCCCCTATTCCCTCCTCCTCCCCTCCTTCCCCCTTTTCCCTCCTCCTCCCTCCTCCTCCCTCCCTCCCTATTCCCTCCTCCTCCCCTCCTTCCCCCTTTTCCCTCCTCCTCCCTCTGTGCTAACTGCATTGTGTTTCGACGCCGCCAAGTAAAGCATTGACTCGGGCGATAATGCGATCCGTCAGCACAGAAGTGGCTTGATTAAGACCACCGGGGAGTAAGCGTAGGACTTAGTATTGATGACCATCTCGAGTGGGATGATGAATAGGCGATGGAGGGACGCCAGGGAGCCATTATGGGACGATGATGGAAATCTGGCGAAGCGCGGATAGTCAGGGATTTTTTTTCCCCCATCTTATTTTCCATCTCATTATCATTATCATCGTCATTATTATTATTTTGTTCTCTTTTTCTCGTTTTCTTTTCTCTTTGTCTTTTTCTTTTTTCTGTCTTTTTCTTCTCTCACTCTCTCTCTCTCTGTTTTCTCTCTATATATCTTGTCTCTCTCTCACTTTCTCTCTCTGTTTTCTCTCTCTGTATCTTTTCTCTCTCTCTTTTCTTTTTCTTCTTTTTCTTCTTCCTCTCTCTCTCCCTCTCTCTCTCTCTCTCTCTCTCTCTCTCCTCTTTTTTCTCTCTTTCTTCCCTCCCCCCTTTCCTCTCCCCCCTCCTCATTAACCCCCTTTCCCTTCCCCCTCCCCCCCCCCCCCCCTCTCTCTCTCTCTTTTCCCCTTTCTCCTCTCTCTCTCTCCCTCTATCCCTCCCTCCCACTCTCTCTCTCTTCTATTTTCTTTTTTCTTTTACGAAATATCAAACGCCATCCTGAAGTGACCCCCCCCCCTGCAAGAAGCCCCGCGCGTGATGGTCTGCCTCGTCTCTTGCACCTCCCTCGCCTTGCATCCAGTGCACGGAATCTTGCAAACATATTGCAGCAACCACCTGCCAGATATTTCCGGTTGGGACTGAAAATTGCAACCGCACCCGCTGACAGCAATATTGAGACGAGAATGAGAGAGAGGGAAAGGAGAGAAGGAGATATAGTGAGAAAGACTGGGTGGAAGTAAATATCGTGAAAGGAGAGGAGAGAAAGATGAAAAATTCCTCCGTTCTATGTCTCGATTTTCTCCCTGAAGAGTTCTGGATTGATTTGTACAAATATTGAATTTGCTACAACCTACAGCATTCGTGTATATACATACATACATACATACATACATACTACTACATACTACTACATATATTAATTTTAACATATATATAACATATATATTATAATATATATATATAATATATAATATATAATATAATATATAAAATTATATATATTAATTATAATATATAATATATATATATTAATATAAAATATATATATATATATAAAATAAAGAGAGGAGGAGAGAGAGAGATAAGAGAGAAGAGAGGAGGAGAGAGAGAGATAGAAAAAGGCGAGCGAGAAGAGAGAGAGAGGGAAAGATAGGAGAAGAGAGAGAGATAGAAGACGGAGAGAGATGAGAGAGCGAGAGAGAGGATAGAGAGAGCGAGGGGAGAGAGAGAGAGAGGAGAGAGAGAGAGAGAGAGAGAGAGAGAAAAAAGGGAAGAAGGGAAAAAGGGAAGAAGAGGAGAAAGGGGGAGGAAAAAAGAAGAGGGGGGAGAGGAGAAAAGGGGAGGAGAGGATGGGAGAGAAAAGAGGGGGAAAAAAAAAGGGGAAGCGGGGAAGGAGAGCGGAAGAGGGGGAAGGAGGAGATGAGAGAGAGGAAAAGAGGGAGAAAGAGAAAAGGGGAAGAGAGAGGGGAAGAAGAAAAAGGAAAAAAAAAGGAAGAGAAGAGAGGAGGAAAGCAAACGAAGAAACAAACCTCAAATAACTATACCTGCCTGCTCCCTTGCCTTTACCTTACCTTCCTGCCTTCCCTCCACCCTAGGACCGCCTTACTCATTATCTTCCCCTTTTACCTCCCTTTTCCCCCCCTTCACTTCCCCAAATCCCTCCACTCCCCACCCCCTCTCTCCTCATCTCCCTGTCCCCAAACCTTCCTCCCCCCCACTTATGCCCTCCCCCCTCCTCAACTCCCCCCTCCCTCCTCAACCCTTCCCTCCCCCCTCCCCTCTTCAACCCTTCCTTCCCTCCTTGTCTCCATTCCCTCCTTCAGCCCCCTCGTTCCCTCCCTTTATCCCCTCCCTCTCCCTCTAGCCTCCCCACCCTCCCCTCTCGTCCCTCCCTACGTTTCTTGCGGCCGATAGGGGATGGGAGGGGGGGGGAGGGGCGAAGAAGGAGGAAAAAAGGGGGAGAGGAGGGGGAGGAGGAGGAGGAGGGGGGGGGAGGGGAGGGGGGGGGGAGGATGGGGGAGGGGGGGGAGGGGAGGAAAAAGGGGAGGAGGAGGAAAGAGAAAAGAAGAGGAGGAAGGAGGAGGAGGAGGAGGAGGAAGAAAGAAGAGGAAAGGAAAGAAAAAGAGGAGGGGGAAAAGGAGAGGGAGGGAGGAGGGGAGGGAGGGGGGGGAGGGGGGGGAGAAAGGGGGAGAATAGGGGGAGGGTAAGTAACTGTAAGTGATTGTAAATGATTGAAAGTGATCTTAAGTGATTGCAAGTGACTGTAAGTGACTTCAAGGGATTGTAAGGAAGTCTCCAGGGGCAAAAAAACAACCCGACCCATTTTTCCCGTTAGTTGAAACAAAGCATTTAAATCGTAATCAATTTTTTAAGGGTTCGATGTTGATGATAGAAAATAATGTAATAATATGGAAATTAAATGTTAAGATAGTGATAATAATTGGAAAATGATAGGATAAAAAAGGGGAAGAAATAATAGTCACTGGATAAATGTGATGATGATAATAAAACGTAATTTTGGTAATAAAAAAGATGAAAAAAGGGATGAAAAAAGAAGACGAGAAAATATTCTTAAACCGATGTAAGAAAAAAGAAAAAATATATATATTTAAATGTGAAGAAAAAGCGCGGAAAAAATATATGGAAAAATACGAAATGAAATTCGAGGGGAAAGGGGAATAAAAGTGTGAGAAGAAATACCAATAAGAAATGGGAGGAAGGGGAGAAAAGAAAGGAAACGCAAAAACAAAAAAAAAAGAAAAAGAAAAAAAAGAGAAGAAAGAATGAGAAGGATAAAGAAAGAAAAAAAGAAGAAAAAGGAGAGAGCAAAAAGAAAAAAAAAAGGGAAAAAAGAGGAGGATAAAGAAATAAAAAAGAAAAAAAACAAAGAGAGAGAAAAAAAAAACGAAGAAAAGAAAAGAAGAAAAATAAAACATAAGTTTTAGCTTAATTCCGCGCAGAGACAAAGATATAAGTAACTTTAAAACCCGCTCTCTCAGTCCCCCCTCCTCCCCCCTCCCTCTCCCCAGGCTGGACGGGCGTGCGGGCGTGCGGGCGTGCAGGCGAGGGTTCGGGGCGAGCCTGTGTTAATCTTCTAGCTGTCTAAACAGAATGGGAAAGAGATTGTTCACTCGCGCCTTCAATCCTTCATTTTGAATATCCCGCTATCATTCTCTCGCCAGAAATCTCTTTGTGTCTCGCATTTCCTTTCACCAGCTCGGCTTCAACCCTTTGGGATTTCATGCGATTTCTCTCCTCTTCGTTATATTAATGTGTTTGTATTTTATATATACTGCTATATGGTATGTATATATTATATATATATATTATATATATATATATTATATATTAATATATATTATATATAAATATATATATATAAATAATAGACAGATAGATACCCCCCCCTAACACATAAATATATATATAATATATATTATTATATATATATTATATATATATATATATATATAATATATATATATTATATTATATATATATATATATAACAAAAACATACACCAACACACACACATACACCCACCACACCACACACACATACACACACACACCACAACACACACCCCACACACACACACACAACACACAAAAACACACACACCAACACACACACACCACACACACACACACGTACACACACGTTTGTATGTATGTGTGCGTCCCTTTCCCTCTCTCTCTCCCTCCCCCCCCCCCCATCTCTCTCTTCCTCCTCCAATCCCCTCTCTCCTACTCTTCCTTCCACCTTCCCTCCTCTCTCTTTTCCTTCGTCTCTATCCACCTCCTTCTTCACCATCCTCCCTTCCCCCCCCCCCCTCCCCCCCCTTCCCCTCCCCTCCCCCCCCTTCTCTTCCTCCCCCCCCCCCTTCACCCCCCCCCTCTTTCTCCTAAAATTTTTTTTTTTTTTTTTTTTTTTTTTTTTTTTCTTTTTTTTTTCCCCCCTCTCTCCCTCTTCTCCTTTTTTCCCCCCCCCCCCTCCCCCCTTCCTTCCCCCCTTCATCCCCCAACCCCCTCTCTCTCTTTCCCCCCTTTCCCTCTTTCCCCCCCCCCCCTTTCAACCTCATCCTTCCTCCCCCCCCCCCTTTCTCTTTTCCACCTCCCTCTTCCTCATCCTCCCTCCCCTCCCTCCTCCCTGTCCCACCGGCGACGCGGCAAACCCCCCCACTCGGGACATAAAACAGTTTGTTTTCTCTGGGTATAACACCAGTGCCGGAAGTGCCACGGGAAACTCGAATCACGGCCTCTCCTGACTGACTCTCTCGCCTGTGTATTTGGGTGGATGGAGAGTGCTGAAGAGGTGAAGGAGGGAGAAGAGGAACAGGAAGAAGAAAAAGAAGGAGAAGATGACGATGAGGAGGACTAGGAAGAGGAGGAAGCAGAAGAAGAAGAAGAAGATGATGAGATGATGATGATGATGATGAAGAGGATGATGATGATGAAGAGGAGAGGGAGGAAGAAGAAGAAGAAGAAGAAGATGATGATGATAGAGAGAATAAGAATAAGAATATGATGATAATGATGAAAGAAGATAGAAAGAAGGAGAAGAAGATGAGAAAAGTAAGAGAGAACAAGAAAGCAGATATATATTTTTTGGCTTCTTACCCGTGCTCGTTATTTCCACGAAGGCTTTGGCTTTTGGATAAATATAAGTTATATATATTTGTCATTACTTTTTAATTTTGTCATTATAATATTTAAAAATGATAAAAGATAATTTTTTAAGTCCGTTAATAAATGATAATGTCAAAATAATAACGATTGTAATAATAATTTGAAGATTAAAAAAAAAAGCATTGAAATTTTAATTAACATAAACAACTAAAATGTTATCACCGGATGCAGACCCATGGCACCCTCCCCCCCCCTTTCCAAGTCACGTGCGCGGGGGGTGGGGGGGGGGGGGTAGTTGTGAGAAAGCTGGAATTTATAAAATTAAAACAAAGTTTTTATTTCCCTGCCCCATTTTTTTGGTAAAGTTACCTGTTGGCAGCAAAGGAGTCTGCGTTAGAACCTGCGTGCCTCAGGGAGAGTTTGTATAAGGAAGGGGGTTGGGGGTCTGTTTGCCTACTGTTTTTTTTTTCAATGTTTTTTTCTTTTTCTTTTTTCTTTTTTTTCTTTTTCTTTCTTTCATTCTTCTTTCTTTTTTTCTTTTTTTCTTTTTTTTCTTTTTCTTCTTTATCTCTTTCTTCTTCTTTCTTTCTTTCTTTTTTCTTCTTCTTCGTTATTGTCTTCGTTTTCCGTTTTTTTCATTTTCTCCTACTCCTTCCTTTCCTCCTCCCCCCCTTTCCCCCTCCTCCTCCTTCCCCTTCCCCTCCTCCTCCTCCTCCTCCTCCCCCCCTTCCCCTTCTCCTCCTCCCCCTTCCCCCCCCCTCCTCCCCCTTCCCCCTCCGCCTCCCCCTTCCCCCCCTCCTCCTCCTCCTCCCCCCTTTCCCCCTCCTCCTCCTCCTCCTCCTCCTCTTTTTCCTATAAAGTCAAATGCAAAAGCAAAGCAAGAAATGAACGCACCTCAGACACACAGACAGTGTACCCTTACGGCTGTTAACAGAATCACACACTACACTGGGAGAAAACGTGGGGAATGTGTCGACTATTTGTGTTAATTTTTAAGTAACAACAAAATGAATATCCTTATAAGCTCCTGGGATAACCATTTTTCTGTTTATTGATATTATCGTTTTTATTATCATCATCATCAGAGCTGAAAATAAAATCCAGGAGGATTTCGAAAATGTTGCCTCATTTTAAATAAGTCTAGTTTGTGCATTGTGGGTTTTTATACTGCTGTTGTCATTATGAAATCATTATCGTCATAATAGATTTTGTTGATATTATTATCATTATTATTATTATTATTATTATTATTATTATTATTATTATTATATTATTATCATAATTATTACTATTATTATTATTATCATTATTATTATATTATTATAATTATTACTATTATTATTATTATCATTATTATTATAGTTATAATAATAATAATAATAATTATTATTATTATTAATACAATAATAATAATAATAATAATGATAATAATAATAATAATGATAATAATAATAATAATAATAATAATAATAATAATAATAATAATAATAATAATAATTATTAT
>NC_051397.1:35053421-35063421 GCF_015228065.2 Penaeus monodon | reverse complement strand
TTTTTATATTTATATAAAATTATATAAAAATATATAAAAAAAAAAAAAAAAGAAAACCAAAAAACCATATATATATTTTTTTATATCTTAATATATATAAAAAATATATAATCAAATATATATATATATATTATATATATTTTAAAATAAAATTTTATAATATATTTTCTTTTATATATATAAAAAATTATTTAAAAAAGGAGAGAGAGAGAGAAAAGGGGAAGAGAGAGAGAGGGGAGAGGGGAGAAATGGGTGTGTGTGTTTGTGAGTCAGGGGATATATTTGTATGTACTGTTTGTATCCCGCAAACACCCACATCCCCCAACACCCCACAACAAACAAAACACCCACACACCCCACCCCAACCACACACACAAAAACACACCCAAACACCCCACACAAAAAAAACAGACCAAAAACACAAAACAACACATAACCAAAAACCTCTATTTTATATTTTAATTATATTATCTAAAATATATATAATATATTATATATCAAAATTTTTTTTATAAAATATTAATATAAAAAAATATCAATATTCTATATATATTTTTAATATTTTATCTCTCTCATATTTATATATTATATTAATTTATATCTTCTTTTAAGGGTTTGGGTTTTCATGTCTGAGCCGCCGTGGTCCAAAGCAGGGATACTTAATTTTTTTTTTTCCCCATGTTGTGGTGCTTTTGGGAGGGGTACGTGGTAGGGCCCCCCAACCCCCTTTTCCACGGAGAGTCCGGGTTGGGTTCCCTTTTTTGGAATTTCTCTCTTTTTTTACCCGGGGGTTTGGGGAAACCAAGAAACTGATTTTTTGGGCGGGTTTTTGGCCCCCGGGGCTGGGTTTAGGAAATCGGGTGAATTTTCCTTCCCCAAAGGGGGAAAACAACCGCCGGTCGGGGGCCTCAAACCCCCCTCGAACCCCAAGTTTGGGCCGTCGTGACAGCCCTTGGGATTTCCGATGCTCTAAAACCAATTGCCCCCACCCGCGGGGCCCTTGGCGATAGGGGGCTTCCATGTTTTTTCCCTTTGGAAAATTTTAAAGGGGCGGTGGTTTCCTTTCCCTTTTCCCCCCCGGGTGTTTTTTTTTTTTTTTTTTTTTTTTTTTTTTTTTTTTTCGATCACCATCTCTTTTTTACCCCCACTGACTTGGGCGGGGCTTGTCCCCCCTTTTGGCTAGGCAGGCAATCGAGGTGAAGTTCCTTGCCCAAGGGAAAAAACCCGGGGCCCCGGGATTTCAAACCCCCGAACTAAAATTACCTTTTTGTGAAAAGCCCTTGAGTCCGACGCTCTCAACCTTCGGCCCCCCCCGCGCCCCCATATATATAAAATTTATATATATAAAATATATTTTATATAAAAGTATATATATATAATATATATATTTTAACATATATATATTTTAATATTTTAATATTTTTAAAATTTAAAATATATATAAAAATATATAATATATAATAATAATAATAATATATATATATTTTATATATATATATATATTATAGAAAAAAAAAAAAAAAAGAAAAAATTTTATATATAAATATTTTAAAAAAATATAATATATATTATATATTATATTTTAATTATTTTATATATAATATTAAAATTATATTAAACACATTAATTATTTTTATATTTATAGATATATTATTAGATATATATAATATATAAAATATTATTATTTTCTCCTTCCTCTTCTCTAAAATATTTTAATTTTTATTTATATATTATATATATAAATATATATATTATTTATTATATTTAAAAAAATTAAATATATATTTTTTATATTTTAAAATATATATTAATTAATTTATTATTAATTATTATGTATTTTTAGTATTATGTTGTATGTATTTATTGTCCACGAACCTTTTTTTCCTTTTGTTAAGGGTTTTTTCCCCGGCGGGCAAAAAAAAACCCAAAAAATTAATTCCTTGTTTTTTTAAAACCAGGGGAAACCCGAGTCTTTTTTCCTGCCTTGGGAAATTCACAAGAAAGGAGGAAAACAGTTTTAGCCTCGCAACAGGGGTTTTTTTTTTTTTTACTTGTGAAACTACCCGCTCGGGCAGCCCTAAAAAGGGACTTAAATTGATCCCCAAGGGTGAATTTTTTTTTATATTAAGGGGGGTGATTTTCTTTCGATTTTGGGCTGAGGGGAGGGGTGGCCCCTTTGCCTTTTTCTATTTCTTTGTTTTTTATTTAATTTTTTTTCCCCTTCTCTGGGCCTATCTTTCTTTCCCTCCCCGTCCCCCTCCCCTTCTCCCCTAAACCCCCCTCTCTCTCTCCCCCACCCCTCCTTCCTCTTCCCCCTCTCCCCACCCCCCCGGCTCTTCTTTTCTCCACCCTCAGCCCTTCCCCCCCTTCCCTCCCCCCCAAATCCTCTCTCGTTTTTTCCCTTTCCCCTTCTTCTCTCTTCCTTCTCCTCACCCCTTCCTCTTCCTTCTCCCCTTTTCCTTCTTTCTCTCTCCTCCCCTCCTCTCTCTCTCTCTCCCTTCCCCTCTCTCTTTTCTCCTCTCTCTCCTCCTCTTTTTTCTCTCTCTCCTTCTCCCCCCCTCCCTTCTCCCTTCTAAACCCCTTCTCCCCCCCCCTCCCCTCCACCCTCCCCGTCCTCTTCTCTCTCTTCCTCCCGTCCCCCCCTTCTCGCCCTTCTCTCCCCCCCCCCTTTGGCCCTTTTGTCTCTCCCCCTTTTCCTCTCCCTCCTCTCTCTCCTTCCTCCCTTCCCCCCCACCTCCCCCCCCCCCCCCATCTCTCTCGCTTCTCTCTTCCGTCCTTCTCTCTCCCCCTTTCTCCCCCCCTCTTTTTCTCCTCCTTTCTCTTTTCTTTCTTTTTCTCTCTCTCCCTTTTTCTTTTTCTCTCCTCCTTCTCTCTCCCCTCCCCCCTCCTCTCATCTCTCCCTCTCTCTTCCTCTCACCCCTTCTTCCTTCTCTGGCCCTCCCTCTCCCCCTCCCTCACCCCATTTTTTCATTCCTCTCCCCCTCTCCCCCTCCTCTTTTCCCCTCCTTTCTCTGGGGTCTTCTCCCCCCCCTCCCACTCCCTCTCTCCCCCTCTCTCTCTCCTCTCCTTTTCCCTTCCTCTTTTTCCCCTCCCTTTCTCTCTCCTCGCCCCTAAAAAATTTAATTTAAATTTTTATTTTATTTTTTTTTCCCTTTTTTTTGATCCTTTTGTTATTCTTTCCCCCATTAAAGAAAATAATAAAAAATATATTAATATATTTTAAATATATAAAATATATATATAAAATATTTTTAATTTTAATAATAAATTAATATATAGGTTTTTTTTTTTAGGTTTTTTTTTTTTTTTTTTTATTTTTGGGGGGGGGGGGGGAAATTAAAGATAGATACATAGATAAATAGATATAAAAGGTTTTAATATTTTATATATATATATATTTTATTATTATATATAATATATATTTTATATTTATATATATATATATATATAATAATATTATATAATATATATAAATATATATATAAATATATATATAAAAATGTTTTTTTTTTTTTTGTTGTGTTTTGTTGTGGGGTTGTTGGGGGTGTGTGTGTGGGGTTTTGGTGTGTTTTGTGTGGGGTGTGTGTGTGTTTTTGGGGTTGTAGGGGTGTGTGTGTGTGTGTTGTGTGTTTTTGTGTGTGTGTTTTTTTTTTTTAAAAAACTTTTCTATAAAAAAATATATATAAAAAAAAAAAAAAAAAAAAAAAAACATTTTTTGTTTTGTGTATAACATTATATAATATATATTTAAAAAAAAAATATATATATATATTTATATAACTTTCCATAAAATTTTATATATATATATATATACTTTTAAAAATTTTATTTAATATAATATAATATATTTTTTCTTTTATAAAATTTATATTAAATTTAATATTTTGTTATATATATATTATAAATATAAAAATTTTACCTATTTTTATTGATATATATATATAAAATTTAATATCTATATATCTATATCTATATAAAATTTGTTTTTGTATTTTTTGGTTTTTTTTTTTTTTTTTTTTTTTTTGTTTTCCCCTTAAAAATTTTTGTTTTTTTTTGTTTTTGTTTTTTTTTTGTTTTTGTTTTTCCCCAAAACCCGTTTTTTTTTTTTTTTTTTTTTTTTTTTGGTTTTTTTAATTTTTTGTAAAAAAGTTAAAATATCTAATATATATAATATATTTTAAATATATAATATATATTTTATATATAAAATAAAATTATATTAAAAATATATAAAAAATAAAAAAATCATAAAAATAAATATATAATATATTTTATTTTAAAATTTTAAATATATATAAAATTATATAATTTATGATGCTTTTCCGTATATATCTATTTTTATTTTTTATATATATATTTTTTATTTTTTAATACTATATTTTAAAATATATTTTAATTATTTTTATAAATTTTTTATATTTTTAAAATATAAAAAAATTTTAATTTTATTTATATTATATATATTATATATAAATTATTACCCCATATTTAAAAATTTTACCTAAAATTTTTTTCTACAATTTTAAAATACTTATATTATATCTTTATATTTTAATATATATATTATATAAATTTATCTTTTTTTCTCTATATCCAAATAACTTTATTTTAATATACTATATATATATATTTACAATTTTTTTATTTTAAAATTTATATTTTCTATTTTTTTTATATAAAAATATTTTTTCCCTACAATATAAAACCCCTTTTCTAAAATTATATATTTTTTCTTTTTATTATATTTATATTTTTCAAATATCTTAATATTATTTATTTTATATATTTAATTTTATTTTAATTTTTTAATATATCTAAAAATTTATACTTATATATCTTTTTTCTATTAATCTTAACCTTTAACCCCCCGATACTATTCATATATATATCTATAAAAATTTAGGATATAAATCTATTATATATATCTTTTTTAAAATTTTTCTATTCAAAACATATTTTAATATAAAAATTCTATATTTTCTATTTTTTCTAATATTTTTTATTCTTTATATATATATTTTAATTTTTCATTTTTTTTTCTCTATTATATACCCCTTTAATTCTTTTTTCTATCTACTTTTTTTTTTCTTTTTCTTTTTTTCTCCCTCTCTTCTTCTCCTATTTTTTCTATAAAATTTATCTTTTAATTATTTTATATTTACTTTTTATATATATAGTTTTTCCCCTTTTTCTCTTTTATTTTTTCTTCTTTTTTCATTTTTTTATTTTTCTAAAATTCATATTTTTATTTTTATTTTTCATTTATATATCTTTTTTCTCCCCCCCCTTTTCCCTTTCTTTTTTTCTCTTTTTTCCCCCCTTCCTTTTCTCTCTCTATTTAAATTCTCTCCTTTTCCCCTCTATATCCCCAAACTAAAACTCTCTCTTTTCTAATCTTTCCCCTTTCTCTCGTTTTTCCCCTTGGTCTTTTTTTTTTCCTTCCCGCTAAAAAAACCCACTATTTCAAATCTCATCTCCTTTTTCCTTCTCTATTTTTCTTCTTTTTTTTCTCTATTATATCTCTTTTCTCTCATTTTTCCTCTTTATTTCTCTCCCCTTTTCTCTCTTCTCTCAAATATTTATTTTCTTTATATTCTCTACTCTTTTATCTTTTCTATAATAAAAACATACCCCCAAATTATATTAAAAGGGGAAGGACAGATGAGGGGGCTGAACCACGGTTTGAAAGGATTTTCCCAGGCTCAATCACGGGGGCCCCCTGAAATGCCAAGGCGAAACTTTCGGGAGAGCTCTAAAGCTGCGTGCATGCCCTAGTTTTTCATTTTCCGGGCACCTAAATGGCCGTGGAAAGTACGCCCAGAAAGGCCCATAGGGTTACTTGCTTGGGAATAACCACAAATACAGGCAACTGATGGAATATTCGCATCCCAGAAAATCTAACGGTCTGATAAAAACAGATTTCGATTTTTGGAGCATTTTGGTAGTCCTGGGTAAAAGCATGCGGGGGTGGTTGTTTTTAAATTTCACGTTTTCATTTTTTTCTTTGGTTGTACTTTAAAATATTGCATGCTCGCAAAAAAAAAAAAAAAAACACACACCCACACAAGGGTATTTGCTTTTTCCCCCAAATCCCTGAAAAGACACTGTCATGCCCCCTTTTGGGACTTCTCGTAAAAAGTGTTGTGTGTCCACTGGCTAATAAATTTTTTAAAACCAAACCCGATTTCTGTCTATCTTTTTTCCCTTTAAATTTTCATAGTCCCTCTCCCCTCTCCTAAACAACTCTCTCTCCCTTTTCCTCCCTCTCTCTCTCCCCGGGTTCTTTTCTCTCTCCCCTCCTCTCCCCTCTCTCGCTCTAAATCTCCCTCCCCTTCCAATCTCTCCCTTTAATTTCCTTCCCCCCTCCTTCCCTCCCTCCTCCCCCCCCCTTCCCCCCCCTCCCCCTCCCCCCCCCCATCCCCCCCTCCCCACTCTTTTCCATATCCTTCAATCCTCAAAAATCCCGCCTCTCCCCCTCCTACCCCACGTTTGCCTACCAAAATCTCTGGAAAAAGTCCCGGGGATCCTTAGAGGGTGTAGTTATCCCAAAACAAAATTTCCCATTTTCCTCGGGCCCCCCCTTCTATCCCAAAGGGGCGGGGGGTCAGCCCAATCGGGGGGTTTTTTCATCTACGTTTCGGATGATGGGGTTTCGTGTACGTGTTTAAATTTCGCCTAGGGGGGAAAAAAAGGGCCATAAATACTCTTGTAAAAAACTTTGTTGTTGTCAGAAGGGGGCGGTTTTTTGCATATGAGGCTGAGGGGGGTACCCTTTTTTTTCATTTTTTTTTTTTTTTTTTTAAATTCGTCTGGTGTGTTCTCCCCTCCCTCTTTTTTTTCTTTTTTGTTTTCCCATTCTTTTCTCTGTCTTTTTAGGATTGTTTTTTTTTTTTTTTCGCTCTTTTCCCCACGTTCGTCAAATATTTTTTTTGTTTGTTTCTTCACCTTTTTGTCTCCAGCTTCCCCTTTACGTTTCATTTTTTTTGCTCCCCCCCTTTTCTTTTTCCTTTTTTCCCCCCCCCCTCCCACCCCTCTGCTTCCTCCCCCGCTTCCCCCCCTTTTCCTCCCCCCCCGCCCCCTCCCCTCTCCCCCCTTCACACCAACCCCACTTCCCCTCTCCCCCCGTCTCTCTCCCTTCTCCCCTCTCTCCTTTCATTTTCTCCCCCCTTCTCCCCCGGCCTCCCCGTCCCCCTCCCCTTCTCCCATTCCCCTCCCTCCTCTCCCTCTCTAAAATCTCTTCCCCCCCCCTCCCCCTCCCCCCCTCCCCCCCTCCCCCCCCCTCCCCCCCCTTCCCCCTTTCCCCCCTCCCCCCTTTTTTTCCCTTTTTCCCTTTTTCCCCCTTCCCCCCTCCTTTTCCCTCTCCCCCTTTTCCCCTTTTCTCCCCCCTTCCTTCTATTTTCTCTCCCCCCCCTTTCCCCCCTCCCCCCTCAGTTCCTCCTCTTTTTCCCCCCCCCTCTCTCTCCCCCTCCCCCCCCCGCCCCCTTTCCCCCTTTCCCCTTTTCCATCCCTCCCTCCCTCTCTCTCTTTCCCCCCTTCCCTTTCCCCCAAGTTTTTACCCTTTCCCCCCTTCCCCCCCTTTTTTTTTTCCCTTTTTTCCTTCCCTTTTTTCCCCACCCCCCACTCCGGTAATTCAAAAATTCTTTTTCCGGGGAAAGCAAGTCGGGGAAAAACATACTTTAAATTTCTTGAAAAAAAACAATTTTAAACCTTGTTTTTTTAGTTTTAAAAAAAGAAAAGGAAACCTAAAAAAAAAAAAGAAAAAGAAAAGAAAAATACTTTACTAATGAACTATTGAATATAATGTTATTGCTTAGCATCTTTATGCATATTATATTATATTGTTATTATCTATTATCATTATATTTATATTATATAATATCATTATCATTATTATTATTATTATCATATTTTGTGTTGTTATGTGTGTTTTTTTGGTCCAACATTGACATATATATATGTTTATATATTATATATATATATATATATATATATATATATATATATATATATATATAGTATATATATATATATATATATATATATATATAGTATATATATATATATATATATATATATGTATATTATCTATATATATATATATGTGTTGTTTTGATGTAGTGTGTATATATCTAAAAATATTATATATCTATATATATATTATTATCTATATCTATTATATATTATATTATATATTATCTATATACACACATATGTATATATATATACACACATATATGTATATCTATCTATCTATCTATATTATATATCTATCTATCTATTATGTTTTCGTTGTTGTATTTTGTGTGTGTGTGTGTGTGTGTGTGTGTGTGTGTGTGTATGTATGTATGTATATGTATATATATGTATATGTATGTATATATGTTTATCTATTTATCTATTTTTTATTCCATTTCTCTAAAGGCGACGTCCTTTTTTCATCTTAAGTTTTCTCGGTTGTTTTCGCTTGGTCCTGTTTTCGCTCTCTTTTATCACCGTTACTTTGCCACGCCTCCTTTGCCGTTGTTTTTTTTTGTTTGCTTCTTAATTTGTTTCTTTCTTTGTTTATTTGTTGAACGGTTTTTCCGTTTTGATTTTTCTTTCTTTTGTTTACGCTTCTTTCATCTTCATTATTTTCCCCTTCTTTTCTATACGGGGGTTTATTTGTCTGCCTTTTACTTTTTTCTTTTCTTTTTCTGCTTTCTGTTTATTTTTTTCTTTTCTTTTTTCTTCTTCTCCTTTTTCATTTTTTCTTTTCCTTCTTCTTCTTTTTCATTTCTTCTTCTCCTTCTTCTTCTTTTTTTCTTCTTCTTCTTCCTCTTCTTTTCTTATTATTATTCGTCTTCCTCTCCTTTTTCTTTCCTTGTTTCCTCTTTCTTTTTTTCTCTTCTGTCTTCTTTTTCTTCCTCTTCATTTTTTCCCTTTTCTTCTTCGCTGTCTTCTTTTTTTGCTTTTGTCTTTTCTTCCTTTCTCTTCTTCTCCTTCGCTGTTTTTGCTTTTTTTTTTTTTCTCCTTCTTTCTCCTCTTCTCTATGTTCTTCCTCTTCCTTGTCTTTCGTTGTTTTCTTTTTTTCTTCTTTCCCTCTTCTCTCTTCCTTCTCCACGCATCCTTTGTCAGTGTTTTCACGCAGGATCTAAGTTGCATGCATTCCTTAAGACCTCTTTCAATTACCTCTAATATTTTCTCATCAACTTCTCTCTAACAACTTTTTTCCCAATTTTTTTTTTTTTTCAAAGTCTTTTTTTTTTCTCTCTCTCTCTCTTTTGACTTAAGTTGTTTTCGTGTTCTCTTACGAGCTCATTTACTATTGTTTTTCTTTTCTTTTCTTTTCTTTTCTTTTGATTTACTTAATTTTCTTTTGTTTTTTTCTATCTTTCTTCAATCTTCTCGTCTTTTTGTTCGTATTTTCTTAATCGGTTTGTGTGTTTCTCTTCGTGATTTAATTAACAGTCTCTTTTTTCTATCTGTTTCTTCCCTTCAACAAAATGGCTTTACTTCTCTCTCCTTTGCACACCCTTTCTCATTGTCTCTTTTCCTCCTTCGTCTCTACTGCCTCACCTTCTTAAACTTTTCCCCTCATTTCATTTATCACCTCTTTCCCCTCGTCCCCTTTATCATTTTTATTTTTATTTTTTTAATTCTCTCGCGAGGCTCTGACTCCTTAACACTTTTCTTCCCTTCCTTTCGCCTCTTCTTCTTCTTCCTCTTCCTCTTCTTCTCAGATTTCATCCTCGCCCTATTTCCCCTCGTCCACTTTATCATTTTATTTTATTTCATTTATATACATACATGCATTTATATATATATATATATATATATATATATATATATATATATATATATATATATATATATATATATATATATATATATATATATATATATATATATATATAATTTTTATTATTCTTTAAAATTCTCTCCTAAACACTTTCCTTCCTCTTCTTTCGCCTGTTCTCTCTCTTCATCTTCTTCTCAGATTTCGTCCTCGCCCTTTTTATCC
>NC_051397.1:35040921-35043421 GCF_015228065.2 Penaeus monodon | reverse complement strand
GAGGAGAAGAAGAAGGAGGAGGAGGAGGAGAAGAAGAAGAAGAAGAAGAAGAAGAAGAAGAAATAGAAGAAGGAGAAGGAGATGAAGAAGAGAAGAAGAAATAGAAGAAGGAGAAGGTGGTGACACACGCCTTCCCTCTCCCTCTCTCTCTCTCTCTGTCCTTGCGAAACATCCTGAGTATCTCGGAAAACGTTAGGTCGAATTCTCCATCTTACTCAGGACAGATCTGACCTTTATGGCGATTGCGTAATTTCCTTATGTTGCGTATATGTAAAAAACGGAGGAGAAGGAGAAGGAGAAGAAGAATATAAAAGTTGTGTATTTGTGTGGTTAGGGTGTGTGTGCACGTGTGAGAGAGATAGATATATAAATAGGAAGATTGATAGATAGATAGATAGATAGTAGATAGATAGATAGATAGATAGATAGATAGATAGATAGATAGATAGAGAGAGAGAGAGAAAAAAAAAACTGAAGGAAAGAGATAAACAAACAGACAGAAAAACAAAGAAACATCTAAAAAAAAAGCAAATAACAAAAAAAAGTGATGCAGAGAACGAACAATAAACAGCGGAAAGGGGTATAAAACAAGGTCTAAAAAAACACAAAAAAGAAACGCACGAAAATCTACCAGGATTTGCAACTGCTGATGAATCTGCAACTGGAAATTTGTTTGTTACGGGTCGTGGATCAGAACGAAAGGTAGAAATTATAATCATGGCAGAATAAAGATACTACTACTACTACTATTATTATTACGACTACTTCGATTCCTATTACTACTGCTATTGCTACTACTACTACTACTATTGGTATTACTACTACATGTGCTACTACGAATATTGCTACTGCTAATTCAGCTCCTATTACTACCAATTCTATTATTATTACTAAAAAAAAAAAAAAAGCTACTACCACTACTGCTACCACTTTTCTTACAATAACTATTGCTAGTACCATTACTACTACTATTATTAAAAACCACTTCTACTACTAATACTACGATTACTACTACTACTGCTACTACTACTACTACTACTACTACTACTACTACTACTACTACTACTGTCACTACTACCATTTGGTTTAATAAAAGATCTCGATATCTCGTGCCTTTTCTATCTCGTAAATAAACGTATTTCGCTCTAAAACTAATATGCTGTGAATCTATTAATATTCATTTATTCTTATTAATCAGATTTTTTCGTGGATGAAAATGCGTCCATATATATAAAAAAAAAACATACACACGCACTCTCTCTCACACATATATGTATAATATATGTGTGATTTATGCATATATATATATTATATATATATATATATATATATATATATATATATATATATTTAAAATTTTATATTTTATATATATATTATATATATAATATTATATATATGTGTGTGTGTGTGGTGTGTTGTGTTTTGTGTATTGTGTTTGTGTGTGTTTTGTGGTTTGTGTGTTGTGTGTGTGTGTTGTGTGTGTGTGTGGTGTGTGTTTGGGGGTTTGTGTGTGTGTGGGGTTTGGTGGTGTGTGTATGTGTGTGTTGTGTTGTGTGTGTGTGTGTTGTGTGTGGTGTGTGTTGTGTGTATGTTTGTGCTTTGTGTGTGTGTGTGGTGTGTGTGTGTATGTGTGTGTGTGTGTGTGTGTGTGGGTATGTGTGTGGTTGTGGTGTTGTGTGTGTGTGTGTTGTGTGTTTTGTGTGTGTGTGTGTGGGGTGTGGTGTGGGTGGTGTGTGTGTGTGTGTGTGTATGTGTGTGTGTTGCATGTATATATATAAGCATGCCTGTTTATGTATGAGTGTGTTTTGTGTGTATGCGCGTATATCTGTGTACATGAAGGAACGATGTTCAATGGTGGGGTAAAATCGATGTGATTGGATATGTGATATAATCATATAGCATTAACAATTTCCCGAGCCTTTGCAACGCGTCACTTGAAACAATGAAAGTCGGATTTTTAAAACAGTTCAGTATTTTTGCCTGAGGTTCGATTGTGATGATTATTTGGGGGGCAGTGATGATGATGATGGTGGTGATGGTGATGATGATGGTGGTGGTGATGATGGGGTGATGGTGGTGGTGATGATGGTGGTGACGGTGATGATGATAGAAAGCATAATAACAACTATAATGATGGTAACGGTAGCTATAATAAAGATGATGATGGTGATAATAATATTGATAGTAATAATAATCATAATGACAATCATCACAATGATAATAACACTAACAATGACAACAGCAATGATAATAGTGATAATGATATCAATGTGCAGTCATTTCACATAAAAATACCAGGATTATAATCATAATATTATCTCCGTTTTTCAGTAATTCGTTTATCTAATTTTACATTCATTAGCTTACCGTCCCTTTTCATAAAAAAGTGGTGTGGATTACCATTACTATTTTCATTATAAGCATTTGAAAAAAAAAAGTGAAAAACGTTTCTTTTCTTACTCTCTCGTTTTCTTTTCGTTATTTCGTTTTTGGTTTA
>NC_051397.1:35023421-35035921 GCF_015228065.2 Penaeus monodon | reverse complement strand
CTCTCCCAGAATATCCATCTATCAATCCATCTACCTAAAAAAAATATATATAAGTCAATCAATTAATCTATCTCTATGTCATATTACTTACCTACCATCATACTACTTACCTATCTATCTATCAGTCAATCTCTCTACATACTCTCTCCTATCCTACCCATTATTTTTCCTAAAGAACAATTTTCTATCTATTATTTACCTAAACCTATCTACCTCCCTATCTACTTGCCTACCTACCGATCTACCCATATCTCTCTATACAAACTAATCTATCTATTTATCCATCTATCTATTTATCTACCTATCTACCTTCCTCCCACACCATTATAACCCTCCCATCTCTCTCTATAACTACTATCTATCTAATCGTATCCATCTATATGCGATACAACAACGAGGCGACAAACAAAAACAAAATCAAAGAGGAATGAGCGTGAGATATAAGCAAAAGCGACCACCAAAAAAGCGACAGCCAGGCAGCGAAGGAAGCAAGCGAACAAAACCACAAAGAGAGGAGCGACAAAAAAAAAAACAAATCCAAACATTATCGGTAGAAATCACGAAACAGAAATACAAAAAAAGTAACAACAAACAAATGAAAAAAAAAAAAAAAAAAAAAAATTAATAAAAAAAAATAAAAAAAAAAAAAAAAAAAAATAAAATTAAAAAAAAAAAAAAAAAAAATAAAAATATAAATAATTAAACAAAGAAAACAACAGAACACAAGCAACAAACAAACAAATAAAAACAAGGAGAAACAAGAAACAAAAACAAAAAAGACAAAAACAATAAACAAACAAATAATAAAAAAACAGCAAACAAGCAAACAAAAACAAACAACAACAAACAAACAAACAAACAGACGACCAAACAAACAAACAGACGACCAAACAAACAAACAGACGGACAAACAAGCAAACAGAAAGGCAAACAAGAAGCAAACCAAGAGGACAATTTTCGAGTTAATTATGAATTCAAGGGGACGGTTTCCACGAGTTTTTTTGTTGTACAAGGTTATTTAAAGGAAGATGGTTTTCTCATATGTTTATGGGGTTTTTGTTCTTTTTTTTTTTTTTTAATTTTAATTTTTTTTTTTTTTTTTTTATTTTTTAATTTTTTTTTTTTTATTTTTTTTTTTTATTAATTTTTTAATTTTTTTCGTTTAATATTTTTATTTTTTAAGTTTTTTTTTTATTTATTCTTTTTTAGTTTTGTTTTAGTTAGGTAGTTTATGAAAGTAAAATGTAAGTACTATTTTGGTTTATGATATGTATGTAGGTTGTATTATTTGCTGTGTGTTGTGTTTGAGAAGTTAATGTATGTAGTATGTATGTTGTTTGTATGTAGATGTAATGTAGTTTTATTTAGTGTGATTTATTGTTGGTATGTATGGTTATGTATGCTATGTAGTATGTCTGTATCGTATGTATGTATGTATGATTATTTAAGTCTGTGGTATGTATGTATATAGTATGTATGCTATGTATGTTGTATGTATGTATTATGTTCTGTATGTATGTCTTATCGTCCCCCCAGTAGGTAGGTATGTTAGTCTTTATTTAGTGTGGTATGTAGGTAATGTATGTATGTATTGTATGTATTGTCTTGTAATGTAGTTTAGTATGTAATGCTCCCACCGCCCTATGTATGTCTATTCGTTGTATGTATTACTGTATGTATGTATGTACGTATGGTTGTCTGTAGTCCCCGCACACCTGCCCCATCGCCTCACCAAAATCCACCGTGTCATTGGGTATGTAATGTATGACACACCTGTATGTAATTCCATTTAGTGTGGGTATCGTAAATTGTATGTATGTATGTATGTATGGATGATGTATGTATGTAGTAGGTATGTTATGATGTTTGTAGTAGATATGTATGTATGTATGTATGTTATGGTGTATGTATGTTTGTCATGTATGTTGTTATGTATGTAGTATTTAGTGTTGTTGGGTATGTATGTATGTATGTTGTAGATGTATTTATTCAGGGTGGTGTATGTAATGTATGTAGGATTATGCTTATAGTATGTATGTTTGTAAGTATTATGTATGTCTGTCCGTTGTATGTCCTGTAACGTATGTATTCTATGTCGTGTAAGGATATATATGTATGTATTCTGATGTATGTATGTATGTAGCTATGTATGTATGTATGTATGTATTGTTTGTATGTATCTATTTAGTGTGGTATGTCTGTATGTTGTATAGGTATGTCTGATATGTATCTTGGGGGAGTATGTAGGTTTGTATGTATGTAATGTTCTGTAATGTCTTTATATTAGTGTGGTATGTTATGAGTATGTATGTATGAATGTAATGTACAGAGCTGTATGTTGTAATGTATCAAATTATTTTAGTGTGGTATGGAATGTATGTATGTATGATATGTATTGTCGGCTATGTATGTATGTATGTATGTATGTATTATTTAGTGTGATATGTATTCTGTAGGTATCACGTATAGCATTAGTATGTTGTAAGTAGTATAGTATTTAGTTTGGATGTCTGTATGTATGTATGTATTGTATGTATTATGTATGATATAGTAATGAGATGTTGTCTGTATGTATGTATGTATTTATTATTTAGTGTGGTATGTAATGTATGTATGATATGTATGATGTAGGTATGTGATGAGAGTATGTTTGTTGTATTGATGTAGTGTGGTTAGTATGTATTGTAACTATTTTAGTGGGTCATGTATATGTATTAGTATGTATGTTATGTAGTTTCTGTCTGTGAATTGTAATGTAGCTTAATGTATGTATGTATGTATTTCGTGTGGTATTTAATCGTATGTAAGTATGTATGTATGTATGTAGTATGTATTTATTTCAGGTGGTAGTATGCCATGTAGGTCGTTATTTCGTGTGGTAGTCCTATGATGTTCTGTCTGTCTTGTCGTCTAGCAATTTCGTTTCTTGTGGTCTGGTATGTCTGTTGTCTGTTGTCTGTCGTCCTGTTCCTGTCTTTCTTTAGTGTGCGTCGTCTGTCTGTCGTACTGTATGTCTGATCCTGTCTGTCTGTCCGTCTGTCTGTCTGTTCTTGTCTTTCCTTAGTTGCTGCTTACATGTCAGTTATGTATGTTGGTCTGTCTGTATTTCTTTCGTACTGCTGTCATGTCTGTACTGTATGATCTCTGTCTTATCTTCGTAGTGGTCTTGGTCGTTATGTCTGTCTGTATGGTATATACTGGTATTTAGTCTGTGTGGTTCTGTTCTGTCTTGTCTGTCTGTTGTCTGTCTGTCTGTCCTGTCTAGTATGTCTGGTCTTTCTTTTCGTTTGGCTGTCTGTCTGTCTGTCTGTCTTTCGTGGGGTGTCTGTTGTCTGTCTGTCGTCTGTCTGTCTGTTGTATTTTTCTTTTCGTCTGGTGGGCTGTGGGTTGTTTAGTATCTACTTATTTTTTTTCTTTCTTAATTTTCGTTTCTTTTGTTGTTCGTATTAAGTCAACGCGGGTGTATTTCTGTTTTACTCTGTATGATTTAATTGTCTTGCCAATGAGAGATTTTTTCTTTATGTGTATTCTTCTAACTCTTTCCTCTCTGGATACGTTCTCTATCTCCTTTACAACTAATCTTCTTTCTCTTTCTCTAATCTGTCTTCTACTCTCTCTCTATTCCTTTTTTCTAATTTTACTTTTTCGCCTCTCCTTCCCCCCCCCCTTCCATTCCTCACTTGGCCTCTCTACCCACCCCACTCCCCATCTTTCCTTCCCCCCCACCCGCTTTTTCTTACAGACAGACAGACAGATAGATAAGATAGATAGATAGATAGATAGAGAGAGAGAGAGAGAGAGGAAATAGCTGGAGAAAAGAAAGTTAGAAGAGAGAATAGATAAATAGATAGATGCACAGACAGACAGACAGATAGATAGATAAACATGATTAACAGAGAGATACAGTAAATAGAACAGAAGAACAGATAACTGATAAACGTACAGCAGAGAAAACACACACACAAAAAAACACAACACCCTACACACACCACACACACACATACCACACACACACACACACACACGCACGCACGCACGCACACACACACAAACACACAAAAACCAAAACAAACACACACACAGTCACAAACACACACACACACACACAACACACACAACACAAACACACTACTACACACACCACAACACCACACACCACACACAGAACCGACTCATCACCGATCAGGCCTGGGATACATCGATCAAATGAAAACCGATACATATGACACATGAGAATTCATTTACATAATCCATATAAATCGACCGATTCAGCCCGTTTGTAAAAAAAAAGATAATAAAAAATAAAAAATCCAAACATATGTGGAATCGGTCACAAAAGCTCATACAGATCATCTTTAAAACGGCGCCGCACTGCACCAAATCGTTTAAACAACTGATATGGAATACAAAATTAATTAATTGATAGATTGATAACACCCTAAATAGGAAAGAGAATATATGAAATAATAATAAATAAAATGAGAATGGAAAGGAGTATGACGATATCGATTATTGGCAAAGGTTCGTGTGTGATAACAGTAATATACTAATTGGAAAACAAGTAATATCAATTAAGGATAATAAGAATAATATAAATTATAGTGATGATGACGGTGACGGTGACGGTGACGGTGACGGTGACGATGCCAGTGATAATAAGATAGTAATAATAAATAGTAATGAATAATAATAAAATAATACTAATAATAATATAAGAATAATAATAATAATAATTGATAATAATGATAATAATAATAATAATAATTAATAATAATGATAATTATATTATTATTACTATTATTATAAATGATAAATAATAAAAAATTAATAATAAGAATAATAAAACAAATATAATATGATAATGATAATAAATAACCAGATCGCCGGGCTGGCATGTACGTACATGCCTATGCCTTACTGTTGAATTTCCTTTTTTTAAATTTTTTTTTTAATTGTGTTAAACATAGATGCAACACTTGTAGTAGGTCCCAATGTGCAATAATACGAGTACTGTGTCCAACTTTTACCCTTTCCCTGATTTCGAAAAATATTTTACGTATATTTTTATATTGCTTGTTACTAATTTCAATAACAATTATAGTAATTATAATGTCTATAATAAAAATATACCATCGATATCATAGACATTATGTATAAAAAAAAGAAAAGAAAAAACAAAATCCGCAAATTCAAGGATAAGTGAAAATCAGGTGAGGCACAAGGTCTACTAAATGGACTTCCTTTGGAATTATCACCTGGCAGAGCCATCTATGTGCAGAGACATAAAAAAAAATAAAATGTGCACCAGCATTTCTCCGCTGTAGTTAAGATAAAAAGCGATCCTAGACAAAATGTAATTAATGATGAAAAAAGAAAATATAACAATAACAATAGATATGAATTTATATATAATAATGATAATAATAATAATGTTAAAAAAATGATAATTATGATAATAATTCATTAATAACAATAACAATGAAAAGAAATAATAAACAACAATAGATAACAATAATAACAACGTCAATAATAATAGTTAATATGATAATGATACTGATAATGACAGCGGAAGTGACACTGACAATGCAATGACAATGATGACGATAACTGATAACGATAACGATAACGACGTTGTATGCTATTAACATGCATAAATTGCACAGCATAGCTGAAACGGTGCAATAAAAACACTAGTTAGCAGTAGTAGGTTCCGATGAGTACGAGGGTAGAGAAGGTAGGTAGGAAAAAGGAGCAGGAGGGGAGAAGGAGGATGAGAGGAAAAGAGGAGGAGGGGAGAAGAGGAGTGGAAATGTGAGAAGAAGGAAAGAGTGAGGGAGAGGGAAAAGTAGGAAGAGATGTGGCGGGGAAAGACGGAAGGAGGAGGAGGAGGAGAAAAGGTAGGAGGAAGAGGAAGAGGACAGAGGAAGAGGACAGAGGAAGAGGAAGAGAAGAGGAGGAGAGGTAAGAGGAGGATGAGGGAGAAGAGGAAGAGGAGGAGGAGGAGGTGGGAGGAGAGGAAGAGGAGAGGAGGAGAGGAGGAGGCAGGAGGAGGAGGAGGTAGGAGGAGAAGAAGGAGAAAGGAGAAGAAGGAGAAGGAGAAAGAGAGAAAGAGAAGAGACGAAAAAAAGAAAGAAAAGAAGAGAAGAAAGGTGGAAGAAGGAGAAGAAAGAGAGAAGGAGAAGTAAAAGGAGGAGGAAGAGAGGCATCAGTGAGGGAATGGAAAAGGAAAAGGAAGAGGAGGAAGGAAAAGGAAGATTGACGAAGACGAAGGAACGGGGAAGATGGAGGAGAAATATTGGCATCGTTATAACCTTTCGCATCCCTCCGCCTCCTTCCTTTATGTCGCGATGCCTGAAGGATGTCTCTCTTCTCGGTTATGTCTCGTAGCGGCGAAGACTCCCACTCAAGTATTAGCGGGGAGTATCGCCCTGTGGGCGGAGTATTGGACGGTCGTTTGGAAGACCATGCGGTTTCATGCAGGGGAGGTATGTGGGGAGACCATGCAGGGTGGTATGTTGGGGGAGGCCAGGCAGACTGTGGTTATGTAGGGAGCCATGCAGGGTGGTATGTAGGGCGCATGGCAGGGTGGTAGGTGTAGGGAGCCATGCAGGGTGGATGTAGGAGCCATGCATTTTGGGGTATGTAGGAGACATTGCAGCGGTTGGTTTAGGGAGGCCATGCAGGGTGGTGTGAAGGGAGCAGCAGGGGTGGTATGTAGGGAGCCATGTGCAGGGTGGTATGTAGGGAGCCATGCAGTGAGTTATGAAGGGAGCCATGCAGGTGGTGGTATGTAGGGAGCCATGCAGGGGGGTATGTAGGGAGCCATGCAGTGGGCCGGTATGTAGGAGCCATTGCAGGTGGTAGTACACGGAGCATGCAGGGTGGTATTTAGAGAGCCATGCAGGTTGGTATGTAGGAGCCATGCTAGGATGGTATGTAGGGAGCCATGCAGGGGGTATGAGGGGAGTATCATGCAGGGTGGTTATTGTAGGGAGCATTGCAGGTGGGATTTAGAGAGCCATGAAGGGTGGTATGTAGGGAGCCATTTGTGGATGGTATGTAGGAAAACCATGCAGTGGTGGTGTGAAGGTGAGTCTTCAGGGTGGTATGAACGTGAGCCATGCCAGGGCGGTATGTAGTGAGAATGCAGGGTGGTATGTAGGGCGCCATGCAGGGTGGGTTATGGTGGGCACGCCATGCAGGGTTGGTATGTGGGAGCCATGCAGGGGGGGCTGGTATGTGGAGGAAGCCATGCTATGCAGGTCACAGAATGGATGTGGGGAGCCATGCAGGTGGTATGTGGGAGCCATGTAGGGTGGTATGTGGGAGCATGCAGGGTGGTAAGTAGGGAGCCGCATGAGGGTATGTGGGGAGCCATGCAGGGATTGTATGTGGGGAGCCATGCATTGAGACATGAAGGGAAGCCATGCGCAGAGCTCTGTAGGGTGTCATGCAAGAACAGACAGAGAGCCATGCACGAAGAAACAGGGTAAACCATCAAGAGATCACCCAGGCGCCATACACAACAAGCATACACGGGAGTCATACACCACAGAACAGTACAGAGAGCTACGGAGCAAGGCAGTACGTCATGTACGGAAATCATGCAAGGATCCATGCACGAGATCCCGGACGGTGTGGAGCATAATGATGGTCCAATAACTGCCCATGGGACGAGCTTAACGAGACAGGTCGGCGGCTCGGAGGAAATGGTAGAGTGCTGTGGTGTTTATCGGTTTATTTTCTAGGTGGGAGAGAGGAGAGAGAGAGAGAGAAGAGAGAGGAGATGAGAGAGAGAGAGAGAGAGTAGTGAGAGATGGAGAGGGAGAGGGAGAGGGAGAGGGAGAGGGAGAGAGGAGAGAGACGAGAGGAGAGACGAGAGTAAGAGAGATGAGAGAGAGCGAGAGAGGGAGTGAGATGAGAGAGAGAGAGAGAGAGAGAGAGAGAGAGAGAGAGACTTGACGAGATTTGAGATGGCACTAGATCCCCCGACTCCTTCGATCGAGCACAGAGATTGACCGGAGAGAGAGAGCGGGAAGACACAGACGCGAAAGGATGAGAGAGAGACGAGAGAGAGAGGAGAGAAGATGAGAGAGAGACACGACGACCAGAGAGCGAGATAGAGGTGGAGATGAGAGATGAGAGAGAGGTGATGAGGAGGGCGGTGAGGGAGAGAGGGAGAGGGTATGAGGAAGGGTGGAGAGGGATGAGGGAGGATGAGGGAGAGGGAGAGAGAGACATTGCGAGTAGTGAGAGAGGAGACGAGCAGACGACGCAGAGAGAGAGATTGAGAGAGATGAGCAGAGAGAAGGGAGAGAGATGAGAGAGACGGACCGAAAGCAACCCGTTGAGAAGGAGAGAGAGCGAAGCTGAGAGAGATTGTGCAGAGAGAGAGCATTGACGAGAAGAGATGAGAGAGCGAGCGTACTTCGCGAGAGCGCACAGAGAGACGATGTGAGCACAGAGAGAGATCATGGAGGACGACAGAGTATTGTTTCCCCCCGAGGAGACCGAGAGAGGAGAGGCGAAAGGAGAGAAAGAGAAAGAGGAAAGAGAAAGCGAAAGAGAGAAAGAGACCGAGGAGAGAAAGAGAGGGAGAAGGGGGGGAGGGAGAGAAAAAGAAAGGGGGAGAGAAAGAGAGAGAGAGGGAGAGGCGAGCGAAAAAAGAAGAGAAAGAAAGAGATGAGAGGGGGAGGGAGCTGGTGAGGGAGAGGGAGAGGGAGGGGGAGATAGAGAGGGAGAGGAAGAGGAAAGGGAGAGGGCGCGGGCGAGACGGAGAGAATGCGCGCAGAGAGAGAGAGAGAGAGAGAGAGAGAGAGAGCCGACAATGAGTACGAGAGGACCGGAAGAAAGAAGGAAAGACGAAAGATAGCAAAGAAAGATAAGACACACACAAGAAAAGAAAGAAGAGGAGACGAGAGAGAGAGAGAGAGAGAGGGAGAGCAGAGAGAGAGAGAGAGAGATTTGAGAGAGACGAGATCCGAGCGATGAGTATGATCGAGAGAGCGAGATGAGAGAGAGACAGAGAGTAGTAGAGAGTCGAAGAGAGGAGAGGAGCGCATGAGAGCGAGAAGACCAGTATGACGACGAGATGATGACAGCGACCGAGGCGACGGATGAGAGATGAGAGAGAGGAGGAGCTTAGACAGATAGAGAAAGGTCCTCAGGAGCGACGAGCAGATACGAGACGACGAGAACGGAGAGGAGCCAGAGAGAGAGAGAGAAGAGACCGAGATAGAGACGAGAGAGACGTGAGCGGCATGATAGACGACTGTATGCGAGAGCGCTGACTATACCAAAGCAGAGCACGGCAGATGGACGAGAGAGAACGGAACAGAAGAGGAGAGATAGAGAGAGAGATGCGAGAGAGAGAGGAGGACGAGGACGAGGAAAGAGAGAGAGAGAGAAAGAGAAAGAGAGCTGAGAGAGACAGAGAGAGCGACGAGAAGGGAGAGACAGAGAAGAGAGTGACGACGGCAGCCCCGAGAGAGAACGCCACGAGAGAGAGAGGATCCGAGAGGAGAGAAGAGAGGAGAGAGGAGAGATGCAGAAAGAGAAAGAGGAAAAGAGAGAGGAAAGAGAACAGAAGAGAAATGAGAAAGAGGAAAGAGCGAGACGCATACAGACCCAAACAACGGACCAAAAGGGTGAAAAAGAAAGAGAGCAATAGTTATCGCCGGCGGTTAAGGAGTGGTTCAAAACCTAACTCCGAAGTCATCCAAAAGCACAAAGGACGATTTGAAAAATAGACCGACGCTTGAGTGTCTATGAGTGAGGTGTGGAGGGACGCTCGTCTTGTAGCATTTCACAAAATCTCGAAGGTTAATTCTATTCTCTTGTCCTCGCTTTCCGTTTACCATTTGAGAGAGAGGTACGCGCACGAAATATCCCTTAAAAGCAAATAAATTCTGTTGTAAAGAAAGGAGGTGAAAATAGTCGTACACTCCGAAAAGTACGTTCGCCACGCGCGCAGCACACATACAAACACAATACACAACGCATACCCACGCATCCACACACAACAAACAAATAATCTATCTTTTTTCTATCTATCTATCTATATATATATATGAGAGAGGGGAGAGAAAAAGAGAGAAAGGGGGAGAAAGGGGGGGGGAGAGAGAAAGAGGCCACGGGAGAGAGAGGAGAGAGGGAAAGAGAGAAAGAGAAAGAGAAAGAGAAAGAGAAGGTGAAAGTGAAAGTGAAAGTGAAAGTGAAAGTGAAAGTGAAAGTGAAAGTGAAAGGAAGTAAAAAGGAGAGAGAGAGAGGAGAGAGGAGGGAGAAAAGGAGAGAGAAGGGAGAGAGAGAGAGAGAGAGAGAGAGAGAGAGAGAGAGAGAGAGAGAGAGAGAGAGAGAGATTGGCATGGGTAAATAAATAGATAGATAAATAGAATGATAGATAAAGAGAGAGATACATTGTTATATATAGATGTATAGATAGACAGATAGACAGACACAGATAGTTAATTAAATAGAGAGTTCATTTAAATAAATAAATAAATAAATAAATAAATATAAATAAATAATAATAAAAATATTTCATTTATATAATACATTATATATATATACATTATAAAATATAAAATTTCATTATATATATATATACATTTATTATATATACATTATATATTATATACATTATATATTATATATAATATATAATAAAAATATAAAATATAATAATATATATATAAAAATATATATATAAATATAATAATATATATATATATATGGAAAGCTAGATAACAGCAATAGTGATAACAACAGTAACATAATAAAAATGTTTATAATATCTATCAATAGAATTATAGCCCATATCACAAACATTTCCCGAATGAATGAAGGAAGACGAAGGAGAAGGAAAAGAAAGAGAAGGAAAAAAAGAAGAAAAAGAAAGAAAAGACGAACGAGAAAGAAAGTAAAAAAGAAAAAAAGAAAGAAAAAGAAAAAGGAGAAAAGACGAGGAAGAAAGAAAACAAAGAGAATAAAAACAAGAAAAAAAAGAAAAAGAAAGAGAAGGAAGACGAAGGAGAAGGAAAAGAAAGAGAGAAAGAAACAGGAACACAAAGCCTTTTATTTCTGTCGCAAATCACCTGATTCCGCCATTTTCCTTCGCGAAATAATGCCAGCTCATCCCTTGAAGTCTAAGTAGTGAAGGTTTTATGTTAAGTATTTTGGACTTTTTTTCTCTCTGTCCCTTGTTCTCTCTGTCCCTTTCTCTCTCTGTTCTTTTTTCTCCCCATCTTGGTCGCTTTATCTGTTTTTTTTTTATTGATCTCTGTCTGTCTGTCGTATCTTGTCTGTTGATCTCTCTCTCCCCCTCTTTTCCTCCTCTCTCCCTTTCATTCCCTCACTCACCCCCTCCTCTCTCCCTGTCTTTGCCTCTATCTCCCCCTTCCCTCTCTATCTATCTATCCATCTATCTCTCGCTCTCTCACTTGTTCGCTTTCTCCCCATTTGTGCTTCTCCTGTCTCTATCTCTCTCTCTCTGTCTCATATACTTTCTCTGTTCTTTATCTCTTATCTCTGTCTGTCTGTCTCTGACTCTGTCGTCTTTTTAGGAGTCTGTCTGTCTGTCTTTCTCTCACTCTTCTGTTCTCTTATTGTGTCTTTCTCACTGTTTCTATATCCTTTTTCTTCTCTCTGTTTCTCTATTTTCTCTTTCTCTTTTTTCCTTTTCTCTCTTTCTTGCTGTCTTATTGTGTGAGTATCTCCACCTTTATTTCTCTTTTTTTTCTCTCTTTCTCTCTTTCCTTCTCTTCCTCTCCTTCTGCTCCTCCCTGTATTTCCTCCTCTGTCGATTTATCGGCTTAGGGAACAGTTAATCTCTTTAGAAAATTCTTGAAGCATTTTGGAAACTGTTAAAAATGATCACAAGGTTGATATTCATTGCGGAATTTATAGTGTGTTAAGCCATTTGTACATACCTCAGTTCTTGAGGTAAAGAAAAAGAAAGAAAGAAAAAAACAAAGAAAAAAAAGAAAAGAAAAAAAACAAAGAGTAAAATTAAACGAGATTTATTATGATTATAAAGAAATACGAATCATATAATTGGATTTTGTGTGATATGAAGAAAAAGTGAAGATAATGAAGAAAAATCTTTATATACCGAAAACGATGTCGAAGAAAGAGAAGTTCGTAAAATTTGAAATATCATGTCCGACAAATGAAGAAAAATTGCCACTTTTTTTTTTTCTTTTTTTTCTTTTTCTTTTCTTTTCTTTAAACTGAGAAAGAGGTTTACGATTCTGAAGAGTTCCCGAGAGCGCAGGTGAAGGGCGTATGCGAGTAGGAGTAGGAGGTCCTCTTACCAAAGGACTTTCGAGAAGGGAAAGGAATCTTCTCCTCCTCCCCCCCCAAAAAAAGGAGGAAGAAGAAGAAGAAGAAGAAGAAGAAGAAGAAGAAGAAGAAGAAGAAGAAGTAGTAGTAGTAGAAGAAGAAGAAGAAGAAGAAGAAGAGAGAGAAATATGTGGAAAAGTTGAAGGATAAAAAAAAAAGGA
>NC_051397.1:35015566-35023321 GCF_015228065.2 Penaeus monodon | reverse complement strand
TCTCTCTCTCTCTCTCTCTCTCTCTTTCTCTCTCTCTCCCCTCCTTTATGTGATAATTCTAACAATCATATGATAAAAAACAACAATATTTGCTTCCAAAACCCTCTAGCGGTTATTATAATCTAGCTTACGGAAATAGCAGCATAAAGGGACCGTTTTTTTTTTCTCTCTTTTTTTTTTTTTTTGCTCCACTAAAACCACAGCAATTAAATTCTTATACAAACCCTTACAGAAGGAAATATTGTCAGTGTTCGTTCATTACATAACTGTTCATGTCTCTGCAACTATGAGCCTCGTATTGCAAATCTCTTCCTCATTTACCCCATTTCTTCTTGAACGATTCAAGATGAGATTGAGATCGAGAAATGTGTCCGGTTCTTTGCATTTTCCATCTCCATCCCGGCGCACATTCCCTCCATGGCGACAATGCCTGAATGCACGGATACGGACAAATACAATTTTCGGAAGATATGGCTTCCAGATTTTGATAAGATGCCAATTTCATCCCCGTTAGGTGAGATCAGTACGAGGAAGAAATGCCGATAAATTGTTTTCGATGTCGCTTCTCGTTTTGAAAGACTTAAAAAATGTGCTATTGTAAAATTTTCATAATTAATAGCATTATCTTTATTATTATTATTATTATTATTATTATTATTATTATTATCATTATTATTATTATTTTATTATTATCATTATTATTATTATTATTATTCATTATTATTATTATTATTATTAATATCATTATTATTATCATTCATTATTATATTATTATTATTATTATTTTATTATTATTTTCTTATTATTATTATCTTAGTATTATTATTATTATTATATTATTATTTTATTATTATTTATATTATTTATTATTATATTATTATTATTATTATTATTATTATTATTATTATTATCATTATTATTATTATTAGTTTACTATCATTATTCATTCATTTTATTTACTTTTTTCTATTTATTTTTTTATTCACTGTTAATTCCAAACTTCCCCGAATAAATTCCACTTCGACGTGAAGTTTTTTTTTTGGCCGACATTGTTTTCGTTGCGTGAAGACTTTCTGCTGGTTCAGACCTTTTAGTGTTAAATTGTATTTCCTGCCCGTATTTATGCTTTGAATGTGAATTGGGCTTTTTCAAGTTCCATGAATACATTGCATGTCAATTTCTGTTGGGGGAAAGTATGAAAAATGTTTTTAATTTTAGAGTACTGTCTGCTAATTTCTACTTCTATCTATCTATCATCTTCTATTATCTTCTATCTATTGTATATAAAATTGGTATGTTTGCCCCGATTAATCTATACCATACATAGCATATCTTTAGGGGGGCAAATCTTAGGAATTAACTTTGTAAAAACTCAATTTTACCTAAAATATACACAAACACACACAACACACCACACCACACACAACACACACCCCAAAACCCAAAAATTTATATATATATATAATATATAAACTATATATAAATGTATTTTATATTAATATATTATATATATATATTATATATATATATATATAATATATATATATATTATATATGGTTGTGTGTTGTGTGTGGGTGTGTGTGTGGTGTTGGTGTGTGTGTGTGGGAATTATATAATATGTATTATATATATTATAATATATAATAATATTATATATATAATATAATATATATATAAATATATATATATATATAAAATATATAATAATACACACACAGGGTAACGCACAAAAACCACCACACACCACACCACACACACCACCCCCACACCACACACACACAACACACACACCAAACACCCACACATCACTACACACACACACACACACAACCACAACACACACACACACCACACCACACCACCACACACACACACACAACACACACCCACCACACACACACCACATACCATATGGATATTTAGAAATATTTTCTACAAACCTTTGCATAAAGTTGATTAACAAGAAAATCCAGCAACGTAAAATCACCGCTTAACTTCACTGCAATTGCACAATTACCACCATTTACCATAAGTCTTAAACCCAAATTTCAGTATGGGGAGTAAAAGTGTTATTTTTTCAAGATTAACTACACCTCTCTTGTCATGTGGACCTGAAAACATGGTATTAAACTGCGCAATTAATATATACATTCATTCATTCATGTAATGACCTTCTCATTCATTCTAATTGTCTATTGTGTCATTAGTACGCTAATCAGTGATGATAAATTCTGATCTGAAATTCCAAATTGAAAGAGAGGGAGAGAGAGAAACAAAATAAGATAAATTGAGATAAATTAAAACGTCGTTAGAATAGGATTTTTTTTGGGGGGGAGGGGGGGTCATCAAAAAAAAAAAAAAAACTAACGACTTTATATTATTTTCTTTAACATATTCAATAACAGAAAATGACCATCAACATTTTTGTTTTTTACTGAAATACCAAATTCTTAATCCGAGATATATCAGTAACACAAACATTCGCGTAATCCATTTTACCCACATTGGCATATTACAAATTCAATAACAGCAATTAGTAGATAAATAACCAATTTTCAATCTATCTTTCTATCCCCTCTTGGTGTTTATCTATCCATTAGTAGAGTTGTGTAGCCTCGTTACGCATTAAACTTTGATGATAGAATCGAATCCGTCACTAACCCGATATTTATAGAGGATTCGGTATACACACTGAGAGTATTTAATCCGCTATATGGCTATCAGATCGTTCGTGTGAATAAGTAACGAAAGCGTTACGATTCGTCAGTAATGTTTATGGGTGTTATGACTACGCTACTAGTAGTAATACATGTAACGATACATATTATATACACACCTGAATCTGTTTATCCACCTGTTTTACCAATCTGTCTGTCTATTTATCGATGCATTTGTTTATTCGTTTCTCTATCTGTCTGTCTATATATCTATATATCTCTCCTATCTGAATATCTGTATGTCTATCTAACTGTCTATCTATCTGTCCCTCTCCCAGAATATCCATCTATCAATCCATCTACCTAAAAAAATATATATATAAGTCAATCAATTAATCTATCTCTATGTCATATTACTTATCTACCATCATACCTACTTACCTATCTATCTATCAGTCAATCTCTCTACCCCACCTCTCTCCCCCATTACCCATTATTTTTCCCTACCAATCATCTTCTATTTTTCTACCTATCTACCCACCGACCTCCCATATCCTCATACAAAAAAATTACTATCATCCCATCATTATTTTTCTACCCCCTACCCTTTCCCCCCTACTTTTACCTCCTACCATCTATCTCTATACTACCAATCTATCATTATCCATCTATTGCGATACAAAAAATCAAGGGACAAAAAAACCAAAAAAAAAAAAAAAAATAAAGGCGGCGTAAAAACAAAAAAATTGGGCAATTAACGAAAAAAAAACAAAAAATAAAAACAAACAATAAAAAGATGATTAAAATAAAAAAACAAAGAAACCCCAAAAACCCAACAAACAAACAAAAAAAAAAAGAAAAAAAGAAACCCAAACAAAAAGACACAAAACCAATTCCAATTTAAAAAAATCAACAAAACAAAAAAAACAAACAAAACAAAAGACAAAAAACCACAAAAAAAAATCAAAAAAACCAAAAAAACAACAAACAATAAAAAAAAAACGCACAAACCCGGGCAAAAACAAACAGACAACCCAAAAAACAACCCCAAAAAGCCAAAGGCAAACCCCAAAAAGACGACCAAACAAACAACCCCAAAGACCAAACCCCCAAACCCCCCGGACAAACAACCAAGGCAAACAAAAAACGCGGACAAAAAAATCAAAAAGACGGCAAACAAAAAAAGCAAACGACCAACCCAAACAGACGGAAAAAAACAAAAAAAACGACCAAACAAACAAACAGACGGACAAACAAACAAAAAGACGGACAAACAAACAAACAAACGACCAAACAAACAAACAGACGGACAAACAAACAAAAAGACGGACAAACAAACAAACAAACGACCAAACAAACAAACAGACGGACAAACAAACAAAAAGACGGACAAACAAACAAATAGACGGACAAACAAACAAACAGAAAGGCAAACAGAAGCAACCCAGAGGCCAATTTCTGCGTTCCTTCTGCATTCCAGGGGCCGGTTAAGCAGACTGGTTTCTCTCTGCTCTGGGGTTAAGTTCGGTCGTTTTATAAAGTCCAAGTCAGTCTGTCTGTCTGTCTGTCTGTCTTTCTTTCGTGTGGTCTGTCTGTCTGTCTGTCTGTCTGTCTGTCTGTCTGTCTGTCTGTCTGTCTGTCTTTCTTTCGTGTGGTCTGTGAGGGATGTTTATTTATCTACTTATTTTTGTTTTCTTTCTTTAATTTTTGTTTCCTTTTGTTGTTCGTATTAAGTTCGGGGTTTATTTCTGTTTTCCTTTATGATTTAATTGTCTTTGACAAGAGAGATTTTTTTTCTTTACGTGTATCTCTCTATCTCTGTCCTCTCTTTCTCCTTTCTCTATCTGTCTCTCTCTCTCTCTCTTCCTTTCTTCGCTCTCTCTCCCCCTTCCTCTCCCCCTCCCCCTTCCTTCTCCCCCTCCCCCTTCCTTCTCCCCCTCCCCCCTTCCTTCTCTCTCTCCCCTTCCTTCTCTCCCCCCTTCCTTCTCTCTCCCCCCTTCCTTCTCTCTTCCCCCTTCCTTCTCCCCCTCCCCTTCCTTCTCCCCCTCCCCCTTCCTTCTCTCTCCCCCCTTCCTTCTCCCCCTCCCCCTTCCTTCTCCCCTCCCTTCCTCCCCTTCCTCCTTCTCCCCCTCCCCTTCCTTCTCTCTCCCCCCTTCCTTCTCCCCCTCCCCCTTCCTTCTCTCTCTCCCCTTCCTTCTCTCTTCCCCCTTCCTTCTCTCTTCCCCCTTCCTTCTCTCTTCCCCCTTCCTTCTCTCTCCCCCCTTCCTTCTCCCCACACTCCCACCCATCAGTTCCCCCTCGCCTGCCTCGTCGGGTCAGGTCCATTCGACCCATTAATATTTATTTTCGGTTGTTGTCCAAGCCTTTTTCCAGTTCTGAATTAGCTCAAGTCTGATAAGTTTCGAATTTAATTTGACACTTTGCAAACTTCTAAAACGACAAGGAAACTTTGTAAAAAAAAAAATAAAAATAGCAGTGAGTCAACTACATTAGATCCCCTCCCTCTTTTTTTTTTTTTTTTTTTTTTTTTTTGGAAACGCAAAAGCAAAGTATACTCTACAAACTTTCGCACAGTTACAATAGTCGGTTAGTGCTATCGACGTATTTTGCACATATATTGTGATGGTGTGCTATAGTTCTCAATCATAAAAAAAATGATCAAGAGAGAGTGAAAATTTGAAATAAAAAAAAAACACGTATTAAAGGATCAAAGTAGATATTCATTTGGGAATTTCCATCTTTCTTCTTGAAAAAGAAATAATGATATTAAATATAATAAATAATAATAATAAAATCTACACACATCTCTTTTCCGGAACATTTTGCAAAGTGGGTGGCATGATATCGAGGATCAGAAATGGAATAATAAAAATGCGTGGTTTACTGTCACATTAAAAAGCAAAACTCTATTCATGATCGATACAAGTGCTTATGAGAGGGAGGTGAGGGAGAGGAGTGGGGAGGAGGGAGTAGGGAAGGGGGGTGGAAGAGGGAGGAAATGGAGAGAGAAAGAGAGAGAGAGAGAGAACGCAGAGAGAGAGAGAGAGCGAAGAAAGATAGATAAGTTAGTATCCAGAGAGAAGTAGAGAGATAGTGAGAGAGGAGAGAGAGAGAGTTGTAGCGAGAGAAGAGAGTAGAGAGAGAGAGAGAGGGAGAGAGTGAGAGAGAGAGAGAGAGAGCAGAGAGAGAGATAGAGATAGAGAGTGAGCCGCGAGAGAATAGAGAGAGAGAGAGAGAGGAAGCTAGAGAGAGTAGAGAGAGGTTGAGTGAGAGATAGAGAGAGAGTCGAGACGCGCGCAGAAGGAGAGAGAGGGATAGAGAGAGAGAGAGATTAGAGAGAGAGATAGCGAGAGAGGGGAGAAGAGAGAGATAGAGTGGTTCCGACGAGGAGAGAGAGGCGCGAGTTGCGCGGAGAGCGAGGAGCGAGAATGTGATCGAGAGCGAGAGAGAGCGGAAGGAGAGAGCGAGGAGACGAGAGAGGCGCAGCTGGTACGACGCCAGAGAGAGAGGAAGAGAAGCGGTGGAGCGCGACGCAGCGGAGAGAGAGAGCACGAGGAGCGGAAGTAGCGAGAGAGAGAGCGAGAGAAGCGCGAGAGAGAGAGAGTGATAGACGATAGGAGCGATGAAGAGAGAGAGACAGAGCGAGAGAGATCGAAGTAGAGAGACCTCGAAAGGAGGAGGAACAGAGAGATCGCATGAGGGAGAGAGGGAGAGAGGGACAGAGAGAGGAGGAAGAGAGAGAGAGAGTACAGAGAGAGAGAGAGAGACAGGAGAGAGGAGAGAGAGAGAGAGCAAGAAATTCACGGAGGCCGAAGATTCCATCACGCTTTGGACCACATCCTACGGCTTGCTTATTGTGGATCCGCAAAATAGTGTAATTAACCACCCACGCCTCAGCGCAAAAACCGTAGCTTAAAACCGCCTCGCATTTACGCCCGCGGGCAAATTCCGCCATCGTGCGAAAAATGATGCAATGCGTATTTGCGAGATTAACCGATAGGGAGGGGAGGGGGAGGGGAGGAGAAGGGGAAGGGAAAAAAAGAGAGGGGAGAGGGAGAAAAGGAGAAGAAAAGGGAAGAGGGAAAAGAAGGGGAAAAAGGGGAGAGGAGGGGAAAAAAAAAAGGGGGAGAAAAGAGAAAGTTTGGGAGAGATGGGAAAAATGGGGGGGGGGAAAAAAAAAAAAAAAAGGGGGGGGGGGGGGGGGGGGGGGGGGGGGGGGGGGGGCCCCCCCCCCTTCCCGGGGAAAAAAAATTTCCCCAAAAGGGGGGGGGGGGGGGGTTTTTTGGGGGGGGGGGGGGGGGCCCCCCCGGGGGGGGGGCCCCCCTGGGGGGGGGGGGGGGGGGTTTTGTTTGGGGGGGGGAAAAAAAATTTTTGGGGGGGGGGAAAAAAAAATTTTTTTTTTGGGGGGGGGGGGGGGGGAAAAAAAAAAATTTTTTGGGGGGGGGGGGGGGGGGGGGGGGAAAAAAAAAAAAGGGGGGGGGGGGGGGGGGGGGGGGGGGGGGGAAATTGGGGGAAAAACCCCGTTTCCCCCCCCCGGGCCCCGGGGCCCCCCAAAAAAATTTAAAAAAAACCCCAACCCCCCCCTCCAAAAAAACCCGTAGTTAAAAAAAAAAAACCCCCCGGGGGAAAATTTCCGCCCCGGGGAAAAAAATATGTGCGTTTTTTGCGGAAAAATTTGCGGAAACCGATAAAGCCCCACTTAAAAGGGTTACAGGTTGCAAAGGGATTAAACCCCCAGGCAAATTTTTTTTCGGCGAAAAATATTTGGTGAGGGGGAAACTTCTTTTTCCCTGGATTTTAATCTTTGGTTAATTGCTTTGTAATTTTTTGGAAATATATGGAAGAAGGGCAGAACGAAAAAAAAAAAACCAAAAAGGGGGTTTATTTTCTTTCTCCCTTCCACAAAAAAAAAAGGGGGTTGATTATTGAAAGCTTTATTGTTTATTGACCGACTGATCCGCCTTACCGAATTACAAAATGTTTTCCCCCCAAACGAAGGGCCCGGAAAAAAAATTATTTTTTAAAAAAAAAATTTTCCTCAATTTTTTTTTTGGCCTTTTTTTTCCCTCCCTTTTAGACCCCCTACCCCCCCCCCCC
>NC_051397.1:35007529-35015466 GCF_015228065.2 Penaeus monodon | reverse complement strand
TATTATATATATCTTATATTATATAATATAGTATATATATATATACGATATTAAAATATATATATAAAAATTATACTGGTATTATAAATTAGATATAGTATAGTATAATAATATATATATAAAATTAATATATACACAGAATATATATATAAAATATATATATATATATATGTATATATATATATGTATATATATATATATATATATATATATATAAAATATATATATATATATATATATATATACATACACACAAATATATATTACAAGGAAGGACAGATGATGGGTCTGATAACACGGTATGAAAGGATATTCCAGGCTCAATCACGAGGGCCCTTGCATGCCAAGCGCACATCAGGGAGAGCTCTCAGCTGCGTGCATGACCTAGCTTCATATCCGGCACCTGATGGCCGTGGCAGTACAGTCAGCATGACATAGGTTATCTTGCTTGGGAATAACACACAGAATACAGGCAACGTGATGGAATATTCGCATGCGTAGAAAAATCATAACAGTCTGATAAAAACAGATTTCGATTCTTGAGCATTTGTAGTCCTGGGTGAAAGCATGCTGGTGGCTGTCTTAAATTTCACGATTCATTATTCGTTGGTTGTACATATATATATGCATGCTCGCAAAAAGAAAAGAAAAAAAACACACACACACAAGGGTATATTGCTCTTTCTATCCCTGCAAGACACTGTCATGCACCTCTTGTACTTCTCAGTAAAAAGTGTTGTCGTCCACTGGACGTAATAAATTTATCAAACCAAATCAGATTTCTGTCTATCTATTTTCAGTTTATGCATAGTCTCTCTCTCTCTCTCCTCTCTCTCTCTCTCTCTCTCTCTCTCTCTCTCTCTCTCTCTCTCTCTCTCTCTCTCTCTCTCTCTCTCTCCCTTACTCCTTCCCCCTCCTTCCCCTCCCTCCTTCCCACCCTCCCTCCCCCTCTCTCACTCTCTCATATCCTTCATATCCCTCACATCCACGCCTCTCTCTCCTATCCACGTTTGCCTAACACATCTCTGGAATAAGTCTCCGATCCTTAGAGGGTGTAGTTATGCACACAAGAAGTCCCACTTCTCAGGCCCCTGCTATTACACAGGCGAGGTCAGTCACATCGGGAGGTTTCATCTACGCTTCGGATGATCGGGTTTCGTGTACGTGCTTAATCGCCTATGGGGGAAAAAAGGGCCATAAATACTCTTGTAAAGAACTTTGGTGTTGTCAGAGAGGGTGTCGGATTTGCATATGATAGCTGAGTGGTAGCCATTTTCATTTTTTTTTATTTTATTTTTATTCGTCTGTGTGTGTGTCTCTCTCGCTCTTTTTTCTTCTTGTTTCCCATTCATCTCTGTCTCTTTAGGATTGTCTTTTTTTCGCTCTCTTCCATCTGTTCGTCGATATTTTATGTTTGTTTCTTCACCTCTGTGTCTCCAGCTTTCTCTATACGTGTTCACTTTTTGCTCTCCCTCACTATATCTTTCTCTCCCTCTCCCTCTCTGCATCCCCTCTCCCTTCCTCCCTCCTTCTCCCCGCTCTCTCTCTCTCTCTCTCTCTCTCTCTCTCTCTCTCTCTCTCTCTCTCTCTCTCTCTCTCTCTCTCCCTCTCTCTTTCTCTCACTCTCTCTCTCCCTCCATCCCTCCCCCTCTCTCCCTCCCTCCCTCTCTCTCTTTCTCTCTCAGTTTCCTTCTCTTTTTCCTTTTTTCCATTCTCCCTCACTCCGGTAATTCGAAAATTCATTTCCGAGGAAGCAAGTCGAGGAAAAACATACTTTAAAGTCTTGAGAAAAACATACTTTAACTTGTTGTGTTGAGTTTTGAAAAAGTAAAGGAAATCTAGAAAAAAAAGAAAAAGAAAAGAAATAACTTTACTAATGAACTATTGAATTAAATGTTATTGCTTAGCATTCTTTTATGACCATTGTTATTATCATTGTTATTATCTTTATCATTATTTATATTATTAATATCATTCTCATTATTATTATCTATTATCATCACTTTGTTATATTATCTTGTCTTTTTCTCGGTCACACACACACACACATCTACATATATATATGTATATATATATATATATATATATATATATAATATTATTAAAATTATATATATATATGTATGTGTAAAATATATATATATATATATATATATATATATATATATATATATATATATAAATATATATATATATACAAAACATATGATTTTAATATACACACACATATGTATATCTATCTATCTATCTATCTATCTATCTATCTATCTATCTATCTATCTATCTATCTATCTATATATATATGTGTGTGTGTGTGTGTGTGTGTGTGTGTGTGTATGTATGTATGTATATGTATATATATGTATATGTATGTATATATGTTTATTTTTTATCTTTTTTTTATTCCATTTCTCTAAAGGCGACGTCCTTTTTTCATCTTAAGTTTTCTCGGTTGTTTTCGCTTGGTCCTGTTTTCGCTCTTTTCATCACCGTTACTTTCCCACGCCTCCTTTGCCGTTGTTTTTTTTTTGTTTGTTCTTAATTTGTTTCTTTCTTTTTTTTATTTGTTGAACGGTTTTTCCGTTTTGATTTTTCTTTCTTTGTTTTTCGCTTTTTTCATCTTCATTATTTTCCCTTCTTTTCTATACGGGGGGTTTTTTTGTTGCCTTTTACTTTTTTCTTTTTTTTTCTTTCTTTCTGTTTATTTTTTTCTTTTCATTTTCTTCTTCTGTTTTTTTTCATTTCTTCTTTTCTTTCTTCTTGTTTTTCATTTCTTCTTCTCCTTCTTCTTCTTTTTTTCTTCTTCTTTTCTTTCTCCTCTTCTCTATGTTTTTCCTCTTCCTTGTCTTCGTTGTTTTTTTTTTTCTTCTTTCCCTCTTCTCTCTTCCTTCTCCACGCCATCCTTTGTCAGTGTTTTCACGAGGATCTAAGTTTCATGCATCCTAAGACCTCTTTCATTACCTCTTAATTTCTCATCAAAATTCTCTCTAACAAAATTTTTTCCCAATTTTTTTTTTTTTTCAAAGTCTTTTTTTTTTCTCTCTCTCTCTCTTTTTACTTAAGTTGTTTTCGTTTTCTCTTACGAGCTCATTTTCTATTGTTTTTCTTTCTTTTCTTTTTTTTTCTTTGATTTACTTAATTTTCTTTTTTTTTTCTATCTTTCTTCAATCTTCTGTCTTTTTGTTCGTATTTTCTTAATCGGTTTTTGTGTTTCTCTTTGTGATTTAATTAACAGTCTCTTTTTTTTATCTGTTTTTCCTTCAACAAAATGGCTTTACTTCTCTTCCTTTGCACCCTTTCTCATTGTCTCTTTTCCTCCTTCGTCTCTACGCCTCACCTTCTTAAACTTTTCCCCTCACTTCATTTATCACCTCTTTCCCCTCGTCCCTTTATCATTTTTATTTTTTATTTTAATTTTTCTCGCGAGGCTCTGACTCCTTAACACTTTTCTTCCTTCCTTTCGCCCCTTCTTCTTCTTCCCTTCCTCTTCTTCTCAGATTTCATCCTCGCCCATTCCCCTCGTCCACTTTATCATTTATTTATTTCATTTATATACATACATGCATTTATATATAATATATAATATATATATATATATATATATATATATATATATATATATATATAAAAAATAATAATTATATTTATATATAATTTTTATTATTCTTTAAAATTCTCTCTAAACATTTCTTCCTCTTCTTTCGCCCGTTCTCTCTCTTCATCTTCTTCTCAGATTTCGTCCTCGCCCTTTTTATCCTTTCATTATATCTATTCTTTTATATATTTATTTCTTTTCACGAGACTCTTTAACACTTTCCTTCCTCTCCTTCCTCCTCTTCTTTCTTCCTCCTCCCCTTTTTTTCCTCCTCCTCTTCTTCTTCCTCCTCCTCTTTCTTCTTCCCTCTTCTTTTTTCTTCCTCCTCCTCTTCTTCTTCCTCCTCCTCTTCTTTCTTCCTCCTCCTCTTCTTCTTCCTCTTCCTCTTCTTTTTCTTCTTTTCGTCCCCGCCTTAAGCATCTCGTTCTCATTATACCTTCCTTTCCCCTCGATGAGCGTCGCCTCTTGCAGAATCCCTCATTACCTCGCCTCCCCCCCCCCCTCTTTCCCCTCACTCCATGCCCCCCCCCTTCTCTCTCCCTCATTAATCCGGGTACTGGGGAGCTCTCAGGAAGGGAGGGGGGGGAGGAGGGGTGGGAGGAGGGGTGGGAGGAGGGGTGGGAGGGAGAAGAGAGGGAGGGGGAGGGAGGGTAGGAGAAGGGAGGGTGGGTTGGGCATAATGTGTGTGTGTGTTGGAGGGGGTAGGGGAGGGGGAAGGGAGGAGGAGGAGGGGGTTAGAGATGCTCTTATCAGCGAAAAGCTCTTTATCGCCAACAGAGATTGACTCATCATCTGTCGGCATCGAGGTGATAAGATTGAGGGAGATGAGGTGAGAAAGAGAGGAGCGAGGGAGAGGAGAGGGAAAGAGAGGAACGAGAGACAATTAGAGAGAAAGAGGGTAACAAGAGAGACGAGAGAAGAGAGGAAAACAAGAGAGACGAGAGAAAAAGAGAGAAACAAGAGAGACGAAGAGAGAAAGAGAGGAACGAGGGAGATGAGAGAGGAAGAGAGGAAAGGAGGAAATGAGAGGGAAAGAGAAGAACGAGAGAAACCTAGAGACAGAGAGGAAAGTGGGAGATGAGAGGGAAAGAGAAAAAGAGAGAGACGAGAGAAAAAGAGAGATACACGCGAGAGGAGAGAGAGAGAGGAGAGAGAGAGAGGAGAGACAGAGAGGAGAGACAGAGAGGAGAGACAGAGAGGAGAGACAGAGAGGAGAGACAGAGGGGGAGAGACAGAGAGGAAGAGGGGAGGCGAGAGGGGAACCACAGGCCAGGAGGCGTCTCGTTAACAAGGGATTTCCTTATACATATCAGAGGGCCCCTGCTTTGCTCGGACGCGCTTTTCTTACTTGCCTCATAATTTCCCGCGAAACGGGGGGCTTCATTAATTGTAAATACATAGGAGCACGAACAAAGGGAATGTGTATGTATGAAAATTAATATATATAATATAATAAAAGGGGGATTATTAATTAATGGGAATATAAATAATAAAATTTATAATAATTATAATATAATATATATAAATAAAAATAAAAAATATTGATATAGATATATTATATATATGCATGAACAACACACAAAAAAAATAAATAAAATATAATATATATATATATGAGGATATATAATTATAGATAGAAAATTTTATATATATATATATATATATATATATAATATATATATATATATGATAAGAAGAGAGAAAAAAAAAAGAAGGAGGAAAGACGCAAACACAACACAAAAACACACACACACCACACACACCACACACAGAAACACACACACACACCACCACAACACAAACACACACACACACACACACACACACACCACCCCACACACACACAACAAAATATATATAATTTTAATATTATATATATATATATATATATATAATATATAATAATATATGGAGCTAGAGCAAAGAGACAAAAAGAGAAAAAAAAGGGGAAAGAAAGAGAAAGAAAAAGAGAGAAAGAGAGAGAAAAAAGAGAGAGAAAAAGATAAAGGGGAAAGAGAGAGGCGAGATAAAGATCAAAGCAAAAGCGAAATCCTTCAGATAAAAGCATTTCACCTTGAAATTGACGCAGAAAGTTCGCATCGAGTTTACACCGAGAGTTTGAACAAGCTGCAGACTGGAGAGTTTTTGGAGTTTGGCGGCCTCTGGCACCTCTGTTTCGGATTATGTCTTAAAGGCAAAAATAGTGTCAGTGATTAGGGGAATGGTAACGATAGTGTTAGTAAAATTTTGGTAATAACGACGGTTTGGTCCCTAATATAAGGAATTTGATTGACAGTGTGTGTGGTAATTGGGTTTTAACGATGATTGTGTTGGAGAGAGTGGTGATGGTAATGCTGGTGTTGGGGATGATTGTGAAGGCGAATAAAAAAATAGATAGACATTCTCCGTCTGTTTCCTCTTTTTCTCTGTCTTCTCCCCTCTCCCCCCCTCTCTTTCTCTCTATCTGTCTACATGGTCTATTATCAACAATACATACATTATATATGTACTATACCCTCATACATACAACATACATACATTAAAAATACTCAATACATACACATACATACATACATTTCATCATACATACATACATACATAAATACGTACTACATACATCAACATAAATACAATACATGCATACATACTACATACATAGAACGGCCAATGTCCTAAAATTCAATTTTGAGATAAGTCTAGCACCGACTGGAAATTTATGGCTCTATAAGTGTTATAAAGACTAATTCATCAGTGCATTTGGGACGCCCCAAGAGCAGTGCTTCGAATCCATTTCACTGAAATCATGTCACAACGCACGGGCTCACTGTGACCATTTGGGTGCATTTTGAGCAAGGAGGAGAGAGGAGAGAGAGAGAGAGAGAGAGAGAGAGAGAGAGAGAGAGAGAGAGAGAGAGAGAGAGAGAGAGAGAGAGAGAGAGAGAGAGAGAGAGAGCATAGCATAGCAGCAGAAAGATTCAGGTTGGCCGCTTTTACTCTTTCTCCCTACCTCCCTCCCTCCCCCCTTCTCTCAATATATATATGTATAAAATATATATATATATATATATATATATTAATTATTTAAATATATATAATATATAAAGAGAGGAAAAGGAAAGAGAGAGAGAGAGTGGAGAGTACACACAACACACACACACAACACACACACACACACCAACACACACACACACACACACACCACACACACACACACACACACAAAACAACAAAAAAACAAAAAACACGCCAAAACCAACCACACCACACATTATAATAAAAATTAAATAATTATAAATGAAGGGGAATATCATGTCGATTATATTTGTATCTTGTCTATCTGATCCACCAAAACTATTATATATTATATTATATATATATAATATTATATATATATAATATCATGATATATATTTATTTACTAATTATAAAAATATAAATATATAAAATATATTATTTTTAATTATTTTAAACACCCCTTTAATAAGTTTGTTAGCCTGAAAATGGGTGAGTGGTGTATCTCACGTAATTTTCCTCATCTCGTCTCGGAAAAAAGCTTTTGGGGGTGAGGGTCTAAAACCTTAAAACCCCCAACGACGAAATTCGTTCTTTAAATCCCATGATAAAAGCATCAACACGGCCCGAACTTTTGGGGAGAATCCTTTTGAAACAATAGTTCCTCAAACGCGTAAACCCAAAGGGGGGGTGTGCATTGGGTAAACTAACCTCGGGCTTTTTTTCTCCAAATTTCTTTCAACCCCTTTTTGGGAAAAAAATTAAAAAGGGTTTTTAAACTATAAAAATGAAAGGGACATTGTTATACATTTTTCCCAAGACGTTCTGGTTGGGGCATAAAAATTTAAACTTTAATTTTAATGAGGAAAACTTTCCGTTTACTAGAAACCAATACTAAACACGCATCAATTCAACATCGGGAATTTCCCCGAATTTACCTTAAACTACCATTAAAAGCTTTTCTTCACAAGTAAACAATAGACCATTATCTATTTATTAACTAATTCTTTTAACTTTTTTTCCTCTCATTCTTTACCACATTAAAACCCAAATATTCCTATTAAAAAGGGTTAATACCCTTTTTAAAATCAACCATTTGGGAATGTAGCTAAGGGACACCCCCTTTTCCCTTCAAAGGACGGTTCAATTTATCCCAAAAAAAATTTTGCTCCCGAGGGAAAATTTTATTCTCTCCTTGAGCGACGAGCAAGCAATCAGAAGTTAAGGAAAATTTTTAAACAAATTTTACCCTCCTGTATCAATTTTAAACACAATGATTTTTTTATCATTCTTATCAATTTATTTTCCCCCAAACCGCTGGAAAAACCCC
>NC_051397.1:35002126-35004626 GCF_015228065.2 Penaeus monodon | reverse complement strand
AAATATTCCCGACTCATTCATAAAAGAGACGGCAAGAGGAGGGTTGCCAAATGAGCAAAAATTTCCCAGGTACCAGATCCGCGATCTCGAGAGGGCCCACTTCACCGGTTCACAAAGCATTTCTATTCTGTTCCAAGTTATTCCGTCTTTACTGTGCATTTTCCTAGTTCTTACTTTCACTTGTGTTAACTGCATTTCCTCTTCTCACTAGACTAACTCTGATCTTTAGAAATAAAGGTCAAAGAACATGAAGAAGGTCAGGTCCTGTAGACTTTCCCAAATGCACTTAAACGCACACACAGGCAAACGTGCACACGCAGGGCAGTGATAAATGAATGAACAGGAAATTGGAGAAAAATATTTCAGGGAGGAATGCAGTTTCAGTGCTGTGCCCTTTAGCACTCGGCAGGGGTCGAAAATTTACAGGAAAAATATAAAAAATATTAATACAATATTTTGCACACACACAACTACATACATGCATACATACATACGTACATATTTATATGCATATATATATATACATATATACACATATATATATACTTATATACATGTATACATACAAATACAATACTAACACACACACCACAAAACACAAAAACCCACACCAACACACACACACACACACACACACAAATATATATATATATACAAATGCATATATATATACATAATAAATTAAATATATATGCATTAAGCATTATTATACATTATATACAAATATATAAATATATATATAATACATATATGTACATATATGACTATTTTAACATCTATATACATAAATATACATATATAAAGGCCACGGTGGCTGAAGGGTTTAGAGCGTGGACTCAAGACTGTCAGACGGCAATTGAATTCGGGGGTTTCGATCACCCGGACCCCCGCTTTGTTCCCTTGGGCGGGGAATTCACCTTGATTGCCTACCTGCCAAATGGGTGGCCAAGCCACCCCAAAAGAAAAGTGTGGTCCCAAGCCCGGATAAATAGAGAGAAGTTTACCTAAAAGGTACCCCCGGCACTCTCCCTGGAAAGAATGGGGGCCCTACCACGTATCACCCAAGGCATCCCCAAAATGAAAACTACAATTTAAAATAGCTGTGACCACGGCGGCTCAGACTGAACCTACCGGGAAAAAAAAGAAGAGATACATATTATACAAAATTACAAAAATATACATATAGACTACATAATATAAACATATAAACATATATATACATATATACATACAATATAATAATATATATATATATAAATATATATACTACCATATATTTTACATATATATTAAAATATTATATACATATATATAAAATATATAAACATATTATATTTTTCCTATATTACATATATATATAACATTTTTACATTTTTATACATATATATACATATTACATATAATACATATATACATAAAATATATAACTATATTACTATTATACAAAAATAACACATATATATATTATTTTCATTAAAATATACTAATTATACATTAAATACATATATATATACATATAATACATATTATAAAAAAATTTTTTACCAATATTTTACATAATATACACTATATATAACTATTTACACTATATATAACATAAATTACAATATATATACACATTATACACATAAAATTACACATTTTTAACATATATATCCCCCCCCCCCCTATATATAACATAATATACAAATATTACACATAATTACACATAATATATACATATATATATACATAATATATATAAAATTTTATATATTACATATAATATACATATTTTTATAAATAAAAATTAATTATATATACCATATATTACATATATATATACATATATATATACATATATATATACATATATATATACATATATATATACATATTATATACATATATATATACATATTATATACATATATATATACTTTATATATCATATATATACATATATAAATATATAAGGGGCCGCGGTGGCGGAATGGTTAGAGCGTCGGACTCAAGACTGTCACGACAGCAATCTGAGTTCGAGGGTTCGAGTCACCGACCGCCCGTTGTTTCCCTTAGGCAAGGAACTTCACCTCGATTGCCTCCCTAGCCACTGGGGCCCAAGTCAGCCCAAGTCAGTGCCGGGTAAAAATAGAGATGGTGACTCGGTAAAAACCCCGGGCGGAAGGCAATGGCAAAACCACCGCTCTAAATTGCCAAGAAAAAATCATGGAAGCACATGATCGTCAGGCTGCGGTGGTCGAATGGTTAGAGCGTCGGACTCAAAACTGTCACGACGGCAATCTGAGTTCGAGGGTTCGAGTCACCGACCGCCGCGTTGTTTCCCTTGGGCAAGGAACTTCACCTCGATTGCCTGCCTAGCCACGGGGTGGCCAAGCCAGCCCAAGTCAGTGCTAGTCCCAAGCCCGGATAAAATAGAGAGGGAAAGATTACCGAAAAAGGTAACACCGGCACTCTCCCTGGAAAAGGGAAATGGGGACCCTACCACGTACTCACTCCA
>NC_051397.1:34979626-34987126 GCF_015228065.2 Penaeus monodon | reverse complement strand
GAGGAGAGGAGAGCGGAGGGGAGGGGAGAGAAGGCATGGTATGGGGAAGGGGATGCAGGAAGGAATAGGAGAAAGTCCAGAAGAGGGAGAGAGTTGGCGGAAGAGAATAGAGAGGAAGACGGTAAATGGGAGGAGGAGAGAACGTAGAAAAGGAGGAGTAAAGTAGAAAGGGAAAGAGTAGGGGCCTGGGAGAAGGTAACGAATAGGGGGGGAGGAGATGGGGATGTGGTAGGTCCAAAGAGAGGGGGAGAGGGAAACCAGGGTAGAAGGTAAGGAGAATGGAGGAGGAGGGCACAGAGACAGGGAAAGGCAGAAAGAGACAGAACGGGAGAGAGACAGAGACCGAGAGACCGAGAGACCGAGAGACCGAGACCGAGACCGAGACTGAGACTGAGACTGAGACTGAGACTGAGACTGAGACTGAGACTGAGACTGAGAACTGAGAGAGACCGAGACCGGACCGAACCGAGATGGACTGAGAGAACTGAGCTGAGCTAAACTGGACTGAACCGAGCCCGGCCCGAGACCGAGATGAGACTGAGACTAACTGAGACTGAGACCGAGACCGAGACTGAGACCGACTGAGACAGGGACAGGGACAGGGACAGAGAAAAAAGAAAGAGAAAGGGGAAGAAAAAGGGAAAGGGAGAGAGAGAAAGAGAAAAAGAGAAAGAGAGAATAAGAGGGGAAGGCAGAAAAGGCAAAGACAGGGAAAGGGGACACACTAGAAAGCAACAGAGAGAGAGGTACAGAGAGAAGGGGAGAACACAGAGGGGAGGGAGGAGGCAGGGAGAGAGGAGGCAGGGAGAGAGGGGGCAGGGAGAGAGGGGGCAGGGAGAGAGGAGGCAGAGAGAGAGGGGGCAGGGAGAGAGGGGGCGGGGAGAAGGGGAGAACACAGGTGGGGGGGGAGGCGAGACATGAGCACGTGGGCGTAAATGACGGCATTTAGTGTGGTTTATGTGGTTAATGGCTACTCTCCTTCTTTCCCCGGGGTTGGCGCCGGGGGGTGGGGGAGTGGGGGCCAATCGGGGGGGAGGGGGACGGGGAAGGGTCATTGGCGTTGGATTGGGGAGAGAGGCAATCGGGGCTGTAGATTCAGGGAGGGGGAAGAGGGTCAGGTGAGAGAGAGAGAGAGAGAAGAGAGAGAGAGAGGGGGGGGGGGCAAGAGCAGGAAGGGGAGAATAGGTAGAAGGGAGGGTGAGGAGGGGTGAATTGGGAGGTGGGGGGGGGGGTGGAGAAGGACAGAAAGGGAGATAAGGAATATGGTAAACGAACGTATCTATAACATGTGTATAAAAGCTTGATGCAAAATTGACTTCGTAGGGTGATGGCAGGTGGATGGGGGAGGGGTGGATGAAGGAGGGGAAGGAATGGTGGAGAGGAGGGTGAGGAGGGGTGAACTGGGAGGTGGGGGGGTAGAGAAGGGCAGAAAGGGAGAAAGGAACACGATATACGAACGTACGTTATTTTATAACATGTGTATAAATGCATGATGCAACATTGACCTCGTAACTAAAGGTACAACAGAAAACGTATTTTTGCTTGTGTATATTGACAATAATATTTGATAAAAAATCTTTTTTTAGCTTTCAGATCACCGGTTAAAAGGGCCGTTGCAAAATATAAGGGGGGAGAAAAAAAATATTTATAAGAAAACTTCAATATTACACTAAGAACTTTCCCACGTGAAGAAAATTTTGCATATTATATGAACATAATTTCTATGCCTTATTTACCTGTATCATTTAGCCATCACAAAAAAATAAGCTTTCTTTCACTAGGAATCTAATATCGTGGCAAACTTCGTCCTAAAAATAACTTAATGGAGGTATCCGGCAACCCCACCAAAACTTTTGTAACTGGAGTTTCTAATCATTCTGTTCGAAAATAAAATCAGTACTTAATGACCCTTGTAATCCTAAAATGTGGGAGTTATGTCGGAAACGAATTAGATATTTGTTTTGCAAGTGCAAGAATATCACACTTTCGGCCATGGTTGGCTCATGTGTTAGTGTGTAATGGTATGACGGAATTATAAATCTCATACCCACATACACATACACACGCACCAACACACAAATAACGTATGTATTATACATATATATATATATATATATATATATATATATATATATAATATATATATATATATATATAATACAAATATATATATATAATATATATATATATAATATATATTTATATATATATTTATAACAATTATATATAGTATACATAATATATATATACAATATATAACATAATATATATTATAATATATACTAAAATAACATATAAAATTAATAAAATATATACATATATATATATATAAATTATATATATCATATATATATATAAATATATATATATATTATATATATTTTTAATATTCCCTAATATACTATATTTTTTAATCTACAATTTTAATAACTAATATATTAATTATATAATATATATATATATAAAACATAATTATATATATATTATAATATAATTTTTAGTATATATATATGTATATATATATATATTTATACATACATTTTATATATATAATATATAATAAATATATATAACAAATTTAATATAAAATAAATTATATATTTATTAATTATATACACTACATTTTATTTTAATAAAATATTAATAATTATTATTTATACATATTATATATATATATATACTATCATACATACAATATATATATACATATATACATGCATACATATATATACACTATACATGATACAAAAATAACACATATACATGCTAATCATAACACAATACATGCATACATACTAAAATTTATATATATAATATACATTATATTATTATATATATATATATTAAAATACATGCATACATACATATATATAACAATACATGCATACATACAAAATATACATATACATACATTATACATATTTTTAAAAATATACATACTACTACATAATATATACAATAAACATACATAATTAATATATACATTACTACAAATATATATATACAATAATAAAATTATAATAAACAACTCATTTATATATATACTATACATACATACATATAATATACCTTTAATATACATAACAGCATTACATATTAAATACAAAATATATATACTATCATCATACATCATATTATAATACATATACATGCTACATACATATAATAAATAACAATACATCTACATCATTATATATAATATATATATACATTACTACATACATATATAAATACATAAACATAATATATATATAATACATATACATATAAAATTTATATATATAATATTTTATGTATATGTATTTATAATATATATACATCATATATATATAATAAAATTTATTATTACATATACATACATAATCATATATACAATACATCCCTACATAATAATAATACATAACATACATACATACATAATAATATAAATATACATCATACAACATATATAAACATTACATACATAAAATATATATATACAAACATAATACATACATATATTTTAATTTATATATAAAACCCATACTTACTATTATATAAATATATATATATTATATATATTTTTATAATATACAAAACTCAAAAATATAATATTATTTTAATATATATATAATATAAAAATACAAAACATAATACATATATATATATATATACACATACTATAATAAAACATATATAAAATAATATATATACCACTAAAAACATACTACATATATATATACCACAACTATACATACAACTAATATAAAAAAAACCAAATACATATACTACATACATATTATAAAACACAACATATACATACAACAAAATTAATATTACACACATACTTACAACATACTCAATATATATATATACAATGCAATACATAATCAAAAATAAATAACATAAATAATACAAATAAAATTTTAATATAAACATAACAATACAACAACTACATATATATTTACATTAACTATACATATATCAAAATTTATATATTACATATACAAAATATATATATATTATATATTATTATATACATATACCCCAAAACATATAAAATAATACATACAATATATATAACAATACAATACATATATATATAATTATATATATATATTAACATAGCATTACATAATATATATAGATAGTAGATAGATGATAGATAAAAATAGTAGATAATAGATAGATAGATAGATAGATAGATAGATAATGATATAATACATAATACATACAAATAATAATACAAATATATATATATATGTATGTATGTAGTAGTTGTAGTAGTATATAGTATGTAGTATTATACATCTTCTATCTATGTATCTATCTATTTTCTATTATATGTATATGCATATGTATATTTTAATGTATATATATATAATTATTTATTATATATATATATATTATAGTATAAAATATATTATGTTGTTGTATATTATGTGTTTATATATATATATTATGTAGTATATGTATGGTGTAAATATATGTATGTATGTTTTTATGGGTATATATATTTTATTATATATATATGTATGATGTATATGTATTGTTTATATATATTTTGTATTATGTTATGTATTATTTTAAAATTTTATATATATTTTATACACAATAATACATACATAAAATATACTTATACAACATTACTACTTACATTATATATGCCATACTATAAATACATACATATATATATATACACATACATATATGGATAAACATACATAACATATGCAATACATAATATATATATATATTATATTATATATATATATATATATATATATATATATATATATATGAAGTATGTATATATTACAAAACTTTAACATACAATATATATTTTAAAATATATTTTATAATTTTTATATATATACTAATATATATATGCAAAATTAAATTATATAATATATATATAATATATATATATATATAAAATTTTTTAAAAATTATATGTTTGATGTTTATATACAGAATATTTTGTATATAACAAAAATTAATTTTAATAAATAAAAATATATATTAATATATAATGCTACATAGTTAATTTTAAATTTTTTATAAATTGATAACATACATACATATATTATATTTTAAATTATTATAATATTAATATATATATATATTTTAATATATGGGGTGGTGTGTGTGTGTGTGTGTGTGTGTGTGTGTGTGTGTGTGGTTTTTATATTGTATATGTTTTAATGTCTTGTATATATGTCTTTTGTTGTATATTATAATATAAATAAAATATTATATAATATATATTATATATATATAATAATATATGTTATTTATGTGTATATGTATATGTTATAGTTATATTTAGTATTATATATTATATATATTATAATATTATATATATATATATATGTGTGTGTGTGTGTGGGGGTTTGTGTGTGTGTGGGGTGGTTGTGGGGGGTGTGTGGTATTTTGGTGTGATAGGGGTGTGTGTGGTGTGTGTTATATGTGTGTGGTGTGTGTGTGTGTGTGTGGTGTATATTGTGTGTGTGTGTATGGTGTGTGTGTGTATGGTGTGTGTGTGTGGTGTGTGTGTGGTGTGTGCATGGTGTGTGCATGGTGTGTGTGTGTGTGTGGGTGTGTGTGTGTGGTTGTGTGTTTGGTGTGTGTGTGTTATGTGGTGTATAAAAAGCACAAACACAACACCAATATATATATAAAATATTATTATATATATATAATATATTTTATATATATATATATATATATACACACAGAAAGAAAGACAGACAGATAGATTAAAAGATAAATATAAATTCAGACGGCGATACAGATATAGATAGAAAGATGAACAGATGAATATGGATTTTCGTATAGACAGATGTGTAAAAGGACAGATAGATAAGACAGATAATCATATGGATACTTCCACGTTCCTATAACTACATCCATTACCTCTCTGAAGGGAAAAATCCATATGCAATTAAGCAGCAAGTCGTAAGTAAGCCCGGCGATATACCCTCGAGAACCCGGCATATATAACTCATGATCACAGATTCCGATAACAAAAAACATTAAACAAGTTTCGAGCGAGATGCGGAGATAGCAGGGTGGCAGGGCAGCGGCGAGAAAGTGTGTACTTTTTGGCAGTGTGTTAGCCTTAGTAATGCGATTACCTGGGGGCTGTAACTCTTGGTAGAATTAATCGCCGCGTGAAGTCCGGAATTACCCTGAAAGGAATGGTAATAATATTTCGCCGCGGGAGGTTTATGCTTATTTAAGTAACTTGGTTGCGCTTTTGTGCCAGCTCCCTCTTCAAGGTTTTAGCGAGGGTTAATTCACGCTCTCGCTCTTTCTCTCGCTCCCTTCCTCTCTTGCTCTCTGGCTCTCTTGCTCTCTTACTCTCTTACTCTCTCGCTTTATCCTTTCCTGTGTGTTAGCATGTTTGTGTTTCCGTTTGTTTTAGTTTCTCGCTCTCTTTATCTTTAACATGAAGACATATACACTTTATTCATACGTATGTACAGACACAGACACAATATATACATAATATATAATACATTATACAATGTACAATACACACATACACACTCACACATCCCTTCCCCCAAAACACAAATAGGAACACTTTTATTCATGTATGTATGTATGCATATACATTTATACGATATATCTGACATAAGGCAGTGAGCTGGAATAGAATTTACGTTGGCATGAAGTATATACGAGCATACCTAGGCCTAAGGGCGCTTATAGGCCTGACATCCTGTTGCTTTCCTGTACATGTACTTTAGCAGCTCAGTGACATGAATCCTATTTTCAACTCGTATTTTTTCAAAGGGAAATGGTCTTTACTCACGCATGTATGTTATTAGTTTATTCATTCGCATGTATTATATATTGGTATTCGTCTATTTATCCATTTACTTTGTCTATTTGTTCTCCGTTTATCTTATTTATGAGTATAATCTACGTTGGTTTATTATCAAGTTTTTTTTTTATGTACAGGAAGCTGATAAAGAGATAAAGCGGAATACGTAATGGCAACAGCGTTCGGGAAGTGTTGCTGACTTAGTGGGTTAAGTATCACAGCCTTAGATTAATGAAAGTAATTTTCTTTAACCGTAAGATATAGAAAACAAAGAAAGAAAGAAAAATAGAGATGAAGGACGAACGTAAGAGGAGGTTAAAGGAAAAGAAGAAATGATGAACGAAAGAAGTTAAAAAGAGGAAAATGCAAAAAAGAAAAAAAAAGGGAAAAAAAGGGACAAAGATGTGGAAAAAGAACAAGAAAAAAAAGAAAACAGGAAAGTGAAGATGGTGATGATTAAAATAAAGATATTACGATACTAAGAAACGAACAAACAAAGAAATAAAATAAACGAAAAAGATTAATGCCGAAAACCGAACCCTGATTTTTCGTCCATCGGGAAATTAGATTTTTGAAAGCCGTTAGAGAATTGAGTATTTTAGGCAGATTAATATTAAATGGCTTAGTGTTTGTTTGAGTGGATTACGGCTAGCGTATCTGGCTAAAGTGATTATAAAAATTAACCGGTA
>NC_051397.1:34959626-34967126 GCF_015228065.2 Penaeus monodon | reverse complement strand
GTGAGATAGATAGATAGATAGACAGATAGACAGATAGACAGATAGACAGATAGACAGATAGATAGATAGATAGATAGACAGACAGACAGACAGACAGACAGACAGACAGACAGACAGATAGATAGATAGATAGATAGATAGAAGAGAGAGAGAGAGAGAGAGAGAGAAATAAAGAGAAAAAGAAAGTTAGAGAGAGAAATAGATAAATAGATAGATGCACAGACAGACAGACAGATAGATAGATAACCTGATTAACAGAGAGATACATAAATAGACAGACAGACAGATAACCTGATAAACAGATACAGCAAGAGAAACACACACACACACACACACACACACACACACACACACACACAACACACACACACACACACACACACACACACACACACACACACACACACACACACACACACACACACACACACACACACACACACACACAGAACCGACTCATCACCTGATCAGGCCTGGGTACATCTGATCAAATGAAACCGATAATATGAAATGATAATTCATTTACATAATTCCATACTAAATCTGACCGCATTCATCCCGTTTGTAAAAAAATAATAATAAAAAATAAAAAAATCCAAACATATTTGGCATCGGTCCAAAGCTCATACAGATCATCTTTAAAACGGCGCCGCACTGACCAAATCGTTATAACACCTGATATGAATACAAAAATTAATTAATTGATAGATTGATAACACCTAAATAGAAAGATGAATATATGAATAAATGAATAAATAAAAAGGAGAATGGAAAGGAGTATGATGATATCGATTATTGGAAGGTGGTGATGATAACAGTAATATACTAATTGGAACAACAGTAATATCAATAATGATAATAAGAATAATATTACTAGTGATGATGACGGTGACGGTGACGGTGACGGTGACGGTGACGATGACAGTTATAATAAGATAATAATAATAATAATAATAATAATAATAATAATAATAATAATAATAATGATAATAGTGATAATAATAATAATAATAATAATAATAATAATAATAATAATAATAATAATAATAATAATAATGATAATAATGATAATAATAATAATAATAATAATAATAATAATAATTATTATTATTATTACTATTATTATTATAATGATAATAATAAAAACATTAATAATAAAGATAATAAAAAATATAATATTGATAATGATAATAAATAACCCAGATCTGCCGGGCATGGCATGTACGTACATGCCATGCCTACTGTGAATTTACTTTAATTGTTTTTACACATAGATGGCAACACTTGTAGTAGGTCACCAATGTGCCAATTACGAGTACTGCCTGTCTCACCTTTTACCCTTTTCCCTGATTTTCGAAAATATTTTACGTTATTTTATATTGCTGTTACTAATGTCAATAACATTATAGTAATTATAATGTCTATAATAAAATAATACCATCGATATTCATAGCATTATTTAAAAAAAGAAAAGAAAAAAAAAATCCGCAAATTCAAGGAAAGGTGAAATCAGGTGAGGCCACAAGGTCTACTAATTGACTCCTTTGTGGCTAATCACCTGCAGAGCCATCTATGTGCAGAGACATAAAAAAAAATAAAAATGTGCACAGCATTTTCCCGCTGAGTTAAGATAAAAGCGATAATAGCAATTGTAATAATGATGAAAAAAAGAAATATAACAATAACAATAAATATGATTATACTACTAATAATGATAATAATAATAATGTTAATAAAAATGATAATTATGATAATAATAATAATAACAATAACAATGAAAAGAAATAATAACAACAATGATAACAATAATAACAACGTCAATAATAATAGAATATTGATAATGATAATGATAATGACAGTGACAGTGACACTGACAATGACAATGACAATGATGACGATAACGATAACGATAACGATAACGACGTTATGCATTAACATAGCATAAATCTGCACAGCATAGCTGAACGTTGCAATAAAAACATTAGTTTAGCAGTAGTAGGATTATGATGAAGACGAGGGAGAGAAGGAGGAGGAAAAAGGAGCAGGAGGAGGAGGAGGAGGAGGAAAAGGAAGGAGGAAGAGGAAGAGGAAGAGGAAGAGGAAGAGGAAGAGGAAGAGGAAGAGGAGGAAGAGGGAAGAGGAGGATGAGGAGGAAGAGGAAGAGGAGGAGGAGGATGAGGAGGAGGAGGAGGAGGAGGAGGAGGAGAAGGAGAAGAGAGAAAGAGAAGAAGGAGAAGAGAGAAAGAGAAGAAGGAGAAGAGAGGAAGACAAGGAAGATGACGAAGACGAAGGAAAGGGGAAGAGGAGGAGAAATATTTGGCATCGTTATAACCTTTCGCATTCCCTCCGCCTCCTCCTTTATTTCGCGATCCTGAAGGAGTCTCTCTTTCTCGGTTATGTCTCGTAGCGGCGAAGACTCCTCAGTCAAGATAGCGGGGAGTATCGCCCTGTGGGGGAGTATTGGACGGTCGTTTGGAAGCCATGCAGAGGTTCATGCAGGGTGGTATGTGGGGAGCCATGCAGGGTGGTATGTAGGGAGCCATGCAGGGTGGTATGTAGGGAGCCATGCAGGGTGGTATGTGGGGAGCCATGCAGGGTGGTGTGAAGGGAGCCATGCAGGGTGGTATGTAGGGAACCATGTAGGGTGGTATGTAGGGAGCCATGCAGGGTGGTATGTAGGGAGCCATGCAGGGTGGTATGTAGGGAGCCATGCAGGGTGGTATGTAGGGAGCCATGCAGGGTGGTATGTAGGGAGCCATGCAGGGTGGTATTTAGAGAGCCATGCAGGGTGGTATGTAGGGAGCCATGTAGGATGGTATGTAGGGAACCATGCAGGGTGGTGTGAAGTGAGTCTTGCAGGGTTGTATGAAGTGAGCCATGCAGGGTGGTATGTGGGGAGCCATGCAGGGTGGTATTTAGGGAGCCATGCAGGGTGGTATGTAGGGAGCCATGCAGGGTGGTATGTGGGGAGCCATGCAGGGTGGTATGAAGTGAGCCATGCAGGGTGGTATGTAGGGAGCCATGCAGGGTGGTAAGTAGGGAGCCATGCATGATGGTATGTGGGGAGCCATGCAGGATGGTATGTGGGGAGCCATGCATGGTGCTATGAAGGGAGCCATGCGCAGAGCTATGTAGGGTGTCATGCAATGAACCAGACAGAGAGCCATGCACTGAAGAATACAGGGGAACCATCAAGAGATCCACCCCATGCGCCATACACATACAAGCCAAACAAGGGAGTCATACACACAGAACAGTACAGAGAGCTACGGAGCAAGGCAGTACGTCATGTACGGAAATCATGCAAGGATCCATGCACGAGATCCCGGACGGTGTGGAGCATTAATGTGGTTCCAATAACTGCCCATGGGAGAGCTTACACGAGACAGGTTCGGCGGCTCGGAGGAACTGGTAGAGTGCTGTGGTGTTTATCGGTTTATTTTCTAGGCTGGGAGAGAGAGAGAGAGAGAGAGAGAGAGAGAGAGAGAGAGAGAGAGAGAGAGAGAGAGGAGAGAGAGAGAGGAGAGAGAGAGAGAGAGGATGAGAGAGATAGAGAGAGAGAGGAGGAGAGAGAGAGAGAGAGAGGGGAGAGGGAGGGGAGAGGGAGAGGGAGAAGGGAGAGGAAGAGGAGAGAGAGGGGAGAGGAGAGAGAGGAGAGAGAGAGAGAGAGAGAGAGAGAGAGAGAGAGAGAGAGAGAATGAGAGAGAGAGAGAGAGGAGAAGAGAGAATGAGAGAGAGAAAGAGAAAGAGAAGAAGAAAGAGAAAGAGAGAGAAAGAGAGAGAGGGGGAGGGAGCTGGGAGGAGAGGAGAGGGAGGGGGAGATAGAGAGGGAGAGGGAGAGGGAAAGGGAGAGGGAGAGGGAGAGGGAGAGAATGAGAGAGAGAGAGAGAGAGGAGAGAGAGAGAGAGAGAGAGAGAGAGAGAGAGAGAAAAGAAAGAAGAAAAGAAAGAAAGAAAAGAAAGAAAGAAAGAAAGAGAGAGAGAGAGAGAGAGAGGGGAGAGAGAGAGGAGAGAGAGAGAGAGAGAGAGAGAGAGAGAGAGAGAGAGAGAGGAGACTAGAAAGAAGAGAAAGAGATAGGAGAGAGAAAGAGAAAGAGAAAGAGAAAGAGAAAGAGAAAGAGAAAGAGAAAGAGAGAGACGCATACAGACCAAAACCGGACCAAAAGGGGAAAAAGAAAGAGAGCAATAGTTATCGCGGCGTTAAGAGTGTTCCAAACCCTAACTCGAAGTTCATCAAAAGCACCAAAGACAATTTTGAAAAGTTAGACCGCCGCTTGAGTGTCCTGAGTGAGGTGTGGACGCCTCGTCTTTTATGCATTTCACTAATCTCGAAGTTAATTCTCTTTTCTTGTCCTCGCTTTCCTCGTTACCATTTGAGGAGAGGACGCGAACGAAATAGCCCTTTAAAAGAAATAAATTCTGTTGTAAAGAAAGGAGGGAATAATAGTACTACTACGAATAAGTACGTTCGCACGCGCGCACACATACACACACATACCCACGCATACACACGCAAAACACCCCACAAACACACACAAAATTATCTATTTTTTATCAAATCTACTATCTATATAAAATAAAATGAGAGAGAGGAGAGAAAAAGGGAAAGGGGGAGGAAAATTTGGGGGGAGAAAGAGAGGGAAAGAGAGAAAGGAGAAGAGAAAGAAAAAAAGGAAAAAAAGAAAGGAAAGAAAAGGGTAAAAGTGAAAGGAAAGTAAAAAGGAAAGTAAAAAGGTTGAAAGTGAAAGGAAAGTAAAAGGGAAAAAGGGGAGAGAGAGAGGGAGAGAGAGAGAGAGAGAGAGAGGAGAGGAGAGAGGAGAGAGAGAGAGAGGAAAAAGAGAGAAAATTGGAGAAAAGAGAGAGAGAGAGTTTGGCAGGGGTTTTAAAAAAATATATAAAATAAATAAAAATGATAGAAAAAAAGATTTTTACATTGTTATATATAGATGTAAAAGATAGACAAAAGGGACAGACACAGATATTTAATTAAATAAAAGATTTTCATTTAAAAAAATAAATTAAATAAAAAAATAAATAAAAAAATAAAAAATAAAAATAAAAATAACTTTAAAATTATATATACTTTAGATATATAAACATTAATATATATATAACTTTTATTTTATATATAACATTAAAATTATATAAAAAACCATTATTATATCTATACTTTATATAAAATATTTTATATTATAATATATATATATATATTTTATTAAAAAAAATTTTAATTATATAATATATATATATTATTTTTTATTTTAAATTGGAAAAGCTAGATAACAGCAATAGTGATAACAACAGTAACATAATAAAAATGTTTATAATATCTATCAATAGAATTATAGCCCATATCACAAACATTTCCCGAATGAAAAAGGGAAGACAAAGGAAAGGAAAAAAAAAGAAAAGGGAAAAAAAAGAAAAAAAAGAATGAAAAGACAAGAGGGAAAAAAGAAAGTAAAAAAAAAAAAAAGAAAGAAAAAAAAAAAGGAGAAAAGACGGGGGGAAGAAAAAAAACAAAGAGAATAAAAAAAAAAAAAAAAAGAAAAAGAAAGGGGAAGGAAGACGAAGGAAAAGGGAAAAAAAAGAGAGAAAGAAACGGGAAACCAAAGCCTTTTTTTCTGTCGCAAATCACTTGATTCCCCCCTTTTTCCTTTCGCGAAAAATGCCAGTTCCCTTGAAGTTAAGTAGTAAAGGGTTTTTATTTTAAAGTTTTTTGGGACTTTTTTTTTTTTTTGCCCCCTTGTTCTTCTGCCCCTTTTCTTCCCCTTTTTTTTTTCCCCCCATCTTGGCCCGCTTTATCTGTTTTTTTTTATGATTCTGTTTTTACTGTCTGTTTATCGGGTTCTGTCTGTATCTCTCTCTCTCTTTTCTTCTTCTCCTCTCTTTTTCACCCTAAATCCCCTCCTACCCTCTCTCTCCTGTCTTTGCCCCTTCCCCCCTTTTTCCCTCTATTATTTTATCCACTATCTTTCCTCTCTCACTTTTTCGTTTTCTCCCCTTTTGTGCTTCTCCTGTTCATTTTCCTCTCTCTGTCTCATATATTTTCTTGTTTTTATTCTTATTCTGTCTGTCTGTCTCTGACTTTTTGTTTTTTTAGGAGTTTGTCTGTCTTTTTTTCTCTCACTTTTCTGTTCTTTTATTGTGTCTTTCCCATTTTTTTTCTATTTTTTTTCTTTCTTTTTTTTATTTTCTCTTTCTTTTTTTTTCCTTTTTTTCTCTTTTTTTCCTGTTTTATTGTGTGAGTATCTCCCCCTTTATTTCTTTTTTTTTTCTTTCTTTCTCTTTTTCCCTTTCTTTTCCCTCCCCTTTGCTCCCCCCTGTATTTCCCCCCTCTGTCGATTTATGGGCTTAGGGAACAGTTAATCTTTTTAGAAAAATTTTGAAGCATTTTGGAAAAATGTTAAAAATGATCACAAGGTTGATTTCATTGCGGAATTTATAGGGTTTAAACCATTTGGACATACCTGTTTTTAGGTAAAGAAAAAGAAAAAAAGAAAAAAAAAAAGAAAAAAAAAAAAAGAAAAAAAAAAAGAGTAAAATTAAAAAAAAAATTTATTAAAGTATTATAAAGAAATTTCGAAAAAATTATTGGATTTTTTGGGGATATTTAAGAAAAAAGAAAAATTAAAGAAAAAAATCTTTATATACCGAAAACGAGTCGGAAAAAAAAGAGAAGTTGTAAAAATTTTAAAAAATCATGTCCCACAAAAGAAGAAAAAAATTGGGCCCCTTTTTTTTTTTTTTTTTTTTTTTTTTCTTTTTTTTTTAAACTGGGGGAAAGAGGTTTTCGATTCTGAAGAGTTCCCCGGGGCGCAGGTGAAGGGCGTATGCGGTAGGAGTAGGGGGGTACTCTTACCCAAAAGGGCTTTCGAGAAGGGAAAGGGCTTTTCCTCCTCCCCCCCAAAAAAAAAAAGGGGGAAAAAAGAAGAAGAAGAAGAAGAAGAAGAAGAAGAAGAAGAAGAAGAAGTAGTAGTAGTAGAAGAAGAAGAAGAAGAAGAAGAAGAGAGAGAAATATGTGGAAAAGTTGAAGGATATGATAAAGAGAGAATATGAGGCACAGTAGGAAAATCGTATTAGAATATAAAAGGAAAAAGGAAGGAAAAATGAAAAAAAAAGGGGAAAATACGAGGAAAAGGGTGTTTTGAAAGAAAATATGGAGGACGAGAAAGATGAAGGGAAGAGGAAAGAGGTGAAGCTGGAGAAAGGCGAGGAGGAAGATGCAAAGATAAAGACTAACAAAGGGGAGAAGATTGAACAAAACACACGCATTAAAAGAGAAAAAAACCAACCCCACACAAACCCCCCAACCCCCCAAAACCCAAAAAAACCCCAAACCACACACACACACCACAAAACCCAAAAACACAACACAAACACAAACACAAACACATACACAACCCCCAAAAACACAAAACACACACAAACCACACCACACACCCAAAACAACACAAAAAAAAAAAACACACACAAACAAAAAAAAACACACAAAAAAAAA
>NC_051397.1:34939626-34949626 GCF_015228065.2 Penaeus monodon | reverse complement strand
AGAAAAAAGCGAGGAGGGGGGCAAGCAAAAAGAAGAGAGAGAGAGAGAAGGGAGATGATAGATGGAATGAGACAGAAAAAGAGATAGATAGATTGAAATACAGCGGACAGATAGACAGAGAGATACATAGATAGACGGGAAGTTAAGTAGATAGACAGAGCTAGATAGCCATACAGATAAATAGACTGATGGAGAGGTAAGAAGCATATGGAGATACAGAGAAATAGATAGATAGAGGGAGAGATAGACAGAAAAAGATAGATAGATATATATATAGATAGATAGATAGAGAGAGAGTTAGAGTAAAAGAGAGAGAGAGAGAGAGAGAGAGAGAGAGAGAGAGAGAGAGAGAGAGAGAGAGAGAGAGAGAGAGAGAGAGAGAGAGAGAGAGAGAGAGAGGGGGTAGAATGAGAAAACTCCTTCGAACTTTATGTCTTCACTCTCTTCTCCAACTTCAGCTTAACAGAATTTCTTCTGCTTCTCTGTCCGGATGGGGGTTGGTGGGGGGGGGGATGAAGTGGCATGCGATAACATTTTGGTTCCTATATAAAAAAAAAAAAAAAAGAGAAAAGAGAAGACAACTTGATGTACGACACTTACTTTTTCTTTCTTTTCATTCTTTCTAATTTTCCTCTTTTGAGTCAGCACTAAAGAGGATGTTATGGCTGCTTTCCTCCCTTGGCCTGTTCCTTCCTCCTTGTCTCTTTCTCTCTCTTTAGCCATTACTGATCTGTCTATATCTCTATACATATGCTTTCCCTCTCTAACTGTTCCTTTATGAAAACCATGGACTATTAAATATATATGCCTCTCTCTCTCTCTCTCTCTCTCTATATATATATATATATATATATATATATATATATATATATAGAGAGAGAGAGAGAGAGAGAGAGAATGTTATATATATATATATATATATATATATATATATATTTATATATATATTTATATATATATATATATATATATATATATATATATATGTATATATACACATGTATATCTATCTATCTATCTATCGATATATACATGTGTGTGTGTGTGTGTGGTGTGTGTGTGTGTGTGTGTGTGTGTGTGTGTGTGTGTGTGTGTGTGTGTGTGTGTGTGTGTGTGTACATACATACATACATACATGCACACATACATATATGTATATCCATATATATCCATATACAAAAGTATTATATATATATCCATATCCATATATAAAAGTATATATATATATATATCCATATACAAAAGTATATATATATATATATCCATATACAAAAGTATATATATATATATATATATATATATATATATATATATATATATATACATACATACATATATATATCCACATATATTCAGATACATAAGTATATATGCTTATTTATACACACACACACACACACACACACACACACACACACACACACACACACACACACACACACACACACACACACACATTCATATATCTCTTCCTTATACGGAGAGGGAAGACGAAAGAAAGAAAGAAAGAAAGAAAAAAAGATCAGTAGAAAAAAACTGAAAACAAAGAAAGAGAATGCAGACGTCCACTAAACTTTTGTTGGTTTTCCTTCATTAGACTTAGAGGATTTTTCCTACACTAAATTTGACATGGATTAACTCGGTAAGTTTGTGTCTTTTTTTATGTTTTTCCCTTTTTTCGTTGATACTTGGTGGCTCGTAATGAAAATAGTTATTTTTCTTTTGCTAATTTCTGATACGTATTATAGATTAAATGTCAGGAAGACTTTAACACCGAAAAAAGGAAAGAAATAAAGAGAAAATTTCACAACGTATTAAAGGACTTTTTTTTTGTAAAGGAAGAGGAAATTTATTTAAAAACGTATATACAAAAGCACACCCTATATAAAATCTAATCGCTCCCTAATGACATGACCGGGATTAAAGATTAAATCAAGTTTAATTAGGTGTGAACATTATTTTTATATTCTCCCCCCCCCCCGTAATCTCTTCACAGTCTCTCTCTTCTTTTGAGACTTTATGAACGTACATATTCAGCGTGTGTTGAGGTGTTGGCAGGCAGCCATCTGTGACTTTTTATGTTGTCAGGAAGAGGGAAGGAGGGGGGTGGTAGAAAGAGGGAAGGAGGGGGATGGCAGGAAGAGGGAAGGAGGGGATGGAAGGAAGAGGGAAGGAGGAGATGGAAGGAAGAGGGAAGGAGGGGATGGAAGGAAGAGGGAAGGAGGGAGATTGGGGGAAGGAGGAGGGATAAGAGAAAGGGAGGAAAGGAAGGATGAAGAGGAGGGACATACGAGAGGGAGGGAGGAAGGAGGGGAAGGAGAAGGAAGGAGGAAGGAGGGGGAGAAGGAAAGAGGATGGAAATATGTTACCAGGTTAAGTTTGGTTGTGAGGAGAGGAGAAGGAGAGAAAGGGAGGGAAGGGAGGAGGGAGAGGGAGGGGAAAGAGGAGGGAGGGGAAGGAAGGAGGAGGGAGAGGGAGGAAAGGAAGGAGGGGAGGGGAGGGAAGGAGGAGGGAGAGGGAGGAAGGAAGGAGGAGGGAGGAGGGGAAGGGGAAAGGAGGAGGGAGGGAAGGAGGAAGGAGGAGGGAGGGGGAGGGAAGGAGGAGGAGAGGGAGGGAAAGAGGAGAGAGAGGGAGGGAAGGAGGAGGGGAGGAGGGAAGGAAAAGGAGGGAGAGTGAGGGAAGGAGGAGGAGGAGGAGAACGGATGATTGAAGGACGAGAAACGATAAGGGAGAATTGGGAAGGGTGCGAAGGCAGAGGGGGTAGGGGGGAACAGGAGGAACAGGAGAGAGTCAGGGCAGGAGAAAACATGGGAGGAAGAGGTAAGATCGAGAGAGAGAGAGAGAGAGAGAGAGAGAGACAGAGAGAGAGAGAGAGAGAAAGAAAGAGAGAGAGAGAGAGAGGAGAGAGAAAAAGAGAAAAGAAGAGAAAGCGAGGAGAGGAAAGAAGGGAGTGAACAAGAGAGGAAAACGAGAGAGAGAGAGAGAGAGAGGAGAGAGAGGAGAGAGAGAGACGAGAGAGAGAAAGAGAGAGAGAGAGGAAGAGAGAGAGAGAGAGAAGAGAAAGAGAGAGAGACAGAGAGACAGAGAGACAGAGAGACAAAGAGAAAGAGAGAGAGAGACAGAGAGAGAGAGACAGAGAGAGAGAGAGAGAGAGAGAGAGAGAGAGAGAGAGAGAGAGAGAGAGAGAGAGAGAGAGAGAGAGAGAGAAAGTAGGGTAGGGAAAAAGTGGGTAAATATAAACTGAAAGGAGAGTAGACCTGAAAAAAACAGGATGAAAAAAGAGACAGAAGCGGATTAAAATGGATATAAAAAGAAGTGGACGGAAGGAAAGAGAATAATGAGGAGGGAGGCTGGAAGAGAGACACGTCAGAGGCCTGGGTACGGTTAGCCATCATCTCCACACATGCATTATCTTTACTCCCTCATCATCATCGCCCTCATGATCCTGTCTGCCTCATAATCCTTTCACTGCCCTCTCATTTTCATAACCCCATTTCCATGCTCCATTTTTTGGGTTCTTTTTCTACCCTTTTTTCTTCTCTTCGATATCGTACTTTTATTCTTTCATTGTTTGCAATGTCTATTCTGTTTTTTGTTTACTAGCATTTGTCTGTAGTGACAATCACAGCCCAACGCATACATGCTAAATAACTACACGCTCTTTAAACTACCTAACAAAGAACATCGCCTGATTTAAAAAAAAAACTCACTCTCCCCTAGTTCATCAACAAACTTTGCACATCCCGACCACAACAACAACAACAAACAATTCACACATACTACACTTCACCAAGCAGTAGTCATCACCTACCAACAAACACTGAGCAATATGTAACAACAGCAGCTACTCTTTCCCCCTTCCTCTGCCTATCCTTTCTGGTCTCTTCCTCGCACAATTTCTAATTCTCCTTTATCTTCCTCTTTCCTTCCCACTCCCGTATTTTTCCTCCGCTCCGCCCCCCCCCCCCCACACCTCTCCAATTCCATCTTAACCCTTCTCCATCCTCAATCTTAGCCTGCCTTATTCCCTCTCCTCCCCAACAGTTTTCCCCACATTCCCCAATTCCGCCTTTACCTCATTCCCAACCCCCTCCCCGTCTCCCCTCGCGACCATACCTCTCCCTCCCCCTCTCCCCTTGTGCCCACACCACCCCCTCCCATACGCCTATACCCTTTCCTCCTCTCCTCCCACCCAAACCCCTATTCCCATTCCCCCCATTAACCGATAACTTACCTCATGACTAGCGCCTCACCTCAGCATTCAACCGACATAAAACTGATAAGACCAAACCAGCCAACCATCAAATGAGAGAGCCAAGTGTTCGCTTGATGGAGCAATTGAGTTTAAGGGAGATGGACGAACACTCAGACTCGGGAGGGAAGCCGCAATCCAATAAAGGGTTCCTTCGATTTTTTTCTATTTTTTTAGTCTTCGTAATGCCTTTATGTCTATCTGTGTATTTAGCTATTTATGTTTCAGGTGCAACTGAAACAGTGCATGCGTATGCGTGCATGTATTTACACATGTACCCTTCTATCTGCCAGTCTATCAGTCTATTTATCTGTCGATCCATAAGTTTGTCTATCTATCACTATATCTACTTATCTGACTACCTATCTACTAGCTTTCTATTTTTCTATATATCTGATTGCATTTCCATCTATTTATATGTCTGTATTTTCATCTATCTATCTGTATTACATATAACTTTCTCTAAATCTATGAATATATCTTTCAATACGTGCATACGTGCACAAACATGGGTGCTCATATGTTAACGTGCGCGACCAAGCAAAAAGGAAGTAACCTCCATCTCTCTCCCTTTGATCAACAAATTCATCCCTAATCACAGTTTATTCGCGGCAATTTCTCCCCCTTGACAGGATCGGAGAAAACATATTCGAAGCTAACTAGACGCCTTCATGTAAGAAAGTTCAGCAGGGAGGCTAATAAGCAGTCCGGGTGAAGGTAGGAGGATCGGGAAGACCAACGTCGGTGGACCCACATTTTCCTCCGACCTTAAGAAGACTCTTTTTGCGATGATAAGTGTCTCCGCGTGACATACGAGTCTCCTGAGTTACTGTGAGTCCCGTCGACAACATCGGCTAGGGACACACACAGTAAACGTCGTGGAAACAGTAAGGGAGAGAATAATACAACGTTGGAAGAGATCTCAGGGGGAAAGTTGGCAACTGTATAAAAGTTTAAGTCATAATCTTATAATGCTTCATAGCGTCGCGTGGCACCGGAGCTGACCCAACATTCCGAGATAAAAAAAAAGTCTTAAAAAAGAGAGAGGAAAAAGAAAAAAGAGAGAGAAAGTAAAAAGTAACAACGTGGAAGTTTCACTCGCAATATATCTTGTCTCTAAAACCATTATCATTTTTGTATATACATTGCAGGATGATTTATAAAGCTTAATGTCTCGACGAGCTAATTAGATAAGCAAAATATTTAGTGGCATGTGATTAGCATTTAATGACAAGAGCGAAGTAAGAACAAAGCACACGTTTGTTCCTGGGGAACACGTTTTCCGTCCACGACACAGTAAAATAACTCTACGGAGTTTTCAACCCACATTTAACTTACTCAATATATATTTTTTAACTTTACATATAAGCAAGAAAGCATACATTACTATGTTCTTTATATATCCTCTCAAGAAAAATTCATGTTACAATTTCCAACTTTTTGGAATTTTTGTTTTTCAGTGCTGCAAAATAATATCAGTGATGATATAATAGCAATAATGAAACAATAATTTTGGTAAGAATAATGACCTTATTAGCAATGATAATAATAACGGTAATGGCAAAGATGATAATAATCATGACAATAATGATGACCATCATAATAATATCGATAATAATAGTGAAATAGATGATAATAATAATCATGGTTGATGATGATAAAACTAACAATACTGAAATAAATGATAATGATAATGATGACGATGATAGTGATATTAGTAACAATAATGATTATAATAATAATGATAATATTTATAACAATACACAAATCAGTATTTTTCTTCAGTCTTTTTACTCCTTTCTTACGTATTCCTATCTCTTACAGTGTCTGAAAAACCTGGAATAGCGTCCAGTCTCTTTCGTCGGTTTGTCGGAAACTAGAATGTTGTTTACGATGCTTCTCGGAACATAAACATCGGCCATCTACTAGCATAAACATTTCCAAGTTGTCCCAAAAGTCCATACTTGGTTATCTCCGCTCTTCCTCTTTTTTAGATTAAGTAGTGCATTCACGTCTCGGTTATTTATTTTCTATGCGATTTTCATAGTAGAAGTAGTTGCTACGAAAGAGATTTGTATAATTCTGGCAGATTTTATTATTATTATTATTATTATTATTATTACTATTATTATTATTATTATTTCATGATTATTGGCTAAACATTTCAGGTTGGTGAATGGAAATTTACGCTAAACTTAGGCGGAGGGAACGATTATATGCAGTTGAAGGTTGCTCATGAGTAAGGGACCGGAGTCATTAATTGTATTTAATGCCATGTTACAAAACCAGTGATTAGGATACGAAACTTATCCAAACGGGTAACAACAATGAAAACAGCTCCATTTGGAGATAAAGTGTAGTGCCGTCTAAATTAAGTTGCATGTCTTCAGGACTTTGTATTAAATTGAGTTTGAGCTCAATGCTCATAAAACATTTTCTTTTCTATTCTTTTCCCCTTCGCCTCTTTCTGTCTCATCTCTTCTCTTCTTTCCCTCTTTATATGTTTTTTTTTTCTTTTCTATTCTTTCATTCTTCCTTCTCCCTCTCTCTCTCTCTTCTTTCCCTTTCTTCTTTTCGCCAATAGCGTGCTGACCCTGGCGTTTCCCTTTCCATAGTTATGACTGCTGTTAGACTTATCACGAAGCGCATAAACCAAATGATGGCCGTGTGTTTCAACTTCAGGCTTTAAGCGTGAGAAACGAGAGGAGAAAGAGAGGGTAAAAGATAGTTGGTGGATGTTGAAGGAATGGAATAAAAGAGGGAGAGAGAGAAAGAGCGTGAAAGGGAAACGAGAGAGAAGGGAAGAAAATATAAGATAGATAGATAGACAAAGAGGGGGGGGGGTGAGAAGGAAATCTATAGGGCGCTTGCTCCCACACACACACATACCCCTCCCCCTCTTTTTCTCCGTATATATATATATATATATATATATATATATATATATATATATATATATATATTATATGTACATATGTATATATGTACATATGTACATATGTATATATGTATATATCTACATACCCACACTCACACATTCATGGAGTCCAGATGTCAAGTAACAAAGCAACGCATCCATAAATTTCATTTTGGCATTTCATGAACTAAAAGCGTTTACTTATTATTCATCCACACACTTATCGTAGTTATGTAACTCAGGTTAATGCGGCTGAATCTCATGACATTTCAAATTTAATAAACTATAAACTCAGGTTATTAAATGCTGTGAAGCGACCTATCTAGGACGAGTATGTTCGCTTGTGCATGCATATGTGTCTCTGTTTTGGACAATATGTGCCTGTGAATGTCAGCATGAGGGTGTTTATGACCTTTTCAGATCAGTTGTGTTAGGCAGAATGTGAGTATTAACACAGATTAGAGGTATGTATTATTTAGACGGGGAATTTACAGCACTTGTCGACAAGTTTCGCAATGTAAATGAAGCGGTGGTGATTTTACATTTCGCGTTGTGTATCTATCTTCCTCAGATAATTGTTTTCATTTCGGTCTTACTTTGTCGGAATGAATCTTTTAAAAGAACAAAGGCAGATATTTCGTTCCTTTGTTTTCTGTGTTGGCTTTTGGAAAAAAAAAATGGTTCTCTTAATTATTATCTGGAACTCATATAGTTTTATTACAGCTGTAAACGCCAGTAGGAATAGCAGCTGCGATATTATATAGTCTTCCGTGCATGAAATACTGTATCTAGCTTGTAAGCGCTTTTGTGAGCAACTAGAAAAAAAATGCTTCTTTGTGTTGTTGTGCTTATTTTGTTCAAATTTATTAAATCTGCTAAATAATATATGTTTTGTGTGCGTTCTATGACTTACACATTCTTCTTGCCAAAGGATTTACTTACATTTCTACAACTATAACATAATGTGCTAAAGATTAGCTTGCTGTCTGAATAGATATTCGGTGCATCCACATGCATTACATCACACACACAACCGCACAGCCACACACACACACACACACACACACACACACATACACATACACACACACATACACATACACATACACATACACATACACACACACACATACATATATATATATATATATATATATATATATATATATATATATATATATATATATATATATATATGTATATGTATATACAAATGTATACATATATGCGCACACACACACACACACGCATATATGTGTGTGTGGTGTTGTGTGTTTGCAGAACAACCAATGGATTCTTTTATAGGCTTAGTCATATTGTTATTTTCCCGAAACACTCACTTACAAGAAAAAAAGAAAATGTTCATCAATCGGCACAATGTCTATCAATGTTAATTGACATATTTCTTGAAGTCATGATCTTAATAAGAGAACTAACGAATGTATTATTAATCTATTAAGTTAACACGTATGAATTTTTCCAAAATGCTTCCCCCTGCAAATCGCTGCACTATCGAACGTGAATCTGCTTCACCATTTCCGATAATCTGTGTACAGGCTGCCAATGCGACTGCAATTAATTTACTAATATACAGGCCAGTACTGCATCACTGCATAGTTAATAAAAACAAAATAAACAACCTTTTTCGAATGTCGAAACACTGCAGGCAAAAATAACACTGTTATTATCATGACTACTAACATCATTGATGCAGGTATTAGAGATAGTAATGACATCAGAACAATTTCAAAAATAGGGTTACAAAATTTCATGCTGCTCATAATTATATATAAAAGCCAAAATTGTGAAGGCACAAACGGCGTGGGGAGGGCACATGATATCAGATTTGCTGATGACGATGATAGCGCAATAATAATCATTTCGATAATGCTAATGCTAGTGGTATGGTAATAGCAAGAATTGCTGTTGTTAAGATAAATATAATGGGCGTGATAATCATGATGAAGTAGCAGTAGTAGTAGAATTAGTAGGAAGAAAGTTAAGATCAACAACGATAATAACACACATACTACTACTACCTACTCCACAGACTTTTAATGATAGTGTCAATAATAACAGTAATGATAATAATAATAACAGCAATAAATCCATTTAAGCGATAATAACAGTAATGATAAATATGGTGAAGACGATGATTATAAAAATCATGATTAATGAGATTGATGATGATGATGATTGATGATGATGATTGATGATGATGATGATTGATGCTGATGATTGATGATGATGATGATTGATGATGATGATTGATGATGATGATGATGATGATGATTGATGATGATGATGATGATGATTGATGATGATGATGATGATAATGATGATGATAATAAAAAGAAAGGTATATAATAATAATTATCATAATTATCATCATAACGAATATCGAGGTTGATAACACTGATAGTCATCAAATTCCATCTTATTCCATATCCTCTCCTCTGATATAGATAATCTCCCCTCCCCCCTTTATTTTTCTCACTATTTATCTTCCTCTTACTCCTCCTCTCTTCCTCTTCCCCCTCTTTCACTCTCTAAGTTTTCCCCACTCTCATCTCTACCTCCCTCCTCCCTCCCACACACACCTTTTTTTTAACAAATTTTATTTTCCTTTTTTCTCTCTCAAGATCTCAAGTGTCCCTCTCTCAAATCCGCAGTCTCTCAGACTCAAAGCCCCATGAAACGACCTCACTCACAAATGGTAACTTGGTGTGACATAAAGTTAGCGAAGAGGGGTCTTTAAGTCCCTTCATGCACTCGTGACTTGCTGTTCTCTGTGCAGTGCAGTTCGTGATTACATTCGCACAATTAACTTT